>NC_089657.1:605000-910000 GCF_037042795.1 Molothrus aeneus | reverse complement strand
GAAGTGGAGGATGTACATTACTCCTGCTGCACTTTGTGTTTGTCTCCTTTAGTGATGTGTAACTTATTTTAGAGCTATGATCACAAACTGGAATGCCAAGCAAGAGATGTTAGACAGTTCTGAGGATTGATAATGGGATTTCTGGAGCTCTTCCCTCTGGCTGTGCCTGAAATCCAGCCAAGCCCTGACTCAAGTCCCTGGGTGCCCCAGCAGGGGTGGGAGGTGTCAGGACCCTCCTGCACAGGGAGCAGCCCCTGGCTGGGTCCTTCATCCACTGCAAACTGTGTCCATCCCTGTGGGCCTGTGCTCAGCGGGGAAGGAGCACCAGGAGAGGGGCCTGCAGCTGTGGCTGTCCCTCTGCTGTCACCAGCCAGGCCAGGGATCCCATCCCGTTATCCCATCCCGTTATCCCATCCCGTTATCCCATCCTGTTGTCCCATCCCATTATCCCATCCCATTATCCCATCCCATCCCGTTATCCCATCCCGTTATCCCATCCCATTATCCCATCCCATCCCATGGATCCCATCCCATCCCATCCCATGGATCCAATCCCATCCCATCCCGTTATCCCATCCCATTATCCCATCCCATTATCCCATCCCATTATCCCATCCCATGGATCCCATCCCGTTATCCCATCCCATTATCCCATCCCATGGATCCCATCCCGTTATCCCATCCCGTTATCCCATCCCATGGATCCCATCCCGTTATCTCATCCCGTTATCCCATCCCATTATCCCATCCCATTATCCCATCCCGTTATCCCATCCCATCCCATTATCCCATCCCATTATCCCATCCCATGGATCCCATCCCATGCATCCCATCCCATGGATCCCATCCCGTTATCCCATCCCATTATCCCATCCCATTATCCCATCCCGTTATCCCATCCCCTCCCTCAGTGGGATCCCCAGCCCAGCAGGGCCGAGCTCAGTGCCAGGGGCACAGAGCAGCAGCAGCAGCAGGAGGGGCCAGGGGAGCAGAACCTCTCCTGCTCTCCTGCCCAGGGCTGGGGGTGCACAGAGCTCACTGCAAACCCCCCTGCCCTTGCAGGGTCACTTCTCCTGCACCTCCTTGACTCTTCTGTGCAAGGACAGTGAAGCACCAGCTCCAAACCCCTGCAATCCCCTGCTGGCCTGAGCCAGGGCCAGCCCTGTCCTTTTCTTGGTGAGTGACTCCCAGGTGATCCCCACAGCTCCTGGGCCCCTTTGCTGTCTCTGAACCTGGCACAGAAAGCCAAGGCAGCTCTTTCTGCAGCATTGGAGGAATCTGCTCAGTGCTGTCTGTGTGACTCGTGGGGCTGCCCCTGACACTGCTTCAGTTCTCCCTCAGCCATCAGATGCTGCTTGAAAGCAGCACTTGCTTTCTTCCATTGCTGCTCTGTCCAATTATCTGGCTAATTTAATTTCCTTCCAGATAAGCTGTTAGAGTTTCTCTCGCAGGCTGGAGGGACAAAATTCCTCCTGTCTGCATCTGCATCAGCACCCTCAGAGCAATTCAGCATTTGCTATTTTGAATTATCACACAAGTTATGGATATAACCCATAAACGTTTATTTTTGGTGCATGCAAATTTCTTGCATAAGGAGGTTCCTAATATAAGGGAACAAGCTGTATAAAATACTTAGCTGGAATAACTGAGATACTTAAAATACAGACATTCACTTCAGCTCTCCTCCACACGTTTGCTGTGAACCACAAGCTGGCACACTCGCTGTGCTGGGTGCTCTGGGGACGTGGGAATGGATGGTGGCTCTGACAAGGTGACATCAGGAGCAGCAGTTTCAGCCTGCAGGCACTGGGAATTGGGAATTTGTCCTTTCAGTCCTGCTCGCTCCATGCTGGCTGCCTCTGCGTGTGGCCCTGCAGGGGAGCCTCTCTGGGCATGTGAGTGAGGTTTCCTGAGGGTGGCTGAGCCTCCTGCTGCCAGGAACGTGCTGGGACACGATCCCTCTGCACCCCTGCATCCCTGCACCCCTGCATCCCTGCACCCCTGCACCCCTGCATCCCTGCATCCCTGCATCCCTGCATCCCTGCATCCCTGCACCCCTGCACCCCTGCACCCCTGCATCCCTGCACCCCTGCATCCCTGCACCCCTGCACCCCTGCACCCCTGCACCCCTGCATCCCTGCACCCCTGCATCCCTGCATCCCTGCACCCCTGCACCCCTGCACCCCTGCACCCCTGCATCCCTGCACCCCTGCACCCCTGCACCCCTGCATCTCTGCACCCCTGCACCCCTGCACCCCTGCATCTCTGCACCCCTGCACCCCTGCACCCCTGCATCCCTGCATCTCTGCACCCCTTCACCCCTTCACCCCTGCACCCCTGCACCCCTGCATCCCTGCACCCCTGCATCCCTGCACCCCTGCATCCCTGCACCCCTGCACCCCTGCACCCCTTCACCCCTGCACCCCTGCATCCCTGCATCTCTGCACCCCTGCACCCCTGCATCCCTGTATCTCTGCACCCCTGCATCCCTGCACCCCTGAATCCCTTCATCCCTGCACCCCTGCATCCCTGCACCCCTGCACCCCTGCACCCCTGCACCCCTGCACCCCTGCATCCCTGCTGTGGGTGCTGCCACAGGGAATGGGACACAACTCTGCCCTCACAAGCTGGTCTTATAGATGCTTCTGTCTGAGGAATTCTCATCTTGTTGGCATAAATTGTTAATGGGAATTAGGAATTGTTCCCTGGCAGGGTGCCCAGAGCAGCTGGGGCTGCCCCTGGATCCCTGGCAGTGCCCAAGGCCAGGCTGGACACTGGGAGCAGCCTGGGGCAGTGGGAGGTGTCCCTGCCATGCCAGGGCTGGGATGAGATGGGATTTAGGGTCCCTTCCCCCAAACCACTCTGGGATTCTGGCTGTGCAGCCCATTCCCTGAGCCATCCCACAGGGCTCTCTGTGCCTGCCTTGCTATTTCTGCTCTGATGGCTGTGATCAGCACAGCTCCTGTGATTTCTGTACAGATCAGATTTGTTTATAGACCTTGACACTTGACTCACCTCCTTCATGCAGAAAAGGCAGTTCTTTGCTCATATAGCCAGTTCTTTATTCACATAGCCAGTTCTTTATTCACAGCCAGTTCTTTATTCACATAGCTCATTTTTACAGGAAATATCAGAAGGCACCCTGTTAAACCTAACTGGTAAACAACACACTGAAACTCACTTTGTGGGTCAGTAAATGACCTTTGTGGGTCAGTAAATGGCCTTTGTGCCTGCCCACCAAATCTTCTCTTTCTGGATGGTTTATTTACATATTGTGTTCGCTGATTGCCATGGGACAGATTTGTTGTTTTTTACAGGTGCAAGTGGTTCTCTTAGCAGAAGGGTTTGTGGTGTAGCTGCTTTTATTCTGGTTTGTGGTGTAGCTGCTCTCATTCTGGTCTGTGGTGTAGCTGCTCTCATTCTGGTTTAGTTGTGCTAGCTGCTCTCATTCTGGTCTGTGGTGTAGCTGCTTTCACTCTGGTTTGTGGTGTAGCTGCTTTCACTCTGGTCTGTGGTGTAGCTGCTCTCATTCTGGTCTGTGGTGTAGCTGCTTTCACTCTGGTCTGTGGTGTAGCTGCTCTCATTCTGGTTTAGTTGTGCTAGCTGCTCTCATTCTGGTCTGTGGTGTAGCTGCTCTCATTCTGGTCTGTGGTGTAGCTGCTCTCATTCTGGTTTAGTTGTGCTAGCTGCTCTCATTCTGGTCTGTGGTGTAGCTGCTCTCATTCTGGTCTGTGGTGTAGCTGCTCTCATTCTGGCTGCTGGCTTGGCCAGAGCAGCAGGGCCCAAAGCACAGTTTATAATGTCTCTACCTGCATGCAGCAGGTGCTGGCACAGGTTTGGGGTCCCCAGGGAGGGCACGGGGCTCCTGCAGGAGGGGCAGGGCCCTCTCCCACCCCTTGCACCCCCAAATCTCCCAGAGCACATTTGCATTTGGGTCCTTTCACCTCCCATGGTTTTGCAAAGACACAGCGCAGGGGAAGCTAATTTTAATTTTTATTAAAAAGTGTTTCTCATTCTTATATTTGCACAACATAATGTAGAGAACGAGATAGAATCTTCAGATGACCTGGAAAAGCCTTCTGGGAGATTTATAAACCGTCTACTTCATCTGTAAGAACATTTGTTTTAATTCCCATAGAAAAGTGAGATAAATTGGCTTGTAATAGCACGAGTCCAAAAATATCTCAAGTTACCACTTTATTTCCATATTGCAACCTAACACAATTCAGTGCATAATTAGAAAGCTGGATTAGAGAAGAGGAGCAGTTGCTCCTGATTAGACTGAAGGCAAAGCTTTAGCCTGCAAAAAGGGTTCTGACTCCTAAAGGGACTTTTCAAAGCTCTGCAGCTCTGAGTTAAGTTGTTCTATGAACTGGCAGCTCAGTTCTTCTGGCCCAGCAGCTGGAAATCTCTCCTGGGTTGGCAAAGACAGAGGCCTGATCCTGCAGGGCTCTGCTTCCCAGAGAAATCACAGTTCATGCAAAATTAGCCATTGATGTATTTTGTTCTATAAAAATTGCCCGTTATTAGATGTGTGTATTCCAGACCAGTCCAATTTTCTTTCAAGGTTTGGAAGCAATTTTTGTGATTTGCATGAATAAAGCAAGAATCTGGAAAACATAAAAATCTAAAATTCAAATGGAAATCACTTATGTAAAAGCCATGATAAAATCTAGGTGCTTTTGCATGTGAATGATGTCCTCGGGGTTGGGTTTTCTCCAGTGCCTGCTTCAAAGTCGCTGCATTTGCAATGCAGTGTGTGAAGTTAAGATTTGTCAAAAGTCAGAGTCTGCTGGAGAGAGAAGGAGATTTGGGTGAGAGTGACCCCTCAGAAGGATTTGTCCTTCTGTCAGAGCAGATGTGGCTCCAAACCCTGCAGGGGAGTGGCCAGGGAGACCAGCACCAGGTTGCTTTAGAAAGCCTGGATTTCCTCTGGCAACACTTCCAGTCATGGGATGGGACCCTAAATCCCCTCCAGTGCCACCCCTGCCATGGCAGGGCCACCTCCCACTGTCCCAGGTGCTCCAGCCCCAGTGTCCAGCCTGGCCTTGGGCACTGCCAGGGATCCAGGGCAGCCCCAGCTGTGCCAGGGAACAATTCCTGATTCCCAAGATCCCATCCAGCCCTGCCCTCTGGCACTGGGAGCCATTCCCTGTGCTGTCCCTCCGTCCCAGGTAAATGCTCTCTCTCTCTGCAGTTTCTTGTAGCTCCTTCAGGCCCTGCAAGGCCACACTTGTGTCACCCCAGAGCCTTCTCCCCTCCAGGCTGGATGAGCTCGGTCCCAGTTCTCATTCATGTTAAGTTCCAGCATCTCTCGCTAAATCTGCATCTTAATTTCTTAATTTAATCTCAGGTTTGGGAGCTGCCAGGTTCAGCAGGCAGCTGTAAAAGGCACGCATGAGTTATTAGAGTCCCATTGTCAGTTAAATCTGATCCTTTGTACTTTAAGTCACCCATTTGCATTCATCTAAAATGCTTCCCGAGAATTTATCAGAAGAAGTGAAATAAGAAATGAAATAGTTTCACGTAAACTGCATTTTTATGTCTGACTGGTAAAACCACAAAGCAGAGATAAAACACATAAAACTGAGGCTCTGCATAATAAGCATATCTATTAGTTTCCCTTATCTTTAGGCTGCTTCCATTTGTCATGAGAAGCTTTGTGTGTCACTCATCCCTCCTTGTTCTACAAATGCTCTTTTCTGCTTCCCTTTTATCTCCCATCGGCATCTGCAAGGTGGGAGCTCTGGAGGTGCTGCCAGAGACCCCTTTGATTAAATAATCAAATAATCATCTCACCTTCAACCCCTTCCCAGCAGGAGAAATCAAACCCAGCTCCTGAGCTGCTGCTGCTTGGGATGGAGGGGAAGGGTTGGACCCAAGGCTGAGGCAGCTCCAGTCAGGCCAGTTCCCCCCTGGGGCACAGCAGCAGCTGCAGGGTGCCCTAATTGCATAAATCACAATTAAACCTGTAGGAACTGTGTTAAGGCCCCTGGGAGTCTCTGTCACTGAGGCTGTGGGTGGATCAGGCAGGGCATTTGTGTGGGACATCATGATGGCTGCAGGGCAGAGGGCTCAGCTCCCTCATCTGCATTGCAAACTGGTTAAAAATCGGTGTAAAAGGGGGTGGGTGTGTGAACTGCTGCAGCCTGGCCAGCCCTGTGGTGTGTAGCATGCAAACTGGTTAAAAATTCCTTTACAACTGGTGTTTGTGTGTGAGATGCTGCAGGCTGGCCAGGCCCTATGTGTAATGTGTGAAAATTGGTTAGAAATGACTTTACAGTGGGTATTTATGTTTGAACTGCTGCAGCCCCCACCCATGGTGTGTAACTCAAGCAGACAGGTTAAAATCCTTTTCCAGCAGGTACTTATTTGTGTGTGAAGTGCTGCAGCCCCCACCCTGGTGTGTAACACATGGAAACTAATCCCTTTCCAGCAGGTATTTCTGTGTGTGTGAGGCACTGCAGCCCCACCATGGTATAACACACCCAGACAGGTTACAGCCCCTTTCCAGCAGGTATTTCTGTGTGTGTGAGGAGCTGCAGCCCCCCAATGGTGTGTAAGACACCCAGACAGGTTACAGCCCCTTTCCAGCAGGTATTTCTGTGTGTGTGAGGCACTGCAGCCCCACCATGGTGTATATAACACCCAGACAGGTTACAGCCCCTTTCCAGCAGGTATTTCTGTGGGTGTGAGGCACTGCAGCCCCACCATGGTGTATATAACACCCAGACAGGTTACAGCCCTTTCCAGCAGGTATTTCTGTGGGTGTGAGGCACTGCAGCCCCACCATGGTGTGTAACACCCAGACAGGTTACAGCCCTTTCCAGCAGGTATTTCTGTGGGTGTGAGGCACTGCAGCCCCACCATGGTGTGTGACACACCCAGACAGGTTACAGCCCTTTCCAGCAGGTATTTCTGTGGGTGTGAGGCACTGCAGCCCCACCATGGTGTATATAACACCCAGACAGGTTACAGCCCCTTTCCAGCAGGTATTTCTGTGGGTGTGAGGCACTGCAGCCCCACCATGGTGTAACACACCCAGACAGGTTACAGCCCCTTTCCAGCAGGTATTTCTGTGTGTGTGAGCAGCCCCAGCCCGCTGACCCCGCGCGTAACCCGTGTCTGTTGTCCGCAGCTCTACATCCAAACCACCACGCTCACCATCTCCATGAACCTGAGCGCGTCGGTGGCGCTGGGGATGCTCTACATGCCCAAGGTTTACATCATCATCTTCCACCCCGAGCTGAACGTGCAGAAGCGCAAGCGCAGCTTCAAGGCGGTGGTGACGGCGGCCACCATGTCCTCGCGCCTGTCGCACAAGCCCAGCGACCGCCCCAACGGCGAGGCCAAGACGGAGCTCTGCGAGAACGTGGACCCCAACAGTGAGTACGGGGCTCCCCAGCGCTCCCGGGCTGCTCCTGCTTGGCTCCATCGCGGCCTTTGCGGCTCTGGGCTGCTGGTGGGATTCTCTGCTCTTGGCTCTGATTTTCCACTGGTGCCCTTTGGGGGCAGCGCCTCAGGAGGGGTTTGGGAGCTGTGAGTGACCCGTGCCCCTGCTGCTTTCCCTCTGAGGGGGAGGGAACCCTGCACATCCCCTGGGCACAGAATGCTGGGCACAGAACCTTGCACATCCCCTGGGCACAGAACCCTGGGCAGAGAACCCTGCACATCCCCTGGCACAGAACCCTGGGCACAGAACGCTGGGCACAGAACCCTGCACATCCCCTGAGTACAGAACCCTGGGCACAGAACCCTGCACATCCCCTGAGTACAGAACCCTGGGCACAGAACCCTGCACATCCCCTGGCACAGAACCCTGGGCACAGAACGCTGGGCACAGAACCCTGCACATCCCCTGAGTACAGAACCCTGCACATCCCTGAGCACAGAACCCTGGGCACAGAACCCTGCACATCCCTGGGCACATCCCCTGGGCACAAAACCCTGCACATCCCCGGGCACAGAACCCTAGGCACAGAACCCTGCACATCCCTGGGCACAGAACCCTGCACATCCCTGGGCATAGAGCCCTGCACATCCCCAGGCACAGAACCCTGCACATCCCTGGGCACAGAACACTGGGCACAAAACCCTGCACATCCCCAGGCAAAGAACTCTGCACATCCCCTGGGCACAGAACCCTGCAGCCCAGGTCCAGATGGCCCTGGCAGGTACAGGTTCCCAGGCAAGCACCAAATTCATCAATAACTCTGCTAACCCCAGTTTTCATCCTGGTTCTTGCAAAGTTGCTTTGCAAAAATCTCACGATCCCTGAAGATTCCCATTTAGGGATTTTATCTGGTCTTAATGCAAATCTTGCCACTGATTTAAAGGGAAAATAGATGGCAAAGACACTTCTAGTTTCCTTAATGTGCATAGCAGAGGATAGCACAGCACGAAATTACAGACTGAGGCCATCAAATTTGATTTGCATTTGAATCTGGAAGGAGCTGAGGAAGGAGACAGCTGCACAGCTCTGAGCACGCTGCAAAGCTTTGGGCACGTCTGCAATTCTTGTGCAAAGCCAGCTCTGAACATGGAGAAATGCCCCTTCCCTGCCCATGCTCCACTGGTCTGTTTGCTGCTGGAATCCCTGCCACTTCTTGTCCTGTCAGTGCTGCTGGAATTCCTGCTTTATTAATGCTGCTGGAATTCCTGCCTCTAGTGCTGCTGGAATTCCTGCTTTATTAATGCTGCTGGAATTCCTGCTTTATTAATGCTGCTGGAATTCCTGCCTCTAGTGCTGCTGGAATTCCTGCTTTATTAATGCTGCTGGAATTCCTGCCTCTAGTGCTGCTGGAATTCCTGCTTTATTAATGCTGCTGGAATTCCTGCTTTATTAATGCTGCTGGAATTCCTGCCTCTAGTGCTGCTGGAATTCCTGCTTTATTAATGCTGCTGGAATTCCTGCCTCTAATGCTGCTGGAACTCCTGCTTTATTAATGCTGCTGGAATTTCTGCCTCTAGTGCTGCTGGAATTCCTGCTTTATTAATGCTGCTGGAATTCCTGCCTCATTGTTGCTGCTGGAATTCCTGCTGTCAAAGCAGAGTGGGAGCAGGCAGCAGATCCCTGGCACTGCACTTTTCCTCCCCCTGCTCACCCCTGTAGGATTTATCCCTGATGTCTGATCATGCAGGTGTACAAAATCCATTCCAGCTGGGAAAGCCAAATTCATCCTTGGAAGCTGGACTGGGGTCCAGAACCATGGACAGAGCCAGGGACAGCACCATGGACAGAGGCACGGACAGAACCATGGACAGAGGCAGGGACAGCACCATGGACAGAGCCAGGGACAGCACCATGGACAGAGGCAGGGACAGCACCATGGACAGAGGCAGGGACAGCACCATGGACAGAGCCAGGGACAGCACCATGGACAGAGCCAGGGACAGCACCATGGACAGAGGCACGGACAGAACCATGGACAGAGGCAGGGACAGCACCATGGACAGAGCCATGGAATGGTTCTCACAAATTAAGCACTTGCAGCTGGAGAGAGCCCCGAGTGCAGGAGGAAATAAATGGAATTCCTGCCCTGGGCTGTTCCCCAGTGGCACTCAGGGCCCTCTGCCAAGGCAGATTTCAGGAAGGGAAGGGAGGAAAGGAGATTTTGAAATCCAGCTGGGCCGGGGCAGGGGATTGTGTTGCTGATGCACTTCACTAACCACTGTTTGGATCAACTAAGCTGAAATTAAACCCCACAAACCCCAAGATGTAAGAATTTCATGCCAAAACTTGGCCAAAGACAAAAGCACCCAAGGTGTGATGCTGGAATGTTCCCTGTGGAAGCTCAGCCTGGGGACATCCCCCCTCCCAGGGTCCCCTCCTGCTCTCATCCTCCTGTGCTGCATCTTATTGCTGCTTTCAGCCTTCTGAGAATATTCTCCCCTCCCACCAAAGAACAGCCAGACTTTATTTTGGGAAGGAAATATTTATACTATAAATACACAGTGCTCACCTAAGCCCCGTGTTTCTGGCCAAACACCCATTTTTAGTCCAGGGCTGTAGACCAGGACATGTTTCTAAGAGGCACAAGGGGCAGAGGCCCCTGGCTTGCCCAGATGTGCCACCTTTGCCTTGAGCCTTCACTGAGTGGGATTTCAAAGCTCATAAATGTGTTTGTTAGGAAATGTGCCATCGCTGACTTTCTGCTTTACGCGCTTTTCCTTCTTTTTTATCATTTGTGAAATAATGTTTTAAAAACATTTTCATTATTTATGTGGAATTCCATCTGTTCATAGTCTCAGCTGCACCAGCACTGCTCATTCACTCGCCAGGTCTGTGTGTTCATAACAATTACTAGAAAATCAAATGATATAAACTTCTGCTGTACTTAAAAGTTTTGGGGTGCATTAGTGCCAGTGTAACTGCTGCAGTTACTGTGGCATTGATTGGGTCATTGATCAGCCCCTTGATCAGGCAAGTTCAGGAATGTGTATAACAGTAGTTCACCTGAACTCAGTTTCGTTTTTTAAAGTTTGAATAGTCTGTTCAATAAAAATTGTATACAGTTCCATTTTTAGGTGGAAAAAAATGAAAATTGTATTAGTGAATTTTAAAAAAGTCATAACATCAAAGCAAAACTCCTCAAACTTAATATTCAGTGAAATTTTGAGTATGGTGTCCATACATAAAAATGGTTTTGATGTTTTTATAGCAATTCCACTTTAAAAATATTTTATACTGTGAATACGGAAATTTCCCAAGTTTTTCCAATCAGAAAATAGGAAGTGGGAATTACAAATTGCCCTGGATGCATCTTGGAGCAATTTTTTTTTTTTTAAATCTCAAATATCTTCTCTCAAAAGAAAACCAAAGGATGTTTTTTCAGTGTTTCTTTGTGAGATTCAGGGTTTGGTTGTTGGAGCCATGCAAGGCTCTGGAGCTCGGGGGGGCAGGAGCAGGGAAATTCCTGGAGAGGATGAGAGTCAGCAGTGCCCAGAGCAAGCTGAGTGCTGGCCTGGCTCAGCCGTGGGCTCTGCAAGTACAGTGGGGTTTGCACTTTGATTTTCTGCTCTTCCTCACGGGGCTGCTGCTGCTGCTTGCTCAGCTGCTGGAGGTGCCATTTCTGCTGCCAGTGTTCCATGAGTGTTGCCCTGTCCCAGCCCAGGGAGCACCAGCACGGGACCCACGGACCTCCAAACCCTGGAAATGTGGGGCTGATCCTACCTAAAACCCTGGAAATGTGGGGCTGATCCTACCCCCAAACCCTGGAAATATGGGGATGATCCTACCCCCAAACCCTGGAAATATGGGGATGATCCTACCCCCAAACCCTGGAAATGTGGGGATGATCCTACCCCCAAACCCTGGAAATATGGGGATGATCCTACCCCCAAACCCTGGAAATGTGGGGCTGACCCTACCCCCAAACCCTGGAAATGTGGGGATGATCCTACCCCCAAACCCTGGAAATATGGGGATGATCCTACCCCCAAACCCTGGAAATGTGGGGATGATCCTACCCCCAAACCCTGGAAATATGGGGATGATCCTACCCCCAAACCCTGGAAATATGGGGATGATCCTACCCCCAAACCCTGGAAATATGGGGATGATCCTACCCCCAAACCCTGGAAATGTGGGGCTGACCCTACCCCCAAACCCTGGAAATGTGGGGATGATCCTACCCCCAAACCCTGGAAATGTGGGGATGATCCTACCCCCAAACCCTGGAAATGTGGGGCTGACCCTACCCCCAAACCCTGGAAATGTGGGGCTGACCCTACCCCCAAACCCTGGAAATGTGGGGATGATCCTACCCCCAAACCCTGGAGATGTGGGGCTGATCCTACCCCCAAACCCTGGAAATGTGGGGATGATCCTACCCCCAAACCCTGGAAATGTGGGGCTGACCCTACCCCCAAACCCTGGAAATGTGGGGATGATCCTACCCCCAAACCCTGGAGATGTGGGGCTGATCCTACCCCCAAACCCTGGAAATGTGGGGCTGACCCTACCCCCAAACCCTGGAAATGTGGGGATGATCCTACCCCCAAACCCTGGAAATCTGGGGCTGAGCCCACATTTATGGCCTGTCCTGCTCACAGGCCACAGTCAAAGCACAAGCAAAATGTGGGTGGTTTTACAGAGAAATAGCCTTGAAAAGATCTCCAGGTTTGAGCAGATCTTTAGAAGACCAGAGCAGCTGTGGCTGCCCCTGGGTCCCTGGCAGTGCCCAGGCCAGGCTGGACAGTGGGAGGTGTCCCTGCCATGGCAGGGTGGCACTGGAGGGGATTTTGGGTCCCTCCCAGCCCAGAGCCCTCTGTGGCAGTGGCTGACGATGTGCATGTCAGGCTGCAGGTCTGTGCACTCCTGAGTGGCTGCCCAGGAGCAGGGCATGCTCATCCTGTGGAAGCTCTGCACACAGCTCAGGGGCAATCTGCTGGGGTTGAGGCTCAAAGATGTGCAGGGCACCTGGAGAGGGGCCTGGAGTGCATCCATCTGGGGGCACTGATTGATTGCCATGAGAGGAGAATCCCTGGCAGTGCAGTGGCCTCGTGTCCCAGGTGCCAGGGGAAGGGGCTGGCTGGGTGAGATTGCCTGGGGATCCCTGGGACAGCCACACCTGCTGAACAGGGTGTGTTAGGGCCAAGCCTTCCAATCCATTTAGGAGAAGTCTCCTATTCGCTCCTGTCTGCCATCTGGCAGTGCCTGCTGTCCCTCACTGCAGCTTTCCCTGCTGGGGCACCTTTGGGATCAGCAGGACGTGGGGCACTGCAGCTCCCAGCCCTGGGGTGAGCTTGCTGTGCTCCTGTGTGGCTTTGCTGCAATCTCACACTTTGGGAAGGTGTTTCTGGTGGAGCCTGAGGTGGAGCAGGTGCAGGGCCCTGCTGGGCTGTCTGCTCCAGTTTCTGCTGCAGGAGCAGTGTCAGACTGGGACAGAACCCATGCTTAACTTCTGCTGAGATTTACATGTAATTACTGCTTCCCCCTTCCTGAGGAAAGCACTCAAATGGCTCTTGGTGATGCCAGGGAACCTGTGAGGGGCTGAGGAGGGACAGGGGGTCTGAAACTGCAGCCGGAATGTCCCAGGTTGGTTCAGGGGAGAGGAGGGAAAATCAGCTCAGCCAGCCCTGCTCTCCTGAGAGAGCTGCTCCCGTGCTTGGGGGTACCTGAGCCCCCTGGCCTGGCTGCTCTGGGGCTGCCAGGGCTCACTGATTGCTGTGCTGCTTGATTGATTGCTGTGCTGATTGATTCCTGTGCTGATTCCTGTGCTGATTGATCCCTGTGCTGATTCCTGTGCTGCCAGGGCTGATTCCTGAGCTGATTCCTGTGCTGATTGATTCCTGTGCTGATTCCTGAGCTGATTCCTGTGCTGATTCCTGTGCTGATTCCTGAGCTGCCAGGGCTGATTGATTCCTGTGCTGATTGATTCCTGAGCTGATTCCTGTGCTGATTGATTCCTGAGCTGATCCCTGTGCTGATTCCTGTGCTGATTTATTCCTGAGCTGATTCCTGAGCTGATTCCTGTGCTGATTGATTCCTGTGCTGATTCCTGAGCTGATTCCTGAGCTGCCAGGGCTGATTGATCCCTGTGCTGATTCCTGTGCTGATTGATTCCTGAGCTGATTGATTCCTGTGCTGATTGATTCCTGTGCTGATTCCTGAGCTGATCCCTGTGCTGATTCCTGTGCTGATTCCTGAGCTGATCCCTGTGCTGATTCCTGTGCTGATCCCTGTGCTGATTCCTGTGCTGATTGATTCCTGTGCTGATTGATTCTTGAGCTGATCCCTGTGCTGATTGATTCCTGTGCTGATTGATTCCTGTGCTGATTCCTGTGCTGATTGATTCCTGTGCTGATTGATTCCTGTGCTGATTGATTCCTGAGCTGATTCCTGAGCTGATCCCTGTGCTGATTGATTCCTGTGCTGATCCCTGTGCTGATTCCTGAGCTGATTGATCCCTGTGCTGATTGATTCCTGTGCTGATTCCTGAGCTGATCCCTGTGCTGATTCCTGTGCTGATTGATTCCTGTGCTGATTGATTCCTGAGCTGATTCCTGTGCTGATTGATTCCTGTGCTGATTCCTGAGCTGATTGATTCCTATGCTGATTGATTCCCGTGCTGATTGATTCCTGTGCTGACTGATTCCTGTGCTGATCCCTGTGCTGATTCCTGAGCTGGTGCCCCCAGACCCCAGTGGGAGGCAGAGCAGTGCCAGGGCTCATGCAGGGCAGGCTGGGAGCATTCCTCATGCCCAGACCCATCCTACATTCAATGTATTTACTTTCCCTGTAGACTCCATACCACCAGTAAGAAAGAGTGTTCAAAAGTCTGTTACTTGGTACACTCTTCCACCTACTGTATAGCTTTTGCCTGCTTTCCAAAAAGGTAAGGAAAACCGAGCTTTTCTTATTTTATTCTCAAATTATGATGGTGGTTTTGATTATTGTGACTATTTTTATTATATACATAATTATTTGAGAAATGTTCATTAGTGCAGCTGTGTTAAAAAATATATCTAACTTAAAAATTGTTCACAAACCTGTTACCAAAAGCTGCCATGGGGGGTTTGCCTGGGGAAGGGGAGGCCCTGACATGAGTCTGGGAGCTCTCCTCCTCCCACCACTGCAGCTGGACCCCGATAAAGCCCTTGAGGATGGAATATTTGTATAAAAACAAACAAACAAACGACCAGAAGTGAATTCTGGCCCTCAGGTCTGACAGCTAAGGCAGTGTTTTCTGAGTCCTCCCCAGCACCAAAGCTGTAAGTGGCCCCAAAAGGTTTGAAAATCTGCTTTTCCCCAGGGCAGCCGGGTGACCCTGACTGGGTGGAACCAGGAGTGAACAGTTTTTGAGGGCTGGCTTTTCCTGCTTTGTGGCTGCCTCGTGGTGATCTGGTGATGTGTGAGCTCCTGTGGCATTTGTGACTGCAGCAGCCGGGAATTCTGCTTTCCCAGGGACACAGAGGGGTCGGGAAGCCTCGGACACTGCACAGAAATGATTGCCAACCATTAATAAGTATTTCTCACAGTTCCCTGCGTGCTCAGGGGCTTTGCCCTGGTACAAAAGCTTGTACCTGACCTGGTTCCTGTGCTGCTGTGCACTGAGGGCTGGGGAAATCACTGTATTCAGCCTTCAGAGTGTATTCAGAGTGTTTAGCTGGGCTCTAATAGGTGAGAACTGCTATCAGCAAAGGTTGGAGTGTTGCTTGAATTGAGTCTCTGAGACACAGGAAAAGAAATGACCAATATCTCTGGCTGGTGTAAATTGCCCCAGCTCCAGCATCAATTCAGTCCTCCTGGGAGCCCAGATTGGTTTGGATTGTATTTGAATCAGGGCCATTATCCCAGCTCAGGCAGACAGGAGGGGAGGCTGAAGCTCTCATGAACCCCGGGGTGACCCGGAGCATCCCAGGGCAGGGCTGGGCTGGGGAAAATGGCACAAAGCACCAGGAGGACAAGGGGCCGCTCAAAGCATTCCTGCAAATGAAAGAGGAGTAGGAAAGGGCAGCTCTGCAAAGATGAGATTGCTAAAGGAAGGAGATGAAAAAGAGAGAGATGGAAGACACCTAAATCTCAGGAGAAATTGGTTTTTGAAAGAAAACTTTTTTTTAATGGCACAAAAAAATAATTAGGAGCTCACACAGATTCTAAAATTAATTTATTTCTGTGTGATAATGGGAATCATGTAAGGGATTGCTGTCTGCAAAGGCACACAAATAACTCTGTCATCCAGGTCCTGTAAAAAACAACTGGCCACTCAGATTCTTTAAGCAGATTTTAAAATTTGGTCCAGAAAAGCTTTGAAAATGCTTTTCATCCTAAACCAGGGACACTTTGGGCTTGTGCTGGTCCTGCCAGTGCTCCTCTGCTGTTTTCCATCCCAGCACTGCTGCTCCGGGTCCTGCAGCCCCGGCTGCTGCTTTGATTTGTTCTCCCGGGAATACAAAACAACAAGCAGCATGAAACAATGCAGTGTATTAAAAACAAAGCTGGGCCAGCAGCAAGCATCGGCCTGCTTGTAAATTGACACTTGTTCTGCTGGTGAGGTGTTTGTAGTAGGAATGAGCTGAGCCCTGACGTGACTGTATCAATTTCTGCTTGTGATGCACAGGGAGATGGGTTTGAAAGGCTCTAAATTGTTTCCTGGGAGTGACAAATAGGCCTTCTGTGCTCTTGGGGCTGATGGAAATACCAGGCTTGGAAAACATCTGGTAGGTGTGAGGGAAGGAATTGTCCATCAGTGAGCAAGGCAAGGAGGCAGCTGAGGCTGCTGCAGAGCTGCAGGGCTGGGGCTGCAGGGCTGGGGCTGCAGGGCTGGGGCTGCAGGAGTGCCTGCAGCACCTGGCACTGCCCTCTGGGCCGTGGCAGGGGCTGCAGGGCCCAGGAGCAGCTCCCTGTGCTGGCCTTGGCAGGTGTGGCAGAGCCTTGGCCTCTGCGTTCCCCGGGTTCCTGCTGGGTGTGCCTGGGGCAGGGAGGGCATCCCCAGCAGGTCCTGCAGGGATGTGCACGGCCAGAGATGTGCCAGGGTCTGGGCATGGACACGGGCACTTAACCAGGCAGTGCTGATTGATGCCAGGGTCTGGGCATGGACACGGGCACCAGGCAGTGCTGATTGATGCCAGGGAATGGGGATGGACACGGGCACCAGGCAGTGCTGATTGATGCCAGGGAATGGGGATGGACACGGGCACCAGGCAGTGCTGATTGATGCCAGGGAATGGGAAAATGGACACCATGGAATGCTGGTTGATTCCAGGGTTTGGAAGGGATGGCCATGGGCACCATGGAGTGCTGGTTGATTCCAGGGTTTGGAAGGGATGGCCATGGGCACCATGGAGTGCTGGTTGATTCCAGGGTTAGGGAAGGCAGGCTGGACACAGACACCATGGAGTGCTGATTCCAGGATCTGGGGGAACTGGACACTGACACCATGGAGTGCATTCCAGGATCTGGGGGAACTGGACACTGACACCATGGAGTGCTGGTTCCAGGATCCAGGGGAACTGGACACAGACACCATGGAGTGCTGGTTCCAGGACCTGGGGGAACTGGACACAGACACCATGGAGTGCCGGTTCCAGGATCTGGGGGAACTGGACACAGACACCATGGAGTGCTGGTTCCAGGATCCAGGGGAACTGGACACTGACACCATGGAGTGCTGGTTCCAGGACCTGGGGGAACTGGACACAGACACCATGGAGTGCTGGTTCCCGTGGCATTGGGGGAACTGGACACAGACACCATGGAGTGCTGGTTCCCGTGGCATTGGGGGAACTGGACACTGACACCATGGAGTGCTGGTTCCCGTGGCATTGGGGGAACTGGACACAGACACCATGGAGTGCTGGTTCCCGTGGCATTGGGGGAACTGGACACTGACACCATGGAGTGCTGGTTCCCGTGGCATTGGGGGAACTGGACACTGACACCATGGAGTGCCGGTTCCCGTGGCATTGGGGGAACTGGACACTGACACCATGGAGTGCTGGTTCCAGGATCTGGGGGAACTGGACACTGACACCATGGAGTGCTGATTCCAGGATCTGGGGGAACTGGACACTGACACCATGGAGTGCTGGTTCCAGGACCTGGGGGAACTGGACACTGACACCATGGAGTGCTGATTCCCATGGCATTGGGGGAACTGGACACTGACACCATGGAGTGCTGGTTCCAGGATCTGGGGGAACTGGACACTGACACCATGGAGTGCTGGTTCCCGTGGCATTGGGGGAACTGGACACTGACACCATGGAGTGCTGATTCCCATGGCATTGGGGGAACTGGACACTGACACCATGGAGTGCTGGTTCCCGTGGCATTGGGGGAACTGGACACTGACACCATGGAGTGCTGGTTCCCATGGCATTGGGGGAACTGGACACTGACACCATGGAGTGCTGGTTCCCGTGGCATTGGGGGAACTGGACACTGACACCATGGAGTGCCGGTTCCCGTGGCATTGGGGGAACTGGACACTGACACCATGGAGTGCTGGTTCCCGTGGCATTGGGGGAACTGGACACTGACACCATGGAGTGCTGGTTCCAGGATCTGGGAGAACTGGACACTGACACCATGGAGTGCCGGTTCCCGTGGCATTGGGAGCCAGGGCACTGCCGGGGCTGGCACAGCCTGTGCAGCTCCCCTGAGGAGAAGGGCAGTTTCTGGACTCCAGTAAGGAGCTGTTGTGGGAGGAGTCCTGATGGGGTCTCAGACTGACCTGGGCTGCTGTTGGAAGGGGGAAATGGTTCAGGTGCCCCCCAGCTCCGTGCCTGTTCTCCTCCTGGGAGCCCAGAGTGTCCCAGCCAGGAGCAGCCCATGACAGCACCTGGGGACAGGCAGGTGCTCCTGGGGACAATCAGCTCTTTGCAGGCTCTGGGTCTGAGCTGTGAGCTGCTCTGTAGCTCATCAGCCTCCAGTGTGTGCTCTGGAATAATTATTTGCTGGATTGAAGTGTCATTTTTGTTTTAAATCTGGCCAGTTTCAGCCTGAGAAAATACTCCGTGTTTAACCTCACTTGAGGGATTTCTGTTCAGTGGAGGCTGCTAAGAAATGAGAATTTGCACTCAAAATTGATAACTGAAAGGCTTTGACAGCCCTTCACTGCATCTATTTTGCTTCTGGAACGGCTGACTGGAAAACTAAACATCACCAACTCCTTCTAATGGTGATGTGCTTATTTTAAAAGTATTGCATGGAAGTGCATCCTGTGCTTGGGCACTGCCAGGGATGCAGGGGCAGCCCCAGCTGCTCTGGGCACCTGTGCCAGGCCTGCCCACCCTGCCAGGGAACAATTCCTGATTCCCAATCTCCCATCCATCCCTGCCCTCTGCCACTGGCAGCCATTCCCTGTGTCCTGTCCCTCCATCCCTTGTCCCCAGTCCCTCTGCAGCTCTCCTGGAGCCCCTTCAGTGCCTGCCAGGGGCTCTGAGGTGTTCCTGGAGCTGCTCCTCTCCAGGTGAGCCCCCCAGGTGTCCCAGCCTGGCTCCAGAGAGAACATTCCCCCCTGCCTGAGCATTTGGGGATCATGTTACTTTGTCTTTTACATCTAAAAATAATTACTTTTGATGGTACTTTCATATAATTGCCAGCTCCCATATTAATTATCTGCAGACTGTCTCACACCTCTCATGACTGTACACAATACAAGATTGTAATGTGCAGGGAAGTGTCAGACTGTTTCCTTTTTTAAAATTGAAATTCTGAGGGCACTTAAACCATCACCTTTGAGTCTGATGTGTGAATAAAAACACACCCAGAGCTAGAAGTGCCTGGGATATTAAAAGCTGTGTAGTAGATGGGTGTCTGGGAGCACACATTAGGATTAGTTAGTGTCTGAGTATTCATTGTTCATTCCACATTTTCTGTCTTCTTCTATGATCTTTTTTCCTGGTAAATCCCGGTGAGGAGTGAGCAGATACAGCTGGACCTCGCAGACCAGTCCCTCTCACTTCTTTGCTCAGCAAACTCTCAGCAGCTCTGAGTTCTCCCTTTGACTAATTTATCACTCCTCACATCCTCTGAGGGAGATTCTGCCACGTCTATAAATTGGAATATCAGGGAGAAGACGCAGCATTCGGCTCTCCTGTGTCCCACAGCTGTGGAATGCCTCCCTTTCTCCCAGGCAGGGCAGATGTCAGGGCTCAGCCTGTGCTGCAGGGCTCCCTCCATCCCTCCCTGCCTCAGGAAAGGAGCTGGGGATCAGCAGATCAGAGTGCACAGCCTCCCCTCCATCCCCTGCAGCCCCTCAATCTCTGCAACCCAGGCTTTGGGAGCAGCTCCCAGCTGCAGAACCAGAGGCTGGAAGGGCCATTTTTTCATAGATCTAATGAAAATCTGGCAAGTGAGTTCATAAAGGAAATTCTAATAACGATGGGGTAAAAAAGGAGAACAAGCCTCAAGCAATATTGCAGCAAAATTAATTTCTCCAACACACAAATCCAGGCAGTTTTTGGTGGGCATGATTGCAAGTATGGAGAAAACAGCTCAGGTTGTATAAGAGCAGCAAAAAATCTCAGTTCCTACCTCGTTGTGTGCCTTTGGTGAAGCCGTGCAAACCATGATTTGTGTTTGTCACCTTGTGGGAAGCAAACATGGAAACCCAGCAGCTCTGGGGAGGTGGGAGCAGCCAGAGAAGGAGGCAGAGCCCAGCCCTGCTGTCCCTGCAGGAACCACTGGAGTGAGGCAGGGGCTGCTCTGTGCTCTCTCAGAGTGCAAACAGAATATATTTGTGCAGGAACATGGCTTGGCTTGGCTTTTGAGGGCCAGCAAGCAGCAGCAAATCCAAGCAAACACTCAGAAATGGGGGTTTCTGGGTGCTCCTCTCTCCCAGCACTGCTGTCACCCCCAGCACCCTGGAGAACAGCACAGGGGCTGTTTATCCCTGCTGGCTTCAGGGAAGGAAATGTGGCTCTGCTGTCACCCCCAGCACCCCAGAGAACAGCACAGGGGCTGTTTATCCCTGCTGGCTTCAGGGAAGGAAATGTGGCTCTGCTGTCACCCCCAGCACCCCAGAGAACAGCACAGGGGCTGTTTATCCCTGCTGGCTTCAGGGAAGGAAATGTGGCATCTCCCAGAGAGCTGTGGCATGCGTTAGAGGAGAGCATCCTTTGGCCTTCCAGACGTGTTTGGCTTTGGGCTGGGGTTGTTTGGGCTCCGACTGCAGGGAGCAAAGGCAGGGGGTTCTTTTCCAGCCAGAGGAAAATGAAAGAGCAGGAAGGGAGCGGGTGAAGCACAGCATGGGCCCAGGGAGGAGGGGAGGAAGGCAGCCCAGGCCAGGGCTGAGGTTTGGCTGAGGTGCCCTCAGTGGCCCAGAGCCCTGGCGCTCAGCTGGGAGCAGTCTGGCACTGCATCCCCCGAGGTGCCTGCTCCTGCTGCTCAGGGGAGGAAGAAACAGGCAAGATAAAGTTGCCATAGTTACACCACTTGTCACGATGCTTATCATGTCCCTGGGATTAAATCTGCATTAAATCTGGGCTCTTATTAATATCAGCTGTTAAACATTTCCAGGGTATTTGAAATCAAGACTTTCTGCTAAAAAATTAAATGTTGATTGCAGCAAAATGGGGCAGTTTAACAGTGCAGCTCAGAGTGTAATTTTGTCAGACACTGTGTAACACAGTTGTACACCAGGAATACATTTTCCACTGAATTGAGTCTCTTGCACCTCGTGAACATTCTTGATTTTCCTGTTAAGATGTTTGTTACTTGCAACCCTTTGCCAAGGAGCTGGCACAGGCCAGCTGGCAGGAAGGGAGAGGAGTCCTGGGGGTGAGTAAGAAAACATTGCTTGTGTGATTAGTGTACAACCATGGCAGGGCGGGGAGAGCTGGCAGTGCTGAAGAGAAGCTTCAGGGTGACCTAAGTGTGGCCTCTAGAGCCTGAGGGGCTGGCAAGAAAGGGGGAGAGAGAATATTGGAGGGACAGGACAGGGGGAATGGCTTCCCACTGCAACAGGGCAGGGGGAGCTGGGATACTGGGGAGGAACTGTGAGCTGGGATATTGGGGAGGAACTGTGAGCTGGGATATTGGGGAGGAGTTGTGAGCTGGGATAATGGGGAGGAACTGTGAGCTGGGATACTGGGGAGGAGGAACTGTGAGCTGGGATATTGGGGAGGAGTTGTGAGCTGGGATAATGGGGAGGAGTTGTGAGCTGGGATAATGGGGAGGAACTGTGAGCTGGGATACTGGGGAGGAGGAACTGTGAGCTGGGATATTGGGGAGGAACTGTGAGCTGGGATATTGGGGAGGAGTTGTGAGCTGGGATACTGGGGAGGAACTGTGAGCTGGGATACTGGGGAGGAACTGTGAGCTGGGATACTGGGGAGGAGTTGTGAGCTGGGATATTGGGGAGGAGTTGTGAGCTGGGATATTGGGGAGGAACTGTGAGCTGGGATAATGGGGAGGAGTTGTGAGCTGGGATAATGGGGAGGAACTGTGAGCTGGGATACTGGGGAGGAGGAACTGTGAGCTGGGATATTGGGGAGGAGTTGTGAGCTGGGATATTGGGGAGGAACTGTGAGCTGGGATAATGGGGAGGAGTTGTGAGCTGGGATAATGGGGAGGAACTGTGAGCTGGGATAATGGGGAGGAATTGCTCCCTGCGAGGGGGATGAAGCCCACAGCAGCTCCCAGGATGGCAGAGAAATAAAGGAGATGTGCTGGAACAGGTCACAGCAGTGCTGGGAGGGCAGGGCAGCCACGGAGCCCTGGTTGTGCCCAGGGGTTGGGGACAAGGCACTGGGGACACCTTGGAAGCAGTTCAGCAACACAGTCAGGAGGCAGAGGTGAATTGTTTTCCATCAGCTCTGACTCCAGGCCTCCTTGGGGATGTTTCAGCCATCACTCAGGTCATCATTTTAATTATGTTTCATGCAAACTGTTTTCACACTTGGCTCTAACAGCTCTCTGCAGAGCCTGGCTTTCCAGGTAAGATAACCAAAGTGCTGTTAATGACTTTGTTTTAAGCAGGTGAAAATAATTTGCTTCCATTTGTTATCTTTGCAGTCCACAGCACTCACACAGCAGCAGTAGAAATGGAGTTGGAATTAGCAGGTTTTCTGTACCGCTGGCTCCAATTAAGGAATATGAGTTGGGTTTGTTTCTTCCCTGCCATAATCTCATAAACATTTGGAAACACATTTCCTAAGCTCCTGTGCACCTTTCCAGCTCCACGTGACCTGGTGCAGGTGAGGCTCTGGGGCTGGATTGCTGTGAGGGTTGTGCAGGGGCTCCTTTGGCCCCTGGCTCCATCCCCATGTCCTCCTCCTCCTCCTCTCAGAGTGGGATTTCTGTCCCCCCATCCCTGTGGGACACAAGCACAGCTGTGCCTGTGCCCCCTGCCATCCTTCAGGGCTGGAGGTGTTGATCAGCCTTCCTGCTGCCCATCCCTGATCCTGATGGGGCAGATGCTCTCAGCTTCCCCTGACACACAAGTTCTTATCTGCAAAGCAGACAAGGAGGAGATGGGGAGAGAGGCAGCCAAACAGGAGATAGATAGGGATACAGCCAAACAGGAGATAGGGAGACAGCCAAAGGTGCCTGAGATGGATGTTCCTCAGCAGGGCTGTGCTTCGTTGATTTTAGCTTTTATTTAGAAGGGTACAACTAATCCTGCTCTATCAGTTTTATTTCCTGACTCAAAATCTCAATCCCATAGTTCTGTTCTGGCACAACGCTGCAGATTTTCCAGGCCATGAACAGCCTGGCTCTGTTCTGTGGCTCAAAGTCCCATTTGTGTTGGTGGCCCAGGTGGGGAGGTTCATCTCTGGATTCATCTCTGAGGTCCCCCCTGGTAACCCCTCGAGGCCGAGGGGTGGCAGGAGGGGCTTAGCCCAGGAGCTGGAGCAGGGTCTGTCTCTGCAGGCCCTGCAGATCACCCCCCAGTCAGCAGGGGCAGCCCACTGGGGCTGGCAGAGATGGACAGTGTGCTGTGCTTGTGTGCACAGAGCTGGCACTGGCCCTGCTGAGCGCCTCACACGTGGCCAGGGACAAACAGGAGCACTCCCCAGCCTGACCCCATCCCTGGTGACAGCCCCTGGCAATTACTGCAGGCACACTCTGTCCTCCACCTATCACATCTGTCCTTCACAGGAGCAGTTCAGCCCTTGCCACAGGGATGTCTCCTGCCAGAGGAGTTTGGTGACATTCCTCAGGGATGTGTTCTGCCCAGGAAGGGCAGCTGCCCCCAGGTCTGAGCACTGTGGCACCTGAGCATTGTGGCACTGAGCCTGTCCTGTGGCTGGCACATCCAGCCCTGCCCAGCTCAGCACCAGCTGCCCCCTGAGCGGTTGTCCCAGAAAATCTGCCATCAGGAAACAGCAGGGATGGTTTCAGCACCTGCCCTGCCTGCTGCTCTCTGGGAGGTGCTGGGGAGTCTCCCACCCCTGGAATGCCACTGCTGCTCCTGGCTGTGCTGCTGCACCAGCCGTGGCAGGGGGGCCTGACAGTGGAGGACAGAATTTCTAGGAGAAGAAGCAATTGGGGAGGAACACACTTTTTCTAATGTTCTATTTGTCATTTAATTTACTTGCATTCTGTTATTCAGACAGGACATTCCACTGTTCCTGTGTACCAAAGCCACAGGGCCGGGCTGGAGGGACCCAGCAGCACAGGCAGTGAAATGCTCTGTGCAGTGCAGCCACTGAGAGGCCTGAGAAGGTGCCAGAACACTGTGGCAGCACAACAAGAGAGATGTCAAAATGCGAAAGAACAATCCATTTACATTTAGATACCAAATTTAAAATTATTTTCTCCAAGCTTCATTCCATTTGTTGGGGTCTGGGCAAGCATGTAGAATCATTTAGGCCTGTTGCTTTCATCTGGCTCTCATCTAAATTCCCCAGTTTGAAGGCAGCAGAGCATGGGGAGAGCTCTGTCTTTCTGGCAGAGATCGAGGAAAAGCCACGCAGCTCCATTTTGCTTTTAGATGGACTAGGAGTAGGATTTAATAATCAGCCTCTGCTCTGCCTGGCACAAATGATATGGGCTGCTAAGCCAGAATTAGGGAAATGAAAGAGAGGAGCTGAGCATTATCTGCCCCGGTGACTGCACAGGAATCAGAGCAGGAGTTCCAGGCTCGGAGCCATCCCCGTGTCCGTCGCTGCTCGGAGCTGGGAATGCTGAGATGATGTTTCATGTGTTTGATAGCTCGAGATGCCTGGGGGCTGCAATAAAATTCATTTCTTGCACTGTAAATCTTTGCTCTTTAAGCATGGAAGAGGGTACAAATGTGCATAAAATTGAAGTGCAAGCGATTACATCTCGCTCTGAGCCAGTATTGACAGCTCTGCCTGGCTCTGGGGTGCTGTGGGAGCTCCTTTCTTTGTGACCTGTGCCCAAGATAATGAAAACCAGTCAAGTGATGAAACTCATCAGTCCAAAGAGGATTTTTGCTTCTGTGTATTTGTTTTTGATGTGTTACTGGCACGGAGATGCAGCTGTTCCCCATCCTGTTCCTCCCTTCTGGAAGGGTGTGGGCTGTCAGTGCCCCCAGTGCAGGGAAGGAATGAACTCTTGCGCTCTCAGGAGCATTGTTTGCTTGCACCTGCAGCTCTGGTGGCTGTGCTGGTGTTGGCTCAAGGTCGGACTCGCTGATCTCGGAGCCTTTTCCATCCCCGGTGCTTCTGTGGCTCTCTGGGCTCACCTGTGCCTGTGCACAGGTCCTGGCTGTGCACAGCCGTGTCCCTCAGCGGTGCCTCCTGCTCGTTCCCTCTATCGGCACTGTCCCTCTTCACCACTAATTAGCGGGAAACAGCAGAAAAGGGCTCTCGTCTCTAACTGTGACAGGAAACTCTTCTCAAGTGCTGCAGGCTCTTTTGAAAGGTCTCCCCTTTTCCCAGGGAAGCGGCGCGGTGCCGGTGCCTCCGGAGCAGCGTTATTTGCAGCAGGCGAGCAGCAGCCGGGCTCTTCCCTTCCTGCCCCGCTTTGGGCACTGACCGCGAGGGTCGGCGCGGGCATTGCCGGGGGTGTCCCGGCAGCGCAGGTGCTGCCCTCGCTGCCAATGCACCCAGAGCAGCGCCCAGCGAGGCTGCCGCCATTCCGTGCCTGCTAATGAATGAATTAACTCATTAATTAATTAACATGTGGATGCTGTTCGCGAGAGGCCAATCTGGGCTCGCTGTCGGAGCCGTCACCCTTTAGCAGAACAGCAGCGGAGCGAGTGCGATCTGTATCTGTCCCGTGTAAGGAGCAGGCAACGCTGCATTAAAGCCTGGCAGAGCTGATGGTTCATTAGCGTCCCCCATTTTCATGTAAATTAATTTCTTTGAGGAACATCAGATCCATACCTGGTGCTAATTGCCGGTGATAATGATGAGCCGTGGCTCAGGAGGATTCATTATCGAGGCAGACCGTGCCTCTCCTGAGCTGTCCAGGCCTGGAATGTGGCTGGAAGTTGCACAGAGCTGCGGATTGCTGGAGTTAGTGCAGGAGCAGAGAGGGGGCATGCAGCAGAGCCATCGGGGACATGATCCCCCCTGGCCTAACAGCCTTTAAGCAAGGAAGATTGGCTTTCCTCTCTGAAAATAACCCCGAGGCTTTTATTGATCATTTCATCTGAATTATGGATGATGCTTTTGTCAGCTCCATTATCCCGGTGAGGCAGGGCCCTGCCAAGGATTGTGTCACTGTCTCAGAGCCCATCCAGGTACCCACAGCATTCCTTGGTTCCATCCCTTTGGCACCAGGGGCTCCTGGTCCTTTTGGAAGTGACAAGGGAGTGCTGGGGCTGAACTGGTGAGAAAACTCGTCAGCAGAAGGACTGGTTTTGCTGGGAGCCCCAGTAATACCCGGGGGCTCTGGAGGGTGGCATGATCTGAACTCGCAGTGGGAGCATCTAAATTTGTCATAGAAACACTGCTGCTCCTTGAAATAGGAGCATGTAATGGGGAAAGCTGAAGTGCATCACAGAATAATACATGGAATTACTTTGCAACCTGTTCCATAATGACATTTTTTTTCCCAGGCTCATTTTACCCTTCTTCAGCGTTTAATAGCATTCCCCAGTTTATTGGGTGTTTGTAGTGTAGCCTTGAAGGATAATGAGTTTTATCCTGGCAGATGTTGGACACCTTCATGTGCAAGAGAAGTTAATGGGAGCTGGAGATGATCAGCGCTTTGTGGAATCAGTCCTTGATTGAACAGACAGCACTGACTCCTGTCTGGGGCACGAGGAAAGAGCTGAATCAGGGTTTCAGGATAATATTGCCAAGGGCTGCAGCTCCACGTGAGGTTCCTACATGTCCATCTTGAGAATACCTGGGACTAAAATCCTGTCTTTGTTTTTGCCAGTGAGCACCATGGGCAATACTGAAACTGGGCTGCACCCTGTGCACTGCACTCAGAATAGTCTGAATTGCTGGGGCACAGCAGAGCAGGTGTTCCTGGAAAGCCAGCAGTGATGTCTGGCTGGTGACACTGCTGCTGGGGGACACCCCAGGGGGACACCACAGCCTGGCTGGGGAGCACAGGGGCTGTGTCTGGTCTCTGAGGGCTCGGGGGAGCTTGGGGGGCCAGCAGAGATGCAGGGGATGGTCAGGGACTGGCAGAGATGCAGGGGATGTTCAGGGACTGGCAGAGATGCAGGGGATGTTCAGGGGCTGGCAGAGATGCAGGGCATGTTCAGGGACTGGCAGAGATGCAGGGGATGGTCAGGGACTGGCAGAGATGCAGGGGATGGTTAGGGGCCGGCAGAGATGCAGGGGATGGTCAGGGACTGGCAGAGATACAGGGGATGTTCAGGGACTGGCAGAGATGCAGGGGATGGTCAGGGACTGGCAGAGATGCAGGGGATGGTCAGGGGCTGGCAGAGATGCAGGGGATGGTCAGGGGCTGGCAGAGATGCAGGGGATTTAGGGCAGACACACAGAGCCCTATGGGAGCCATGTCCTGTTTGGGTCTGGTTTTGCTGAGGGGCTGAGAGGAGCCCCAGGAGACCCAAACGCAATGAAGTTTGAAAAGCACATTTGCAGAACATATCCAATTGTTGTTCTCACCTCTCCTTCCACAATGTCTCTTAAATCTTCCTGAGAAAGTTTTAAAATGAAACAGAAGACATTAAAAACATCAAAGTGTGCATGGAGTCTACCCCAGCTTAGCAGGCTGGAAATATTCAGCAAACTGCTTAAGTTGTGCCAAATTCTCCCAAAGACTGTGGGGTTTAGACTTCAGTGGTTTAGCAAACTGGGATAACTGCAAATCCAGGCTCTCTTTTTGGTCTCTGTGGAGTTTAGGCTGGATCTCAGGGAAAGGTTCATCCCCAGAGGGTGCTGGGCACTGCCCAGGCTCCCCAGGGAATGGGCACAGCCCCGGAG
The DNA here is from genome assembly GCF_037042795.1 of Molothrus aeneus. NCBI lineage: Eukaryota > Metazoa > Chordata > Aves > Passeriformes > Icteridae > Molothrus > Molothrus aeneus. Next base: position 882,229 of record NC_089657.1, on the reverse strand, counting down.
CTCCAGGAGGGTTTGGAAAACCCTCCCAGGGATGCCCAGGGTGGGATTTGGGGTGTCTGTACAGGGCCAGGGGCTGGGCTGGATGATCCTGGTGGGTCCCTTCCAGCTCAGGATATCCCCAGTTCTGTGTCCTGGATCTGTCAGTGTTGCCAGAGTACTGCAGGACATTTTGCTTTGTGTTCAGCTGCAGTTAAATATTTGCAGTTTTTCCTGACAGGAGCGTGTAGCTGCACTCATAACCTTCTGACTGGTTTGATTTCCTTCTGTTTGCAAACAGATTGGATTTGAAGGTCATAATTAGGAAAGCTGGTACTTTCATCCCCATATTGAAAAATTCTCAGCAGTCATAAAAGTTGAATAAGAATCAACTTTATCCATGAGAAAAGCCAAGTTTAGCCCAGGAGATTTAAGATGTTGGAGGAAATGTCACTGTTTTTGTAAAAAATAAATCTTAATAGGATCTGGTTGTGGTGCCTCAGCAGCACAGTCACCCAGACTGCGGGAGCCTGACAAAATCAATCCCTGCTAATTCTGTTTATTGCCAGAGCTGGAGCTGGAGCTCGGGCTGGCCTGGGAGCCGCCTGCCCGAGTCCTGTGGGTGGGAGTGGGGGGTCGGGAGCCACTGGCTGTCCCCATCCCGGGCATGTCCCCATTCCTGGTGTGCCCCCATTCTGAGCACATCCCCATTTCCAGCCATCCCCATCCCTGGTGTGTTCCTATTCCTGGTGTGCCCCCATTCTGAGCACATCCCCATTTCCAGCCATCCCCATCCCGGGCATGTCCCCATTCCTGGTGTGCCCCCATTCTGAGCACATCCCCATTTCCAGCCATCCCCATCCCGGGCATGTCCCCATTCCTGGTGTGCCCCCATTCTGAGCACATCCCCATTTCCAGCCATCCCCATCCCGGGCATGTCCCCATTCCTGGTGTGCCCCCATTCTGAGCACATCCCCATTTCCAGCCATCCCCATCCCTGGTGTGTTCCTATTCCTGGTGTGCCCCCATTCTGAGCACATCCCCATTCCCAGCCATCCCCATCCCTGGTATGTCCCCATTCCAGGCAGGTCCCCATCCCAGGCACGTCCCCACCCCGGTGCCCCCTGAGCAGTGCCAGCCCCACGGAGGGCTCGGCCGCGGGCTCTGACCCCTGTCTGCTTCTCTTGCAGGCCCTGCTGCAAAAAAGAAGTACGTGAGCTACAACAACCTGGTGATCTAGGCCCAGCTGCCATGGGGCACGGGCCACCAGCCCACCCGCCTCGCTGAGCTCCCCGCACGGGCTCCAGGGAACCGGGCACGGGGGAGGCGAGAGGAGCCCGGCTCCAGGCCGCTCCCGGCATCTCCTCCATCGCTGCCGGCTCTGCACGGCGCTGGCCTGGCCTCAGGCCTCAGGGCTGCCGTGGCCTTGGGGACACCGTGGCCTTGGGGCCTCTCCAGCCTTGGAGCCACCATGGCCTTGAGGCTGTTCCGGCCTTGGGATCACTGTGGGCTTGGCCTGCCATGGCCTTGGGGCTGCCATGGTCTTGGGGCCTCTCCAGCCTTGGGGCTGCCATGGTCTTGGGGCCTCTCCAGCCTTGGGGCCGCCATGGCCTTGGGGCTGCCATGGTCTTGGGGCCTCTCCAGCCTTGGAGCCACCATGGCCTTGGGGCCTCTCCGGCCTTGGGACCACCATGGCCTTGGGGCCTCTCCAGCCTTGGGACCACCATGGCCTTGGGGCCTCTCTGGCCTTGGGACCACCATGGCCTTGGGGCCTCTCCAGCCTTGGGACCACCATGGCCTTGAGGCCTCTCCAGCCTTGGGGCTGCCATGGTCTTGGGGCCTCTCCGGCCTTGGGACCACCATGGCCTTGGGGCCTCTCTGGCCTTGGGACCACCATGGCCTTGGGGCCTCTCCGGCCTTGGATCCGCCGTGGCCTCAGGGCCGCCATGGCCGTGCCTCAGGAGCGGCTCCCTGGGCAGGCTGCGCTCGGCTGCTCTGGACTCTAAGGGGCTAATTCTGTCTTTCTATGTACTTCCAGACTGCAAGTTTTTGAACTCTCTGTACAGTTTGTGAGGATTTTTTGCATATTGCCATCCATGTTGTTCCGAGGTCACTGTTTGTTTTTTGGATGCACAGTTTCCTTGAGGCCCTGTGCTCTCGGCACCTCTCAAACCAACCGACCACTGAGGATCTGAGACCTGTGTACATGACTTGTATTATTATTCTTGTATCACTGCAATCCATATACCTTATTTTTTTTAACTAAACAAACAAACAAACAAAAAAAGAATTTAAAGACCAAAAACTGTGCTGGCGAAGTTTGTCCCCCCCTTCACACCTCCGATGGGCTGCAGAGGAAGCAGGAAGGATTTTTGCTGAGTTTTAGTAGAGGTCTTGATCTTTGGAATGCATGCCAGTAATGTATTTTATGGTACATGTTAATAATTTATGTTTGATATTTGTATTTGTGTTCTACTTTGTTCTTTTCTTTAAGGTATATGACTATTTTGCAATAATTTCAATGATTCTTAGGATATTTGGAGGAAAGAATATGGCTTTTACATGTCTTGAGGTTTTTCTTTGTTGATGCCCCACCATGATTGACCAGTGTGATAAAGACTTACAGAAGCATGTATGTTTTCTACTGTTTGTAATAAGTAATTTCGTTAATCTTGCTGCTTATGTGCCAATTTAGTGAAACCAATCTTTGCCGCAACCTCCTCCCTCCCTTTCCATTCTCTCGATCCTGTGATATTATCCGAGAATGTATCAATAAAGGATTTTGGTTAACTTTTTTTTATTTACTCCAATAAATATATTTTTTCAGTTGTTCCCTCCCCCTTCCCCCTTGTGACTTAACATTTATTTCAGGACGTTGTCAGACATGCAGAAACCCAGCACAGAGGGGCTTGTGCACAAGGAGCAGGTCTGGAGAAAGTCCTGGGGGAGCTGGCAGCTGATTGCAGGGGGAAAAGGGCTTGGAAGGGACTTTTAAAGGTCTGTAGCAACCCCTCAAGCCAAGCTGGAGTGCCAGGGTGCCAACCTCCTGTCAGTGTCTGATATCTGCAACGCTGCTGTCAGCTGCTGAGGCTCCTTTGAAGGACACCGCGTTCAGCAGCACACCAGACAGTAATTAGGTGAGCAATTAATGCGAGTCAATCTGCCAGGCACAGCCTGGGTGAGCTGGGGCAGGAAAAGGGAGAAGTTGAGGCAAGAGGAAACTCATTCCCTTTGCAGCACAGCACCTGCAGCACCTTCGGCATGGCAGCACGGCTGGGCTGCGCTGATGGAGCCTGGGGAAGGTGTTTAGCCTCCCATTTTCTGCAGACAACTTGATCACTTATCCTGATGAAGTTAATCAGCATCAGGAGGAGCTGTGACAGCTGCGACAGGGCGCAGGGAGATGAAGAGCTGGGTGTCACAACCTGCCTGCTCTGCAGAGCCATGGCCTGGGGGCACGTTCTGCACCTCACATTGAACTGCAGCTGACTCCGGATGGAACTCCACCAGGTAAAGGCTTTCTTAGCAACAAACTAATCACCAGCCAGCTAATAATGAAGGCAGAGGTGCTCCAGCATTTTCCTTTCCCCATAAACATAGGGACAGAGCCAGCGTTGGGCTAAATAACTACATTGCCTCAAACAAATGTTTCATGCTCAAAGACTCTCTTTTTTATTTTTTTCTCTGAATGGGAAAATATTGGTTTGTTGGTTTGTTTTTCACTTTATTCTGGTGAAGGGGGGACTGAAGTGGTACGATGGAATGGTGCTGCTGAGAGGGGGTGATGGGGAATGAGGGACCCCGGGTGCATTTATGGCTCTCTCGGAGCTGTACCTCCACATCCATAAATCTCTTTTTGTGTGTATGTGTACACACATGACCACTCTGTGTTACATACTCGTGTCCTGGGCAGGTTGGGAGCCCCAGGAAAAGTCCCCAGTTTTTAGGGGAACCCATTCAATCATGAGGGGCAGAAGGGACCCTCCAGCTTCCTAAACTCCTCAGAGAGTTGGGATGCAGCTGGACCCAAGCTCATCTTCATTCCCCCTGGGATATTTAACTTTGGGACTGATGAGTCAGGCTGGTTTCAGCATTATTCACTCCAAAAGCAGCCTGACCCCCCCATCCAGCACTGACAGCTTTGCAGACAGGGTCGTAGTGGAGTTGTTTTACCCCATTCCAGGCAGAGCATCCTGCTACAAGACACACAAACAGAACTGATAATCACCACATAATCGTGTTGGTTGTATTAAAATTTTTAAAAAAATTAATAATATGAACGCATTAGGAATTTTTTTTTATCACCTCCACCCCTATTTCTATGCATTAGACTCTGAAGCAAGTCCCTGAGCCCAGCAAGGCTCTGGTTTAAGAGCTGACACAAGGTGAAGATGTTGCACTCTGCACTGTGGATCAATTTTTATTTTTATTTCACAAACTGCACCACACTATTACACCCACACATCTCCTTTTCAAACACAGAACCACGAGCCTTTAACTCCATTTAGAGTCTTTTATTTTACAATTGGCTGCACTCAGCATCAGTGCAGTGTTACCATTGTTTCCATAACAGCTTCATCTCATTCCCCTCCGAGTACACATTGGTGTCATGATATTGGGTTGGTCCCTGCAGAGTTTCTGTACTGGTTTGGCCCTGCAGGGTTTCTGTGCTGGTTTCCCAGGGTTTCTGTACTGGTTTGTCCCTGCAGTTTCTGTACTGGTTTGGTCCCTGCAGGGTTTCTGTACTGGTTTGTCCCTGCAGTTTCTGTACTGGTTTGGTCCCTGCAGAGTTTCTGTACTGGTTTGTCCCTGCAGTTTCTGTACTGGTTTCCCAGGGTTTCTGTACTGGTTTCCCAGGGTTTCTGTACTGGTTTGGCAGAGTTTCTGTACTGGTTTGGTCCCTGCAGTTTCTGTACTGGTTTGTCCCTGCAGTTTCTGTACTGGTTTGTCCCTGCAGTTTCTGTACTCTGGTTTCCCAGGGTTTCTGTACTGGTTTGGTCCCTGCAGTTTCTGTACTGGTTTGTCCCTGCAGTTTCTGTACTGGTTTGTCCCTGCAGTTTCTGTACTGGTTTCCCAGGGTTTCTGTACTGGTTTGTCCCTGCAGTTTCTGTACTGGTTTGTCCCTGCAGTTTCTGTACTGGTTTGTCCCTGCAGTTTCTGTACTGGTTTCCCAGGGTTTCTGTACTGGTTTGTCCCTGCAGTTTCTGTACTGGTTTCCCAGGGTTTCTGTACTGGTTTCCCAGGGTTTCTGTACTGGTTTGTCCCTGCAGTTTCTGTACTGGTTTCCCAGGGTTTCTGTACTGGTTTCCCAGGGTTTCTGTACTGGTTTGTCCCTGCAGTTTCTGTACTGGTTTCCCAGGGTTTCTGTACTGGTTTCCCAGGGTTTCTGTACTGGTTTGGCAGAGTTTCTGTACTGGTTTGTCCCTGCAGTTTCTGTACTGGTTTCCCAGGGTTTCTGTACTGGTTTCCCAGGGTTTCTGTACTGGTTTGGTCCCTGCAGTTTCTGTACTGGTTTCCCAGGGTTTCTGTACTGGTTTGTCCCTGCAGTGACTCCTGGGGTGCTGTGCACACCTCCATGGGGAGCTGTCCTGCTCTGGAGATCAGCCCCGGGTGACAGGGATGACTCCTGGGTGCTGTGGGGCTGCACCATCCCTTGGCCTCGGGCTGTGCTGTAGGACCCAGCTGCAGACAGGAAATGTTCCCCTCCCATGGAGAGGAACTGATGAATGTGCTGTGAAAAACGCCCCTGTGATCGTGAAAGGAGAAAATTCCCCAAGAATGGGAATGATTTTTTTTTTGTTGCCATTTATTATTGAGACTGAATTACACCAAATTGTTTTGGTATGTAAATGCCAAGTTTATTGTTCATTAAAATCATTGCAGAGTTAAGCTTTCTGGGCATGTTGTATGATAGATAATGACAATTATTTAGCCCGAGTCAGAGCTTAGTCTTAATTTGTGACATTAATTGCCTTTATATATAATTAAATGCACTATAATGCTCCCATATGCAGAATCTGTGCATCCATGAAAGTGCTAATCAAACATATTTATTAATTTCTGAGAGGGCTTTTTGTCAGGGCTTTGATACAGTTGAGTGGTTTTTGGTAAATAACATTTTTTAAGATGTTTAGGAAAATATTTTGATAATTGCTTTTTGTGCTAGCAGCATAATTAATATCATTCCTAATAGATTAATAAGAGCTGAGGGGCGAGGTGCTGCTTCCATCCAGCTTTGCCTCTGGCTCCCGTGGAGTCAGAATTCCAGCAGCAGCCCTCAGTGTCCCAGGCCTTTCCCAAAACCACTTCAAAAGGGAAACTGGGACCGTGTTGGGGGTGGCTGAATGCAGGTGACAAACCTGGAGTCCCAGGACGCTGGGCTGTGCCCTCTGGCCTTGGTTCTACTTGGGAGCAAATGAATTGGAACCTCCACCTCCCACATCTGGGGCTGCCACTTCCATTCCCCGCTCCACTGGGAGCCTGCCAGTCACCAGAGCTGCCAGTCACCAGAGCTGCCAATCACCAGAGCTGCCAATCACCTGCCAATCACCTGCCAATCATCATTCAGTGTGTGTGAGAAGGGTTAAGGGGCAGGGGTCGTTTCTGTCCCCTGGGAGCTCCAGGGGGAGCAGGATTGGCAATTTGCTCTCCTTGATGCAGCCACAATTATTTAGTATTAATAAACAGTAATTGTAACCATGATTTAATTTTAACAATTAAATTTTATCATTAAATTATAAATTACAAATTAGTATTTAATTTCAACGATTATTTTCTATTAATACAAATTTGTTCTCTGAAAATTGGCCAAGCACTGCAGCAGGGAAGCGATGGCATCCCCATCCCTGGAAGAGTTCAACAAATGAGATGTGGCATTTGGAATATGGCTGATGGACATGGTGGTTCAGAGTTGGATGTGATGATCTTGGAGGCCTTTTTCCAACCCACATCTTTATTTCCAGCACATTTTATTTTCAGGAAATTCTGTTCTTTTACACCACCCCAGAAGAATACTCTTTTTTTTTTTTTCCCATGAGAATGATCTCAACTTTATTTTTCCTCCAGGTTTTTGGTGCTGAGCATCTGACTGGTGCCAGGGGTGGCACTGGGCAGAGCCACAGCCCTTTCCCCCCAGGCAGTCCCTGGCTGTGCCCAGGCAATGCCAAAGCCTCTGCTCTGACCCCAGGAAGGTTCCAGCAGCCCAGAGATGTGCACAGTCCCAACCCACAATGTCAGGATGTCCTTCCTTCCTTCCCACCTGCCAAGAGAACTCCCAAGCAAGAGGCTTTGTGTGGGTTTATCTCAGGCTTATTGTCCCTGCAGCAGATTTATTAAATCCAGCAATGACAGCAGCTCTTTCTCCCTGTCACAAGCTTTTATCTTGTTGTTCAAAGTTGGAACCAGCCCCTCACACAACAATGGGCATCACACACATTCCAGTGAGCCCCTTCAAGGCAGAACCTCAGCTAATCTGCAATGAATGCATCTCAATCTCTGCTCTTTAATTTATAAAAATCACTGTCTCCCACTGCATTGAACCATGTGAACCTTGCTCTTAACTTTTCGGTTGGTGTAATCCTGAATCTGCTCTCTCACATGTGCCTTTTACATAAAATAAAATAAAATAAAATAAAATAAAATAAAATAAAATAAAATAAAAGTTATATGGGAGGAGGTGTGTAACCTCAGGTTTTTAAGGCAGTTTCCTTCAGCCATGAGAGTTTCTGGGTTTGTTTGCTTTGCTTTCCTTCAATATTTACAAGAGGAAGTTTCAATTGCTTTGCTTTACTTCAACATTGAAGCCCTTGTGTGCTTTACTGGCATAAATATTTGTTTTATTTAAAATCTACTTAGCTGAAAGATCAACAACAGAGGAAGAAATCAGAAATTACACTGGAATTTAAGAGGAAGAACAGCAATTAACTCTGCCAAGGTGTTAACCTTTTTAAAATGCTGCTTTTGATGAGCGATGCACAAGCGTGTATGAATTGTTCAAAAGTCATTTTCTCCATTTTGATCCATTTTCCCCTTCCCTTTTCTCATTCCCCTCCATGACCCCTTTCCATGCCCTCTGCTGTGATGCAGGCAGAATTGGAGGGCAGGGCCATGGGTGATTTGGGGCCAGGGCAGCCAGGAAATCCCAGCAGCCCAACTGGAGAAGCATTTAAATTTAAATTTAAATTTATTGCCTGAAGTCTGCAAAGTCTGCCTTCCTTGGCCTCAGTTTGGGTCCCTTCCCGTTCAGAGGATTCTACAATTCCCTGAACCCATCCCAGCTTTTCCTTACAGCTCCCCTGAAGGGGGAAGCAGTGGTGGTGTGTGCCCAGCCCTGCCCTGCCAGGGCCCCTGTGCTGAGCCTTCCTCTCCATAAAGGCACCTGGGGCCCGGCTGTCCCCACCAGGCACAAGTCACAGTTTAATTCCTCACACCTGGCACAGAACTGAAGCACTGGGGTCCTTTCTCTCCTCCCAGCAGCAGCTGCAGCCCTCATCTGCAGTTCTGGAGGCTTGGTTCCCTGCAGCCTGCAGGGTGTACCCTGCACTGGCACCATGGCATAAAAGCACTGCACCTGTTTTTCCCAGGATGAAAGGGCTGGGCCTGAAATCCCCTGGCCGGTTTTCCCTAGAAATGCCTGAGTTAACAGCACTTCCCCCGTCCCTGGGCACACAGGGGATGTTGTTATGGGGATGCTGATTTCCCAGCGGCACTGAAGCGCCTGCCCAAGGCTCTGACTGGACTCTGGAGCCTGAGGGGGCCTCGGGAGGGGGCATCAGCTCTGCTCAGAGCCCTCCTCCATCCCCTGCTGCACCTCCCAGCACAGCAGGACCCGGGTGGCTCTGCCGGGGCCAGCCTGGGGCTCCACGGGTCCCTTTCCAGGCAGAAATGTCGCTGTAACCCCATCACTGGTGCCATCGTGAGGAAACTCTCTGTACATCTCATTTTTCACCTCTTGGGTGCTGCACAGGCCCACGGGACCCCCAAACCCAGACAGGACATGGGGCCAGGGGCAGCACCTCCCCTAAGGGCAAGGACAGCTGTTGGCTGGACATTTATTATTTCAAATATTCAATTATTGCAAATATTCAATTTATTATTCCAAATATTCGGTTATTGCAAATATTCGGTTATTGCAAATATTCCAAATTATCCCTGAGAGCAGCAGAAGGGATTTCAGAGCCCACTGAGGACACTGCCAGCCCTGCTCAAGCACACAATTAATGCCAACCTGCAGCAGCTCCTCAAAGCCCTTCTGGGCCTCCAGCCTCAAATAGAAATTAGCAGGTGGGTGTTCTTGTATTTTTTCCCTTCTGTCACAATGATGGATTTTTCACTTTCAAGATAAGACAGTGCCTGATGATAGAGCCAAATATTGACAGAGGAGATCAGAGGCCTGTTATGATAATGGCCATAATGAATTGCTGCTTGTAAAAGGCTACCTGGGAATACAGAACTTTCCCTACTGTGGAACACTGATCCCCTCAAGAGGAATAAAATGAACTTTCTTCTGCCTGCTGCACCTGTACCTGTGGTTTATACCTGCAGCAGAAACGCCTTTTAAGAACAAAGATCTCAAATTTTGTCACCTGCTGCCTCAGTGCCGCTTGGCTCCAAGTTCAGAAATGGGCAAATACAAAACTTGTGAGGAAATTCCAGCCCCTGCCCATCCCTGGGCTGGGCAGAGCCCTGGTCCCTCCTGCTGGAGCAGAGCAGCCACAGCTGTGACTGCCAGGGCTCTGTGTCCCACACAGCTCCTCCATGGGAAACGGTTACATACAGAATAGAAAGCATACAGGGTTATAAATGGTTGTATAAAACATAAAACTCACCAGAACTGCCTGCTAACTTCAGAGAAAGAGCCTGCCAGGCTCTGTCAGATGAAACTCCATCATCTCAAACCTCCCTGGAGTTTTCCTGTGTAATCCATCACTAAAATAAAATTATATCAGTTACCATAGAAACATCTTGACCAATAGCCTGATTTTTTTTCCCCAGGAAGTGAAATATTGTTCCATTCACACCCAGAGCTGCCCCTCTGCCAGGGCTGGTTTGGGTGAGCTGATGTTCTGCTCACTCACCCACCTGGCAAAAGGCAGAATTTTCAGTTTTCTCCCATTCCCTGTTAGTGCCATTATTGCTGCTGCTCCTTTTTCTTATTTCTTTTTGAGTAAATTGCTGAGGAACACGGAGCTGCTCAGAGGAGCAGCAATGAATGGTTGGAACACACACTAATGTCCCAAAGTATGGCTCCCCATTCCCTTGGGAATTGTCTGGTCTCGGGATCCTTCTCGCATTTTATAGCAAAGAAATCCCATCCAACAGCAGCGCTGCTCCTGGCAGGAGGAGGAGGAACAGGGAATCTCTGCCCTCAGGCTGGGATTGGGAAGGAACCCCTGGGATTGGGTCCCTGGGGCTGGAGGGAGGAGGTCGGAGCCCGGGGCTGCTCCGGGGAATCCAGAGCCGCAGTTTCTGGGGGAAGCTGAGCCACACCAAGAGACTTTCTTCCCCTTTTCCAGGCCACCCTGGGGTCCCTCAGCGTGTGGCAATAACGTCTCAGTGTGGACCCTTGTTTATTTACAGACCTCAGGCCAGACTGTCCCGCTGGAACTCCCAGAGCTGTCCCATGGGCCCTCCTCGAGTGCTTCCGCTCGTTTTTCATCTCCCACAGCTGCTCAGATCCCTGCTGTGACTGCAGACATAAATCCTCCTCATTCACCCAGCCCAGCTCGCAGCCATATGTTATTGCAGCAGGCTCAGTTTTTATATACTTGTATTTTTTATGTCCCAAACAGTACAAAACTTCTGTTTGCAATCCAAACAAAGCCTGTTCTGAACCTTTTTTTGCTTAGAGATTGTATTTCAACAGCTTGCTTAAAATTAAAACCTAAAGGAAGAATCATAAGATGCTTGATTTATTATTAATCATGGGGGAAGATAAATGTTTTCAATCTCTTTATGTCTACAAAGCACTGCAGATCCCACTAGGAACTTGGATGGCTCAGGCAGCTTCCTGGGCATTTTAATCTTCAATGTAAATTCATTCTCAAAAAAAAAAAAAACAAAAAACACCACAAAAAAAAAGCAACAAAAAAACCAACCTATCAACCAAACAAACAAAAAACAAAAACAAAACCCCAAAAACTCCCCTGGCTCCTGGGAAGGACAGAATAACTCCCCTTGGGTTTCAGTTGTCCTGTTCTCCATGTGTGTGCCCTGTTTACTGCCAACCTGCAGCTCTAACAGGCTGGATTATTTTAATTTCCCCAGAGCTGTTTGTTTGTCCATTAGGTGAGACATTATGGCCATTATTGGGCTGATGCTGCACCAGAAATTCCTTTTTACTGAGTAGCACTTTTCCAAATGAACTACACGTTCCCTGTATCAGGCATGTCTTCCACAATACTTAAAATATAATTAAGTGCATTTATTTTCAAATACACCCTGAGACAGGTGCTGGACAAGGCCCTGTTGGAAGGCAGGGGGCACAGGATAGGTGCAGCCCTGGGCTGCTGACCTGGACAGATCCCAAACTGAGGTCACACCTCTGAGATTGGGCTCCAGCACAGAGCAGGCAATTAAAACTGGGCCGCCGCCTTTGATTTTCAATATCTCATTTAAATCTTGTAACCAAGTTCAATTAGTGGCCTTGGAAAAGTTTTCCAAAATTTAGTGCTGCTTCACTGCAATGCTTTTTATGACTTTTCCTTCTGCACAGCCTTTCTTCTTCCTTTGAATCCAGGCAATATTAAGGAAATATTATCTTTGTAAAAGCAGGTAATGTTGATGATTTTATTGATTTCAGATAGCTGCCACTCCAAGACAAATTTCCACTCCAGTCTGGAGGCGAAGAACAAAGATTTCCAATGTTCTCAATTATTCAGCACAGCCCTTCCTCCTGGGGGGTGAGAGATGTGTGTGGGGAGGAGCAGGGGGTGCAAAGGGACTGCCCAGAAACGAGGGATGTGGAGCAGGAGCAGGTGGGAGCCAAGCCCACAGACACAGCAGAACTGGGAAATTGCAGAATTAATGAATTTCACTTCTTCTTCAGCCTCAATCCTGCCCCAGCCATTCACTGCCGCCATCCCAAACAGCCCACAGAGCAAACAGCACTGGCTTTGAGATCTGATTTGGGTTATCTGTCCCCAAAACCCAAAAACCTCAGTACACAAAATCCACAAGCCACCTGCTCCGTGCTGGGTGCCCCGGGGTGTCTGAGACCCTGCACTTCTGCGTGTCAGGGGGCAGGGGGTTATACTGGGAATCCTGACCCCCAAATCATTAAAAACCCCCTTTCTGTAGAGATCCATTCTTCAGCGCTGCAGCGCTGAGACACTTCCCAATCTGAAAGCACTTAATGAGATAATTTGCAGAGAGCTTTAACGAGTTCCAGCCATCTCTTGGCTCCATCCCACCTCGGCGGCGCTGACTCCCTGCAGCCACTTTCACAGGTACCATTTGGTCCTAGAAATTGGGTAGTTTTTTAAAAAGCACTGCAGTCTAAATCATGTCATATTCTCAGTGAAACATTCGGAGAGTAAATGTAGAGTCCTGGAGAGAAAAATGTTACTCACGATTTTCACATAATGGAGCTGCAGCATAAAAACGCCCTGGGCTGAGTAATTGTGAAAGTGGAGCCAAAAATAAAACCCTGATTTTTTTCCCAAAGTGAATTTCAGGCTCCCATATCCATGGCAAGAATAAAAGTTTAATTTCCATCAATATAAAAGGATTAGAGCTTAGATTTGCATGGATTGTCACAGTGCTTGGCTCCAGCAGGCTGAGCTCCTGGCTCAGGCCTCGTGGAGGTTGGCCACACATTCAGCTGCCACAGCAGGAAATGGCAACAGCTAAAAGCCCATCTTTTTTCATGTGTTTTTTCCTCTCTGATGTCCATGTTTAGGTAGAAGTTACATGTCCATTAAAGGATTTAATTGCTCCTTTTTGCCAGGGCCCTGCCAGGGCTGCATCCAAGAGCAGAGTCATGGCCCAGGGGCGGCCTGGCTGGCACAGGGCTCACCCGCCTGAGCCTGAGCAAAACAGAAACCAGAGGAGGCTTTAAGAGATCCCAGCACAAATTACCAAACAGAGAATCAGTGTCACAACCTGACAGGGCATTTGCCACCAGATCTGTCCCCACACCACCCACCACAGCCTGCAGGCCCAGCCCTCCCAGAGCTTTGCATCATCAGCTGTGCGTGCAAATCCAAAATCATTTCAGTTGGAAAAACCCTCCAGACCTCCACATCCAGCCTGTGCCTGATCCCACCCTGTCCCCAGCCCAGAGCTCTGAGTGCCACATCCAGGAATTCCCTGGACACCTCCAGGGATGGGCACTGCAAACCTCCCTGGCAGCCCCTGCCCATGCCTGACCACCCTTTCCAGGAAGAAATTTCCCAAATGTCCAACCTGGCCCAGCTTGAGGCCATTTCCTCTCATCCTGTCCCTGTTCCCTGGGGGAAGAGGCCAACTCCCACCCTGCAGGTTCCCTGCTTTGGCACAGGTGTCTGGGTAAGGACCTTGGCTGGTTCTTTTTCCTCCTTTCCCCCTTTACTTCCTAAGCAAAAGCAGCTCTCACAAACCAGGAAGAGCTTTTGCCACGTTTCAAGCAAGAGCAGAGACTCCAAGCTCAAATTGCTTTAATAATTTATTCTGGTCTTGAAATCCCCGGGGTTATTTCACAGAAAATGTATTTTAAGTTGTTTGGCTCCAAAATGACAAGATAACAGACGATACATATTCATTTGCTGCCCCGAGATGGTGATGAGATGTTACAAAATAAAGCAGCAGATCCTCCCTCCCCCAAACAGTGACTTGTGGCTTTATCTCCCCGATAGCACCCGAATTGTGCTGCCATTTATCTCGAGGGGGTGTTTGTGGAAGGGATTGTTTGCAGCTGGAGCTACAAGGCATGAAACAAACTGATAATAGAACTTTCTTCTGAAGCTCATTCTTTCGCGGTGGCATTTTTCTTTTTTCCTTTATGAGCTTCATGACAGGCACCAGTAATTTCCTCTCTGTATTTTAGCACAAACAACAGATTAGTGTCACACTGTTTGCTGGGAGCTTGTGCTCGCTGCTTGCATGAGCAGTTGTTGGTGTTTGGTGCGTTCCAAATAAATCATGTGGTCATTGATGAAGATAAAGAGCAGAACCATGTCCCTGGCAGGGCAGAGCAGGCTCAGCACAGCTCCTCCTGCTCCTCTGCACGGGCAGAGGTGAGGAATGGCACTGTGGGAATGGCACTGTGAGTCACAGGACACGGGCCACGACTTTGTCTTCTCTAAAGACACAGCCCAGCCCTGGGCTCCGCACACACCACAGCCCAAAGGCAACAAAAACGTAACACAAATTAACTGCATCCATCACACAGGGTGAATTATTCATCTGGAGAGCATGTAGAGCACATCATAGAACCTCACAGGAAAAATTACTTTAATTTTTGCCCTTCTTCACACAATAATTAATTATGTTTTCATACTTTTAGTAATATCACTGTGAGAAGCCACTGTCAGAAGCCACGAAACATTGCATGGCAGTTCCTCCTGTTCCTCTGATGTATTTCTTCAAGGCAAAGTTTTCTATTTTCCACTCTTCCCACCACTGGAAAATCAACCTCCTGTTCTGTTTTCTCCAGTGCTCCCAAAGCAAATGCACCTGACCCACGTTTGGGCTCCATCCCTTGCCCCCAGACTCTGCAGGCTTTGCCTCCTCACCACAGGCTGGTCCTGCTGTGATAGATCTGGAAATCAGAGGATTTCCAGAGCCCAGCCAGCCCCAGGCTGGCACAGCACCCACAGCCAGCTCTGGCATGGAGCAGCTGCCAATGGAGCAGCCCTGGCTTGGAACCCCCATTCCAGACCAAACCCTGCAAATGCCACAGGTAGTGACTTGAAAAAACAAATAGAGCAAAAGTCTACCCAAAGACCACCATGAAAAATTAATTCCACCTCCCACAAACTTCCCCTTTTAAAAATAAAGTACCACAAAATTCCTTTTTGAAGTAGATGAAAAGGAACCAAGAAGAAACATTTATAATTTTCTTCTGTGTTGAGATAAATGACAGAAGTGGAGTTTTTTAGAAAAAAAAAAAACTGCCTCCAGGAACCTCCAGAAACCACCAGGAACCACCAGGAACCTCCAGGTACCACCAGGAACCTCCAGGTACCACCAGGAACCTCCAGGAGCCACCAGGAACCTCCAGGTACCACCAGGAACCACCAGGAACCTCCGGGAACCACCAGGAACCTCCAGGTGCCATCAGGAACCTCCGGGTACCACCAGGAACCTCCAGGAACCACCAGGAACCTCCGGGTAGCACCAGGAACCACCAGGTACCACCAGGAACCACCAGGAACCTCCGGGTACCACCAGGAACCTCCAGGAACCACCAGGAACCTCTGGGTACCACCAGGAACCTCCGGGAACCACCAGGAACCTCCAGGTGCCTCCAGGAACCTCCAGGTACCACCAGGAACCTCCGGGTACCACCAGGAACCTCCGGGTAGCACCAGGAACCTCCAGGTGCCATCAGGAACCTCCGGGTACCACCAGGAACCTCCGGGTACCACCAGGAACCTCCGGGTAGCACCAGGAACCTCCAGGTACCACCAGGAACCTCCGGGTACCACCAGGAACCTCCGGGTAGCACCAGGAACCTCCAGGTACCACCAGGAACCTCCGGGAACCACCAGGAACCTCTGGGTAGCACCAGGAACCTCCAGGTGCCATCAGGAACCTCCGGATACCACCAGGAACCTCCAGGAACCACCAGGAACCTCCGTGTGCCCTCAGCACTGCAGGGCTTGCCTCTGCTCTCTGAAATTCCCCCACCCCAGGCACTCAGCTGAGACCTGAGCTGAGATCCTGCTGCTCCAGGGCCCCTGGTGCTGCTGACAGCCATTCCCCACCAGGGTCACCCTGCGCTGTTCCCAGCACCATTCATCAGCCTGCCTTTGATCAAAACAGATCCCCGACATGAAACTTAGCTTTTTTATATAAAAATGTTTTATAACTATCAATTACAGACCAAGAAGATTAATACAAAGTGGGAAATTACTATTGGGCAATAAAAATAATCTGATTAATTGCTCTCTGATCACTGTATACAAAGATCAGGATATGAAAATTGCATTTTATTGAGTTTATTCCTTCTAGATTCCCACATAAAAGTTGGGTTTATCTTTTAATTGATCGACAGTGCATTTACATATAAATCTGAAAATTTGAGTGTGGGAAGATGGCTTTAAATGAGCAGCAGAGGACATCCAGTGAGTTAGGAAAAGGCTTAAAAACATTTAAAGTTACCCTTAAGGAATGCTGGTGGCTCTGCACTGGGATCTGTTGCCATTTATCCTCTAATTAATCAGGCTTTTGTCTTAATTTCTGTAATTGCTTCACAATTTTGTGAGAAATCAAAGTATTAGTTATTCAGAATTTTGTGAGAAATCAAAGTATTAGTTAAGAAATATTTGCTGGTGACAGGGACTGCAGCCTTGTGCTGCCTCCTCAGAGCACCCATCTGAAAAGGAAATAAAACCCAGCAAAGACAGGACAGGGAGCAGCTGCGCAGGTGCCAAAGGGATTTCCCAAAAGGAAATAAAATCCACAAAAAGGGACAGGGAGCAGCTGCCAGGTGCCAAAGGCATTCCATGGCCAGGGCTCTGTGTGTCACCTCAGGGCCATTCAGACTCACCCCACTCAGGCCAGCCTGGGAAGGCACAGGGGGATTTCAGAGGTGAAGTTCAGTGGCACAGGCAATGGATTGGTTCACAGCCAGGGCTGCACTGGGGTCCCCCAGGTGTTTGTCACCCCCTGGCCACACCTGCAGGCCCAGAGGTGCCCCAGGGAGCACTCTGGGCTCAGGAGGGGATGGGGAAGGGCAGCCCTGCCTGACCCCACAGCTCCCATTAAGGGCAATTCCCATGGGGAAGGGCAGCCCTGCCTGACCCCACAGCTCCCATTAGGGGCATTTCCCATGGGGAAGGGCAGCCCTGCCTGACCCCACAGCTCCCATTAGGGGCATTTCCTATAGGGAAGGGCAGCCCTGCCTGACCCCACAGCTCCCATTAGGGGCATTTCCTATAGGGAAGGGCAGCCCTGCCTGACCCCACAGCTCCCATTAGGGGCATTTCCCATGGGGATGGGCAGCCCTGCCTGACCCCACAGCTCCCATTAGGGGCATTTCCCATGGGAAGGGCAGCCCTGCCTGACCCCACAGCTCCCATTAAGGGCAATTCCCATGGGGATGGGCAGCTCTGCACGACCCCACAGCTCCCATTAGGGGCATTTCCTATAGGGAAGGGCAGCCCTGCCTGACCCCACAGCTCCCATTAAGGGCAATTCCCATGGGGAAGGGCAGCCCTGCATCCCTGTACCCTCACAGACCCAAAGCCAGCCCAGGCCACCCCTCCACCCCTGGGGGAGGCATCCAGGGCCCACTCCCACCGGGGCACCCAGGGCAGCTCCCTGAGTACCAGGTAATGCTGCAGAAATGTTTTATTCATAACCTCCTGCACCCTGGCATCTGCTTTTCTTTGGGCACTTCTTTAACACACCTTTAATTTGCTTATTTGAGAGCACCGAGATATTTCCTAATTACCTGAAGTGCTTAAACGTTTCCACTGTTAATAATTCCTTTATTTTCAGCTGTGAGGGCTCAGCTGCTGCCAGAGCAGCCCGTCCTCAGGCTGGCCTTCCCTCCCAGGGCAGAGGCACAGAGAAATTCTGGGCATTTCCTGGGCTGCCACCTCGCCCACCCAGGACATTCTCCTGCAGATGACTTTGCTCTGCTTGGCTTCTTAGGAGGATACAAATAATCCTGTCAGGGCTCTCTGTTCTACTCCATTTACCAGCTTTACTCTGAGCATTTCTTCTATAAATGTGGGGTAGAAAATTACCTCTGTGGGGTACAAATTACTTTCAACTCAGGCTTTTCCCAGAGGAATTTTTTTGAACAAAGAAGGAGGAAGAGTATTTGGAATTATTTTCTAGTGCATCTGGTTGTGGCCTTAGAAACCTGAGCAGGTATAAATAAATGTTTGTCATTCCATCCCCTGGATCCCTGGCAGTGCCCAAGGCCAGGCTGGATGGGGCTGGGGCACCTGGGACAGTGGGAGGTGTCCCTGCCATGGCAGGGGTGGCCCTGGATGGGATTTAGGGTCCCTTCCAACCCAAACCATTCCACAAAATCAAGATTAACTAAAATGTCTGCACAATCCAACCAATCTCAAGGTATTACTGTGAAAACACAACATATTCATTTGAAATTTAAATAAATGGAAAATTGAGGTTGGGGGAAAAATGGAAGAAAAAGCGAGAGGCAGGGAGTGGCAGCAGCTGTGTTCAGCTGAACACATCCAGGGTGGCCTGGCCACAGACACGTTCCTCCCTGAAGGGATGGGAAGCTCAAATGCCTTCAAAAGAAGATCAAGAGATCAGGTTTGAACATCCTTCACTGCAGAGCCTGGCAGGTGCTGAGTGCACAGGCAGGAGGGAGCACCCAGGTCCCCACGCTGCCAAGGGGACCAGGATGCTCTGGTGCCAGTCGTCCTTTGCCCGGGCACCCCGTGCAGCCCAGCTGTGCCTGGCTGCTCCCTCTGTCCCTGGGCACTCCTGCTCCTTCCTGCCGTGGGTATTCTCACTTAGGCTCCACGAGCTCTGTGCTTGGACAGAAATGGTTCGGTAATTGGCCTTATAAATGGCAAGGACTCAACGCACTCTCATCTCCCCCAGCAACTTAATAACTGCAGATTATGGATGATCAGATCCACCTGGAGATTGCAAGTGCGGTTTCTGTCATTAGACTCAGCCACAGAGCATTATTTAATAACTGCCTGCTTCCTGCCCTTCAGCTGGGCTCTGCAGAGAGCAGGAGTGCTGATGCCCTTCCCAGAGCCTGGAGCAGCACCCCCAGCCAGGGGGGCCGTGCCAGGCACAGTGCCAGGGTGCTGGGCCCAAAGCTCTCTGTCCTTTCTGCCATTCCTCAGGCTCCACTGATCCCTCGGCTCGGGCTGCCCTGCTCCAGGCTGCCCCAGGGGCTGTGCCTGAGCTGCACAGGCACGAAGGGGTTAAACTAAACCCAGAGTGTTCCCTCAGTGTTAGTGGAAATGGCAGTGCAATTTTCAGCCAGACAGAGCTATCCTGTAATGCTATAAACACCATGCTCACTCCTCCCTGGTGTTACCTGACTGGGTATCTCCTGGATCCAAAGGAGAACCAGCAGATTCCCCAGCCCAGCCTGAGCAGCTCCTCAGGGTGTCCCTGACCCCTCACAGCCCTGCTGGGAGTGAGGCCATTGCTCTGCTGCAGAGGAAACAAGAGCTGTCAGTGATTCTTTGGGTAAAGGGGAAAAAAGATAAGCCAAATATGCCAATTTATGCGTGGAAAGGTCAGAATTTAAGAATTCTCACTTCTTACGCTGCTACATATCTTAAAATGGAATAAATTTTAAGAGCACCATAAAACTATATTCTTCATCCCATTTCCCATGTAACTGGTGCTCCCTCTCTGCCTGCATAAAGACAAGCCTCCAGCTCTTTTATTAATATCCATGAGCATAATTTAATGGCTGATCCAGCACTGGAGACAGACATTTCATATTTAACAGAATGGCTGATTTGGAAGGAGCCTGGCAGAGCTGTAATGAACAGACTGGTTGTTCAGTCTGCTCAGATCAATACAACATCATTTACTTATTGCCACTTATTGGCCAAGTCATTTTTTGTCATCTTGGTACTTGTGTGTAGCAACCAGAAAAGTGGCAGACAAAAGGACTTAAAATTAATTATGTTCATGTGGCTTCAATTCATGTAAAAGCCTAAAGCCCACTCTGCAATAGAGATCAAATAGTTCTCTTTATTTCCCTGCAAACACACTCACACACACAATGCTGAAATAGCACAGAGCACTCCTAAAGAGCAGGCCAAAGCTGCTTTGTGCACAGGGCCCTGCAAACAGGCACTAAAATGAGATATCTTTATCAACTGCAGCACTGAACCGAACCCTGGAAAGGAATAAACACCAGAGGGGCAACAGAGCATCCAGAGGAGCTGCCACTGCTCCGGGGGCCGTGGGAGGCTCCAGCCCAGCACTGTGGAACAGAAAGCTTGGAGGGCCTTTTTGGATAACACCTTTTATGTGCTCTCTGCCCTGAGCCCAGTTCTCTTTCCAGCTCATTCCAGCTGGCTCTGCCTCATGTGTTATTCATGCACCTCAGGAGGAAAAGCGAGCACGTTGCCCGAGCTGCCAGAGCACATTATGGTAACATCACATTTGAAGGCTCTTATTTCCCCCTATATCCAATTATTTTTCCTCCTAGGTTCCAGAATCAAAAACAGGTGAGGGAAAACACCTACTGAAAGTTCAGGGAATGGGGCTGTGTGTATGCCAGGAGTGCTGCCAGCCCCCAGAACCCAGCAAGAGGGGTGGTGCAGAATATGGATCATGGAATGGGGATCATGGCATGGGGATCATGGCACAGGGATCATGGCACGGGGATCATGGCCAGGCTCTGCTGCCCCTCCTCACCAGCCTGGCTCCACAGCCAGTCCTGCCCTTCACTCTGAGCACAGGAGGAATTTTAACACATGCAGACTGTGGTGTGCTCAGTGCCTGATGGTTCTGTGTGCTGTGGGACATTGTGAAATGTCACAATTGCACAGATTTCCCTGTGGCCAGCTCACCCCAAGTGTCATGGTCTGCCTGCCCTGGCTTTGCTTCCCTCTGCCCCTTCTCCCAGCTCCTCGAGGTTCCTTTCATCAGCTCCCCTCAGAGTGGGTTTGTTTAATTTCAGGAACACGGAGAATCCCAGGATAACGCACAGCCCCATGGAATGCACCAGTGGGACACAAAGCTCACCATCCATGGGGCCAGCCCCAGCCTCTGAGAGCCCAGAGGGATTTCATTGATCCCCCCGGTGCTGCCTCTCCAAAGGGCCCCACAGCCAGAGGTTTTGGGGCTCCCTCTCCCCTTGCACAGGCACGTGGAATTCAGAACTTGCCCTGGTACCTCTTTCCTCTGGAGATGGAGATGTTTGCTCTGAGAAACCCTCAGATCCCCTACCAGCAGCAATAAATATGATTTTGCATCCCATTTCCTGAGGGAAAAACACATCAGCTCACACTGCCTGAGCCATTTTAAATGTTCCTCCTTGGAAGTGAAACCTGAATCCCCACACATTAGACTCCAGTCAGGTTTCACTCCCCACCTATTCCAATCCTACGCCTCATTATTTGTGGAGATAGACAAATAGATGCAGCACGTGAATGTTCTCCCCACTGGTGCTTAATGGTATTTTTTTCTTCCTTTTTAAAATAAACAAATACATAAATAAAGCAGAGCCTCAGACTGCCTCTACTGCAGAGGCTTCTCAGAGCACAGATCCAGCTCCTCATCTGTTTTCCCTGACCTTAGTCAACACTGCCAATAAATCAGCCTCCCCCCCCCCCCAAAAAATAAAAGGCCTGTAAAGTTGTGTGCTTCTCCTTCCCTTTTTCACCTCCACCTGGTGTTCAGCGCAGACATTCCCACCTCTAACTGATTATTTTTCCACCCAGCGCTGTCCTCCAGCAGGTCTCTGCTGCAGACAGGGGCAGACTCTGGCTCTGCCACCTCTGCTGCTCACACAGAGAGAGCTCAGAGACTGCTCTGCCCCCAAACAGAGCCCAGACACTGCTCTGCCCCACAGAGAGAGCTCAGACACTGCTCTGCCCCACAGAGAGAGCCCAGACACTGCTCTGCCCCCAAACAGAGCCCAGACACTGCTCTGCCCCCAAACAGAGCTCAGACACTGCTCTGCCCCACAGAGAGAGCCCAGACACTGCTCTGCCCCCAAACAGAGCCCAGACACTGCTCTGACCCACAGAGAGAGCTCAGACACTGCTCTGCCCCACAGAGAGAGCTCAGACACTGCCCTGCCCCACAGAGAGAGCTCAGACACTGCTCTGCCCCCAAACAGAGCCCAGACACTGCCCTGCCCCACAGAGAGAGCTCAGACACTGCTCTGCCCCCAAACAGAGCCCAGACACTGCTCTGCCCCCAAACAGAGCCCAGACACTGCTCTGCCCCCAAACAGAGCCCAGAGACTGCTCTGCCCCACAGAGAGAGCCCAGACACTGCCCTGCCCCACAGAGAGAGCTCAGACACTGCCCTGCCCCACAGAGAGAGCTCAGAGACTGCTCTGCCCCCAAACAGAGCTCAGACACTGCTCTGCCCCACAGAGAGAGCCCAGACACTGCCCTGCCCCAAACAGAGCTCAGACACTGCTCTGCCCCACAGAGAGAGCTCAGAGACTGCTCTGCCCCACAGAGAGAGCCCAGACACTCTGCTCTGTCCCTGGTACCCCAGCGCAGCTTGTTCTCCCTGCCCCTGGCACCCCAGGGCAGCTCATCCATTGCCCCTGGTACCCCAGCGCAGCTCGTTCTCCCTGCCCCTGGTACCCCAGGGCAGCTCATCCATTGCCCCTGGTACCCCAGGGCAGCTCGTTCTCCCTGCCCCTGGCACCCCAGTTTGCAGAGCCCCTTGCTGGCAGCTCCGTGCCCCAGCAGCAGCTCCCTGGCAGGAGCACAGCAAGGGCACAGCAGCTCTGCTCCCCTCCTGCCAGGCAGGGATGTGCCAGCCCCACTGCTGTCCCCTCACTGGGCATGGAGGGCTGGAGGCTAAAATAAAAATTCAAGCAGGAAAGAGCTGCTCCATGAGTGCTGAGGAGCTGCAGACAGCCATAGTGCTGCCCAGCACTATTAAGAAAATAAATCTTCAGGAATCAAAGGCCCCAAACAAACAGATTTATTCACGTCTCTAGACCCACTTATTTCCCCTCCTCAGAATTAAAAAAAAAAAAACCTAAACCTTTGATGAAAAGATCTTAAAAATCCATCCTGAGATTGGCTATTCTGCATTTCATGCAATATATATGGACTTGGGAAATTTTACAGAACAAAATGATTACCCTAAATTATTAATCAAAGGCAGCAAATGTATACAGTGGCCTGAAGAACATGCAGGCTGCTCTGAGAGGAGAGAGCCCTTGTGGTGACAGCACTGACAGAGGCTTGGATCACACTGAGGGCTCACTCCTAACTACATCATCTTGCTGCACATCAAATATGAAAGCCATCTTTTCATTTCTATGCAAAGTTTGTAATATTGCCTCAGAATGAACAAAGGGGCATCAGTTGAGGGACAGGAAAAGAAGATGTAAGTACACCCAGTGTAAATACACCCATCCCAGGCAGCAGCCACACACCATCACTCGTGTTCAGGGCCCTCAAAGACCTCCCAGCAATTAAAGTTCCTCACATCCCTCGCAGGGCAGGGATGGGTAAAACAAACACAGTGGAACAAACCAGCAGAGCTGGCAGCCAGCTGGGCACACACATTCCAGGGATGGCAGAGCCAAACCTGGCCAGGAGCTTTCCAGAACTTTCTTCAGACAGTCTGCAACAAGAGAAAAACTTCCCCTCAAGTGAGACAGGTTCAGCAACGCCCTCCCACAGGAGCAAAGCATTTCAGCAGCCCTAGGAAAGCCAGGCTCCTCCGCAGCTGTGGCTGATAAAACACAAACAGCTGGGCACAGGAGAGACCCCTCATGCCCTGAGAGCCAGGCTGGGCAGCACTTACCTGTCTGAAAACTGAGACAGCACTAAGAGGCCTTCCCCACCTTCACTGACATCCTGCCTTTATCAGCAGCAGCTGATTGCTGCTCATCCAGACCAGTTCAGCTGGGAGAGAGGAGCGCGTGCAGCAGGGCCTTCGTTAGCGCTGCACCCGGGTAATTAGCGGCACCAGAGACGCTCGTTCCACGGCTAGAAATGGATTTACCACAGAGAGCCCAGCAGCATCTGATTGCCAGGGTACTTAAAGGATGTGGTGCTTAGGGACATGGTGGCAGTGCCAGGTTTGTGGTTGGACTGGGTGATCTTGAGGATCTTTTCCAACCTTCGGGATTCCATTCTATTTGGAAAACAAATCTCTTTATTTTCGAAGCAGGCATCTGCAAAGGCAGGAATTTCCATCATTTCATGGCATTTTATTTTTGCTCCTTATTGAAACACGGGATTACCTACAGACCATGCAGAACAGGTGTCCTGTGTGTGTGTGTGTGTACCTGCAGACCATGCAGAACAGGTGTCCTGTGTGTGTGTGTGTACCTACAGACCATGCAGAACAGGTGTACTGTGTGTGTGTG
Source organism: Molothrus aeneus (assembly GCF_037042795.1). Lineage (NCBI taxonomy): Eukaryota > Metazoa > Chordata > Aves > Passeriformes > Icteridae > Molothrus > Molothrus aeneus. Next base: position 858,072 of record NC_089657.1, on the reverse strand, counting down.
TGTGTACCTGCAGACCATGCAGAACAGGTGTACTGTGTGTGTGTGTGTGTGTGTGTGTGTGTGTACCTGCAGACCATGCAGAACAGGTGTGTGTGTGTGTGTGTGTGTGTGTGTACCTACAGACCATGCAGAACAGGTGTACTGTGTGTGTGTGTGTGTGTGTGTGTACCTGCAGACCATGCAGAACAGGTGTGTGTGTGTGTGTGTGTGTGTGTGTGTGTACCTGCAGACCATACAGAACAGGTGTGTGTGTGTGTGTGTGTACCTGCAGACCATACAGAACAGGTGTATGTGTGTGTGTGTACCTGCAGACCATGCAGAACAGGTGTGTGTGTGTGTGTGTGTGTACCTGCAGACCATGCAGAACAGGGGTGTGTGTGTGTGTGTGTGTACCTGCAGACCATACAGAACAGGTGTACTGTGTGTGTACCTGCAGACCATACAGAACAGGGGTGTGTGTGTGTGTGTACCTGCAGACCATACAGAACAGGTGTGTGTGTGTGTGTGTGTGTGTGTGTGTGTACCTGCAGACCATGCAGAACAGGTGTGTGTGTGTGTGTGTGTGTACATACCTGCAGACCATGCAGAACAGGTGTCCTGTGTGTGTGTGTACCTGCAGACCATGCAGAACAGGTGTGTGTGTGTGTGTGTGTACCTGCAGACCATGCAGAACAGGTGTGTGTGTGTGTGTGTGTGTGTGTACCTGCAGACCATGCAGAACAGGTGTGTGTGTGTGTGTGTGTGTGTGTACCTGCAGACCATGCAGAACAGGTGTCCTGTGTGTGTGTGTGTACCTACAGACCATGCAGAACAGGTGTACTGTGTGTGTGTGTACCTGCAGACCATACAGAACAGGTGTGTGTGTGTGTGTGTGTACCTGCAGACCATGCAGAACAGGTGTGTGTGTGTGTGTGTGTGTGTGTACCTGCAGACCATGCAGAACAGGTGTGTGTGTGTGTGTGTGTGTGTGTGTGTACCTGCAGACCATGCAGAACAGGTGTACTGTGTGTGTGTGTGTACCTACAGACCATGCAGAACAGGTGTACTGTGTGTGTGTGTGTGTGTGTGTACCTGCAGACCATGCAGAACAGGTGTGTGTGTGTGTGTGTGTGTGTGTGTACCTGCAGACCATGCAGAACAGGTGTGTGTGTGTGTGTGTGTGTGTGTGTACCTGCAGACCATGCAGAACAGGTGTGTGTGTGTGTGTGTGTGTGTGTACCTGCAGACCATACAGAACAGGTGTACTGTGTGTGTACCTGCAGACCATGCAGAACAGGTGTGTGTGTGTGTGTGTGTGTGTGTACCTGCAGACCATGCAGAACAGGTGTCCTGTGTGTGTGTGTGTACCTACAGACCATGCAGAACAGGTGTACTGTGTGTGTGTGTGTGTACCTGCAGACCATACAGAACAGGTGTGTGTGTGTGTGTGTGTACCTGCAGACCATGCAGAACAGGTGTGTGTGTGTGTGTGTGTGTGTGTACCTGCAGACCATGCAGAACAGGTGTGTGTGTGTGTGTGTGTGTGTGTGTGTACCTGCAGACCATGCAGAACAGGTGTACTGTGTGTGTGTGTGTACCTACAGACCATGCAGAACAGGTGTACTGTGTGTGTGTGTGTGTGTGTGTACCTGCAGACCATGCAGAACAGGTGTGTGTGTGTGTGTGTGTGTGTGTGTACCTGCAGACCATGCAGAACAGGTGTGTGTGTGTGTGTGTGTGTGTGTGTACCTGCAGACCATGCAGAACAGGTGTACTGTGTGTGTGTGTGTGTGTGTACCTGCAGACCATACAGAACAGGTGTACTGTGTGTGTACCTGCAGACCATGCAGAACAGGTGTCCTGTGTGTGTACCTGCAGACCAGGAGTGCTGAGCAGCACAGCCCCAGCTCCCAGCCCTGCAGTGAAAGGCCAGTGCTCACTCCCATTACCTGTTTTTTCTCCACTGTAATAACCCATCCAGAGCCGTGTGAGAGGTGTCAGCAGGAGGTGTCACAGCACACCAGGAGCAGCAGAGCTGGAAGAAAACTGCATTTCTGATGGAAAAAATGCTCCATCTTCCCACTCTCCCACAGATACAGATAATAACCTTCATCCAGCCTGAAAGCTGAAACCACAGTGTGTGATTTACAGTGCTCAGAGAGTGGAACCAGTGGTGAAACTCCAGCCTGGCGGTTACCCTGGCCAGGGCTGTGCTTAGAGGACGAGAAGATGAACAAGTCAATTACAGAATGTCCTGCTCCTCATCTCCCCAAGTAATTGAAGATTCAGTATAATTTTTACTGAGTTGTTTTTAATTGGTCCCATTTGCTGCTGTGAATGAGGTGCAGCATTGTCCCTGTGTGATGGATGCTTCTGTGCAAATTGGAACCAAAACGTGCAAAACATTCCGGCCACTGCCACGGCAAAACAGCCCCAGCCAGAGAAATGCAATTCATTGCCAAGCCTGGCCTTGAAATATGAGGGTACTAATCTATTTATTTGGCTGTTAGTGATGGTCTCCATCAAGGTCAGGAGAAATTGCTCAATTAATAAACTCCTGCTTGCTGCCAGCACAGCAAAGCTCTCCCTGGAGCAGGGCGAGGCCCTGGCACGGGCAGGGCGGCTGGGTTTGTGCACAGTGACCACAAACCCCTCCTGTGGGGCAGAGTTTGGGGTTTGGGGCTGCCCCTGCCCCCTGCAGGTGCTTTGGGGGGCTCAGGGTCAGGTGTGCAGCCCCTGCCCAGTGCCCACCTTGGCAGGAAGGTGTGAACAGGAGCAGGAGGGTGGCTCAGGACAGGCAGAAGGGGGAATCCTGGCCTGGAGCAATTCAGGGATTTGTTTTTGCTGTCAGAGCCGGCTGCAGCCTCCTCCAGCAGCATGACCCCTGCAAGAAGAACCCACAGTAATTTGTATTCCATGACTCCTGCAGAGGGCTGGGTTTGAAAGGACCTTAAAGACCATTCCAGCCCCAGCCAGATCTCAGCAGAGCCCCAAGAGATCCACGTGAAGCCTATTTCTCCTTCCCAGCCCCAGGGATTTTGCCCCTTTCTTTCCCCCACAGTTTCACCTTCCATGTGTAGGTGACGCAGGGGAGGTTGGCTCGGGCACCAGAAGCTGCACAGCCACCAAAGGCTGCCACAATCAGGTTATTGAGGTGCAGTTACTGTACCTGCTTTCATCCCTGGAATTGCTTCCCTCCAGCCTGGCCCAATTTGCAGCCCTTTCAGCAGAGGCCCTGCTGCCCTGCAGAGATGGGGAGCATCCTTTCAGGAGCCCAGTGGTGTCTGGAGAGCAGGAGCATCTGCTCAGGGCAGGTGATTGTCAAACAGCCCTGCCACAGATTCACATAATTCAGGAAAATAAATCCAAATCAAACAGGATTGCAGCTGCAGTCCAAGGCACAGTGAGGGCCAAGCGGGGCAGGCTTTTCTCAGGCAGAGTTTTGCTTTTCTGCTGAAATAAACCATCAATTACCACATGAAAAGCAGAGAATGCAGGGGTGGGAGGGTGGCAAGGGCCTCCCAGAATGGAGTCCCAGCAAATTCCCCTTTTCCTGCCCTGGAGCAATGTGCCTGCCCGGGAGGGGCAGGGGATGCCAGGGAGCAGATTTGGAGACCAGCACCCTCCCAGGGCCAGGGCCAGGCCAGCACCAACCCCTCCACCCCTCCTCGCTGGGCTGCCCCTGCCCTGCTGTGCTCATCAAAGCCATCTCGTTAATTGATTATCCCTGACAGCACCGTTTCACTCCTCAGAGAACAGCAGTGCCTGTATTGGACCAGCCAGTTCCAATTCCTGGCTTTCCCCTGGGCAGAGGGAAGGAGCTGCAGGGGGATCATGAGCCTGCTCAGGAGCACTTCCCACTGAGCCAGAGCAGCCCTGGCTGCTGCTGCAGCATCCCCTGCCCCTGGCAGCCACAGCACAGCCCCACGGGCCAGGCTGCCCATCCCAAACTGCTCAGGAGCCCGGGGCAGCAGCCAGAGCTCCCTCTCCACACCATGAAGTGCGTCAGGTGCAGGTGCTTTTAATCCTCCCCACATGCCTTCAGTAAATGTGAATTATTGCAGCTGGGTGTGCCTGTTCCTGCAGGGCCCTTGGGGCTCTCCCACCCAGCAGCTCCTGGGGCCTCTGTGCAGTTTTCCCCAGATTAATTAAGGTCTGGATTCAAGATTTTTGTCAATGTCTTGGCAAAGGTTTATGGAGGTCCTTAGGATTAATTTATAATCCCCTCAAGAATAAGTAAATATTTAAACTTCCCCCAGTGGTGTAATTGAATGTTTTAATTCATGCTGGTAGACCGAGTCAGGCAAATGCTTCTATGGCTGGAGTTATTTGTTAAATAAATGAAAATAAGAAATCACCCCTGTCACTTTGCTGGAGTTTGGAGCAAAGTGCAGCTCCTGGCAGCCCTGGCCCCACATCCCACATGCTCAGCAAAGGCCAGCTGGGTGTGGGTATTTAATTTCCATTTTAGCCCAATGCCCAGGTGCCAACAGGCAGTGAGGGAGCTGCACTGCCCAAGGCCTGGGCTGGCTGGTGAGTGGCTCCCCTTGGCAGAGTGCAGGGTCCCTCCCTGGCTGGCACAGCCCCGTCCCCACAGGGACAGGCATCCCCAGGCAGCCCGTGGGAGCCTCCCCTCCTCTGGCACAGCGGGGGATATTGCTGCTCATGATGTGGGGCTGATTACGGTGAGAAGTGGCAGGAAATCTTTCCATGGCTGATTAATAAACGCCGTGGGTTTGTGCAGTGACAGCTGGGCTTGCACAGGATCAATAAATGTCAGGGGGTTTGGGAGGGTGGGGAGGAACTGCCCCTCCACAGCCCGTTCCAGACCATCCCTGCTGCTCCAGAAACTCCACACAGGGCTGGTTCTGAGCCAGGAAATTCCTCAGAGCCTTCTCCCCAGGGAATGTGCCCCAGCCCATGCTGCCCTGCCACGGGTGATGTCCCTCCAGGCGTGTCCCTGCCCAGTGCCAGCCACAAATGCCATTCCTGAGCCCACCTGCAGGGACCTGTGGGTACCCCTGAGATCCCAGGGGCCCAACAGCCCCAGAGGCACCAGGGGACACGGGGACAGCCACGTCCTGCGTGTCAGCAGCACCACTGGTGGCATCTCCCTCAGCCACGAGGGACTCACTGAGCTGCCAGCCACACCAGGGCTTCCTTGGGCACAATTTAAATGCCACACCAGGGCTTCCTTGGGCACAATTTAAACGCCACACCAGGGCTTCCTTGGGCACAGCTGAAGTGACAAACGAGGGGTCACACTGAGCTGCCACACCAGGGGTTCCTCAGTCACCACTGAGCTGCCACACCAGGGCTTCCTTGGGCACAATTTAAATGCCACACCAGGGCTTCCTTGGGCACAATTTAAATGCCACACCAGGGCTTCCTCGGTCACCACTGAGCTGCCACACCAGGGATTCCTTGCTGGGCATGGCAGCAGCACAGGAGCCCAGCAGGCAGGCTGGCAGCTGCCAGGGATGCCCACCCCAAAGCAGGGCTGTGCTGGCAGGAGCTTTCCTCTCCTCTCAGGAACCCTGGTGCCCAGCCGGGGCCTCAGAGAGCTCAGAGCTCCCTGATGTCTCAATCAGGGCAATTATCTAATTGAGCCATTTGAGAGGCAGTGCAGGGGAGGGGCGGGAGGAATAAATCACTGAGCACAGTGAACCATCTGAGCCTGTGGCAAACAGCACAGACTGAGCCTGCTGCTCCCCTGGACTGCAGGAAAAGCTGCTGCTTCTCCTCCGAGCAGCGTTCTCCAGGAGAACATGGCATCAGGCAAGCACCTGCTGGCTGTGGCCACCTGCCAGGCTGCAGGGACAGTGTCAGGATCTTGGATTGAACACGTGCTGAGATGTTGTTCTCGTTCAGTGCATGCCACACACAGGGCATCCCTTGAAGGTATCCCTGCTAAGCTCTGGAATCCCAGGCAGCTGCATGGAGTTGGTGCTTCCCTGGGTTGAAGGCACCAAACCCAGCTGGGGTCTGAGGTGCCAGCCCTGCTCCAGGGAAGGGTCCCAAGCACCTCCTGCCCCTGGCAGACCCTTCCTGCAAGTGGGATGGGAAGTGAGCAAGCCCTGGCTGGGTGGCAGTGCCAGCAGTGATGTCCCCAGGGCTGGGACGTGCCATTTGCAGAGCTGCCAGCCCAGCCAGCTCCTCCCTGCAGGGAGAGCAGGATTTGCCCCTCGGGCTCCCACAGCTTTGCTGCTCCAGACTGGCTCAGGATGCAGCCACTGCTGGCCCTGCCTGCCTCCTCTGGAGCTGGGCAGGATCGGGGCTGCAGGGCCCTGCCCAGCTCCCTGGGCATGCAGGGACACGCAGCACCTGGGCCTAATCCCAGAGACAGCCCCGGCACAGCCAGGGCCCAGCCAAAGCTCTCTGTGCCTGTAATGCATTTCCATTACAGCATTAAGGAGCTTTCTGACCCAAATACACGTCCTGAGAACAGAAATAACTGTAAGGAACGCAGCATTTAATCTGCCTGGATTCAGCCCCCAGAAAGATAAAATCTATTACAGTGTTATCCCTTGCCCTGCCTGTTAACCCTGCAGGGGCTGGTGATGAAAGCCATCTCTAACCCTGCAGTCCCTGGTGGCTGCCAGGCTCCAAATGCTCCTGCTGGGCACTGATGGGCAGTGCTGGGCTCTTACAGGGAGCTCTGCTGCCAGCTGGGCTGCAGAGGTGACCCTGCATTCACACTGCTGGCTGCCTGAAGGAGCCCCTCAGCAGCACCCCCTGGCCTGCACGGGGGCCCAGGGGAAGCACAGGGTTGGGGCACAAGGGGGGCACGAGCTGCAGGGCTGAGAGAGAACGAGGAGACACGGGTGATGAGAGGTGCAGCTGGGGCAGGAGCACAGCCTGACTGAGGCCTGAGCAAAGGCAGCAAACTCGGGAGAACCCCAGAGAGGTTTGGGCTGGAAGGGACCTGGGGGCCCCCGAGGGTCCCACCCAGGGCAGGGCACTGCTGAGCCCCACAGGGCAGGGAGTGCCTTCCCCCCCAGCTCACAGCATCAGTCATAGCCCGTTCCAGGGCTGGGGTTAACCATCAAATTAATTTTAATTGCAATTCAAAGAAAGAAAACCCACTTGAACATTTCTAATCAACAGGCATCTAATGAGGCCTGTTAGTTCCTGTAGTCTGAACACAGTGGGGAAATATCCAAGATAATTTACTTCATTAATATTCAGCAAGAAGTGGATCACTCAATACTTTCCATGGTGGCATTGAGATAAAATACATCCAAAAAAATTCTATTTGACATGGACTTCAAGTTTCATAAGTTTTTTTCTATCTTAGGGAAAAAAAAAAAAAAAAAAACACTTCAGAGTGAAACAAAACATTACAGCCCAGATCAGCCAAAATGAGTTCTGGGACTCTCTGAACCAGCAGTGCCCATGTAGGAGTACAGCAGAGCCAGGCCGGAGAATCACAGGAATCCCCTGCTCAGGGCCTGTAAATGCTGTTGCTGTGTACAATTCTTGATACAAGAAATGTCAACAGCCCTTGAGAAGCTGTCAGCCTTTTTCTAGAACAACAGCTTTATTGTAGCAGCTCTCACAGCCTCCAGCCCAGTCTGGGCTGGATTGCTGGGTCACAAAGGAAATTAAAAACCCAATCAGAGCTGGATGAGAGAGCTCCAGAGCGAGCAATGTTTGAGTCCTGAGCAATAAAGGGACGAGCAGGAGAGCAGGGAGGAGAGTGAGAGCCAGCTGAGTGAGCCCTGAGGAACCCAGAGCCTGGTGTGCTGTGCCAGCCCTGCCTGCTCCTGTCAGCAAGGGGACATGGTCCTGCCACTGACCACTGCCTGTGTCCCTCATTGTCCTGTGACTTGGCACAGAACATGTCACAGCTGGAACAGCCACAACACACAGAGTGTCCTCATAACATTTCAGAAGCTCCAACCCCCCCAGTCACACCATACCACATCAGGAGGCTCCAGGTCTCTGCCCATAGAGACCAGCACCATGGCACCTCAGCAGGCTGCAGCACCTGCCCTGCTCGTCCTGCAGCCCAGCCCTTTATCCCCCCTTGTTCATTCCTTGCACCTGCGTGCCCTCAGCACACCTGGGCACTCCCTGGCTCACTGCTGTCAGTGCTGCTCACCTGCTCCTCACACCTGTGCCACTGGGGATGGGGCTCATCCCACTGCCAGTGACCCCAAACTGTGCCACACACAGCCCAGTGACCCCAAACTGTGCCACACACAGCCCCAGCCCAGTGACCCCAAACTGTGCCACACACAGCCCAGTGACCCCAAACTGTGCCACACACAGCCCCGTGTCAATGATCCCAAACTGTGCCACACACAGCCCCATGTCAATGATCCCAAACTGTGCCACACACAGCCCACTGACCCCAAACTGTGCCACACACAGCCCCATCCCAGTGACCCCAAACTGTGCCACACAGCCCAGTGACCCCAAACTGTGCCACACACAGCCCCAGCCCAGTGACCCCAAACTGTGCCACACACAGCCCCATGTCAATGATCCCAAACTGTGCCACACACAGCCCAGTGACCCCAAACTGTGCCACACACAGCCCCATGTCAATGATCCCAAACTGTGCCACACACAGCCCCAGCCCAGTGACCCCAAACTGTGCCACACACAGCCCCATGTCAATGATCCCAAACTGTGCCACACACAGCCCCAGCCCAGTGACCCCAAACTGTGCCACACACAGCCCAGTGACCCCAAACTGTGCCACACACAGCCCCATGTCAATGATCCCAAACTGTGCCACACACAGCCCCATCCCAGTGACCCCAAACTGTGCCACACACAGCCCCATCCCAGTGACCCCAAACTGTGCCTGCAGTCAGTGACCACTGCCTGTGTCCCCCTGGGCAGGGGACATTGTCCTGTCACCGCCCGTGTCCCCAGGAGCCTGGCTCCCTGTCCCTTGCAGACAAGGCCCCCCAGGTGCCAGGATGGCAGTGCCACAGGGACATGTCCCCGGCTCCTGGGAAGCCAGCAGGACTTTCCTCATGGGGACAGCTGGGCTTGCACGTCCCCAGAGCCCGAGGAGGTTACTGAGAAGTCCCTGCTGGCAGCAATAGTTTGTGTTCCCATCAGCATCCTCATGTTCCTCCTCCTTTCTATCCCCATCCAAGGTGTTGTTCCAAACAGCCCATGGGAATGGGCTCCCAGCAGATTCCATCAGAGCACGCTCCAAACACAGCACTGGGAATGAGGGAAAGATGAAATCATCGCTATTTGAGGGACCATTTTCTGAAGAGAGCTCAGTGTGGCTGGGGGGGAGGCTGCAAATGGCACCAGCTGCTCCTTGGGCTCTTCTCTGTCCCGTGTGCTGCAGCCAAAGTTGATTTATCTGCAGGGTGCAATAATTCAGGGGGATGTGGTCAGCACAGTGTATGTACAGTGTACACACAGAAAGCACAGCTGCACGCAGCATGTAGACATCAAACACAGATACACAAGCTCTCTCCTGTTTCCACACCTCATCTTAATTTTCCAAGGCTGCTCTGCTGAAATGCTGTAAAACTCAATTTTGAGCTCATAAGATGCTTGTTAGTGCCTGTCTCTATGTGACTCGAGGGGACCAAAGTTTGATTTTTTAAGGGAGTTTCTTTCCAATCAGGAAACTGAATGTGCTCACGAACAGACTCCAAATGCAGACCCGATCCTATTGCTCTCCATCCTCTCCCAATGATGAGTCCTGATCCCAAAAGCGTGTTTGCACATCAGGGAGATCAGATATTGGCCAACATGGAATTGCTTTTATTTTACTGCTGCTGTCTGGGTAAATGTTCCTGTGCTGCAGCCACAGGGAACCAGTGGCTCCATCACTCATCTCTGCTGGGCTTGTTCTGCTCCTGCTCCTGCTCCTGTCCCACCAAAGCTCCTCAGCCCAGGGCTCACACTGTGACCCCTGCATCTGCCCCCTCTGCAAACTGCCCAGCACCTCTGCCCCAGCTTTTCTCTACTGGGACAGCAAAAGGGACCCCAAAATGAAATCTTTGGGTCGATATTATCCCACCTTAGAGCAGGCAGGGCTCTGGCAGCACCACCAGCTCCTCCCCACACCACACACCATTGCCTCCACTACTGAAAATACAGGGGGAAGGAGGATTCACGTTTCATATTGTTAATGGATTAATTAAATTACATTCTTGTGATTCAAAGGCACTTAGGTTAATTTAAGAACATATATTTTACCCCAAACTCACTTAACTGCCTTGTAATTTTTTGCTGTTTCCTTTTCCATTATTGCTGATTAACAAGATCCTTGGGAATAAATAGAAGTGCTCTCTCTGCTGTAATTAGCCTGTCTGTCCCTCTGATTAGCTGATTCCTGCTTTGTGGCAGGGAATTTGGAGTTCCTAAACGCTCAGCTCTGCCGTCACCATTCCAGCCAGAGAGCAAATGGAAGTTTTCTGGGGAAGAAAGGCCATGGCTCTGTTTTAATAGATGTTTGCAAAGGCACCAAGGTCCGGCCTGGCATGGAACAAACGGATTTCAGTGCCCTGAGCCAGCAAAGGCCAGCCCAGGAGGAAGAGGGGACCTGGGGAATTGCTCAGCCAAAGCTCAGCAGAGCTGGGGGGCAGCCCTGCCCCAGGGAGCAGAGCGTGGCTGGACACCCCCTGTGTCCCCAGCCCTGGGGACACATGGGGACACCCTGGGGACACCTCACGGGGTGTGTGTGAGCCCCAGGGCTGCAGGGACTCAGAAATGCAGCAGCTGCAGGGTCTGAGCCAGCCCAGGATGAGGCCAGCAGACCCCAGGGCCAGATGGTTCATCCCAAGATGGATTTTGTCAGGACGCCAAAAAAGGAAAACTTTTTCTGGGCTTCAGTCGCTTGTACATTATAGAGCTGAGGGGCACAGGGCTTTTAAAAAATATTGGAGTTTTTGAAAGGATTCTTTTTCCCAGCTGTCATTAGAGTAAAAGAGTTATTGATCAATTTTTAGAGAGTTCTAAACAATATCATCCCACATTTTGAAAGGTTGGAGTTATTTAAATTTATTAATACAGCACTGAGAGACAAGAATTATTCAGAGGTCAGGAGGAAGCATTGGGGGTCACGGTGTTTTCATGCCAAATAGAATTTTTCCTGAGCCAGAATGACCCCGTGCCATCCCTCTGTCACCTGGGCATTCACAGAATGATTTCCTGAGCAGGGGAAATCGATTCTTGAAGGTAAACTTGCATTGGCAGTAGGTAAGAGCCTGAGTGACCTCTGCCCTGCTGCATCTCCCATTTCTATGGCAGAGAAGTGCTGGCAGAGATGTCACAGCAGCCTGGGGGTCTGGGGGCTTTCAGCACAGGGCTTGCACGGTGCCCGGTCCCTGCTGGGGACATGAGCTGATGGAAGGGGCAAAGAAGGAAAATTCAAGTCTGAAAGGGAGAGGGAGATTCTCCTGGGCAAGGAATTGATCTCCCTGTCTGGCTGGGCAAAACACCCTCAGGGACTCTGGGAGAGTTTTGCTGGGTGTGAGCAAGGCTGAGGCAGGCAAAGCAGGAGCCCATGCCTGGGTGAGATGCAGTGGGACCTCCAGTGGCACCCAGGTTCCTTGGGAAGGATCCCAGGAGTGCAGGACCCAGCTGGATGTCACCCATCCCACCTGCAGGGACCCAGCTGGATGTCACCCACCCAGAGTGCAGGGACCCAGCTGGATGTCACCCACCCAACAGTGCAGGACCCAGCTGGATGTCACCCACCCCAGAGTGCAGGACCCAGCTGGATGTCACCCACCCAACAGTGCAGGACCCAGCTGGATGTCACCCACCCAACAGTGCAGGACCCAGCTGGATGTCACCCACCCCAGAGTGCAGGACCCAGCTGGATATCACCCACCCAACAGTGCAGGACCCAGCTGGATGTCACCCACCCAGAGTGCAGGGACCCAGCTGGATGTCACCCACCCAACAGTGCAGGACCCAGCTGGATGTCACCCACCCCAGAGTGCAGGGACCCAGCTGGATGTCACCCACCCAACAGTGCAGGACCCAGCTGGATGTCACCCACCCCAGAGTGCAGGACCCAGCTGGATATCACCCACCCAACAGTGCAGGACCCAGCTGGATGTCACCCACCCAGAGTGCAGGGACCCAGCTGGATGTCACCCACCCAACAGTGCAGGACCCAGCTGGATGTCACCCACCCCAGAGTGCAGGGACCCAGCTGGATGTCACCCACCCAACAGTGCAGGACTCAGCTGGATGTCACCCACCCCACCTGCAGGGACCCAGCTGGATGTCACCCACCCAACAGTGCAGGACCCAGCTGGATGTCACCCACCCAACAGTGCAGGGACCCAGCTGGATGTCACCCACCCAACAGTGCAGGACCCAGCTGGATGTCACCCACCCAACAGTGCAGGGACCCAGCTGGATGTCACCCACCCAACAGTGCAGGACCCAGCTGGATGTCACCCACCCCAGAGTGCAGGGACCCAGCTGGATGTCACCCACCCCAGAGTGCAGGACCCAGCTGGATGTCACCCACCCAACAGTGCAGGACCCAGCTGGATGTCACCCACCCCAGAGTGCAGGACCCAGCTGGATGTCACCCACCCAACAGTGCAGGACCCAGCTGGATGTCACCCACCCAACAGTGCAGGGACCCAGCTGGATGTCACCCACCCAACAGTGCAGGACCCAGCTGGATGTCACCCACCCAACAGTGCAGGACCCAGCTGGATGTCACCCACCCAACAGTGCAGGACCCAGCTGGATGTCACCCACCCCAGAGTGCAGCCCCCGTCCCTTTTCCCCGCAGCTGCCCCAGCCCCTGAGCAAAGCCCCTGGGAGCTCAGACCCTGCCAGCAGGGAGGCTTAGAGGTTTAAAGTGCCCCCTGCCCTTGCTGGGGGAAGGACCCAGAGCAGCTCTCCCCACCCAGGAGGGGCTGGATCACAGACCTGAGCAGCAGCAAACAAATGCAGATGCACTGGACTAAATAAAACCTTGCTTGTGATCTCCATGTCAACAAATTAGACAACTGTGTTGGCAGCTTGGCAGGCTCCTCTTGTTTGCACTGGTAAATCAAGTTCCCAGTCTTTGCAGCTGCACAAGAATTTTCAATTTTTTTTAATTTTTAAATTTTTTCATTTGGGTTTTTTTTGTTTGTTGTTGGGTTTTTTTGGTGGGGTTTTTTTGGTTGGTTTTTTTTGGTTGGTTGGTTGGTTTGGGTTTTTTTTGCTGGCATCCTTCCAGAAAGCTGATTATGTGGGGATCTGCCTTTGTGTGCAAAACCTGGTTAGTTCTGATTCTTAGAGAATAAACAGTGACTGCCAGCCCTGGGTTGGCTAAAGGTATCTGCCAGCACCTCACAGGAACAGAGAGGGGCCCATTCCCTGCTCCCAGTGTCCCACAGACTGCTGGGGGTGTGGGGAAAACAGCCCTGGGGTGGTGTGGGAAGGGGAACCCAGAAAAGGGAACAGCCCTGGGGTGATGTGGGAAGGGGAACCCAAAACAAGGGAACAGCCCTGGGGTGATGTGGGAAGGGGAACCCAGAAAAGGGAACAGCCCTGGGGTGATGTGGGAAGGGGAACCCAGGGTGCAGCCCCTGCACAGGGCACTCAGGCAGAACAGTCTGAAGTTTCCCCTTTGCTCCTGGCAGTGCAGCCCTGTGTATTTGAATTCAAGCTACAAACCTGAGTAGGTTGTGGGCTTTAAGTCTCATCTCTTGCAGGGGTGCAGGGAAGGGCCTGAGCAGGGCTGTGATCAGCAATTTTTGGGTTTGTTGACAGTAATTCCAAGGACCCTGCTGGACCTTGCAGGGATCGTGAGTGCTCCCCAGGAGCTGAGCTGGGCACTAAAGGGAGCCCTGAGGCAGAAGCTGCTCTCTGAGGGCTGGAGAGCTCCCAGCTGTTGGTGGCAGTGGGTTTGCAGCCCTGCTGTCCTGCACAGCCTGGCACTGCCACCCTGCCACTGTCTGGCACTGTGCTGGCACTGTCCCTCAGTGCCACCCCACCCAGCAGTTCCACAGCCTGACACTGCCCCCAGTGCCACTGTGCTGGCACTGCCACCTCTCCTGAATCACCCAGGAGCCCACAGCAGCTTCCCACAAACACTTATCCCCTCCAAGGCTCACCTCATAAACCTTTATGGTGCCTTTTTCCTGATGATGATCCAGCACAAACATGATTTAATGGGGCTGGAGGAAAACAAGCTCAGGCACCAGAGCAGCAGGCAGTGATTGCAGTCCCCATCTCATGGCTTTTTGTGCCCTGCTGCTCATCCTCTCTGCTGTGGTTTCATTCTGCTCGTGCTGTCACTGGGTTATTACTGCTCTCCATTACAGCCTGAAGGTCCTTTGTGGTTATACTTTAAAGGTGGCTTTGTGGCTTTTTTTTCCCTTGCTTGTGAATTTGATTCAACTTTGCTCTGGGTTACTGTTATGCCTGCTCCACCACTACACCCAATCTGGGAAAAGCAGCTGTGTCCAAAGGAAATGCTGGAGACAAGCAAACCAACAATTCCCTTGAGATGTGCCTTTCCATCCCTAATCTGAATTTGGCTCAGTTTGCAGAGCACAATTCCCACAGGTTATTGATCAGGGACAGTTCCTGGGTGCTGCCCACAGCCAAAGCCATCACACATCACAGCACCCTGGCCTGGGGTCCCAGTCTGGGGTCCCCCCTGCTCTGCCTCCCTCCCTCTGAGCAGGGCAGAGCCACACCACCACAAAGAGCAATATTGACTCCTTTAATTACATTTACCACCCTAACTACTCACTGCTATGAGGCAGCCTGGGCTGAGCCACAGCCACAGACAGGAAAAATCAGCAGCTGCACAAACATGGAACAAAATAAGCAAATAAGCAAATAATTCATAACCTTGCTAAGCAAAGACTTCACGGGGCTTGTTTGCTCTCACAAATGCAAACACACAGAAATAGGTTTAAGCAAAGAGATTCTGCCAAGATTTTGTGTGGAAAACTTGTCCTGGCTGGGGTAATCTGGGGTTTGGTCTGGGGTTTGGTCCCACACTGAGCACCAGAGCCAGGAGGGGATGCCCCAAACACCCCCAGCACAGGGGCACTCCTGGGAGGTGCCATTCCTCAGTGGCATCCCCACCTCTGGCACTGTCACCTGGTGCCATTCCTCACTGACATCCTCACCTCTGGCCCTGTCACCTGGTGCCATTCCTCACTGACATCCCCACCTCTGGCACTGTCACCTGGTGCCATTCCTCACTGACATCCCCACGTCTGGCACTGTCACCTGGTGCCATTCCTCAGTGGCATCCCCACCTCTGGCACTGTCACCTGGTGCCATTCCTCACTGACATCCTCACCTCTGGCCCTGTCACCTGGTGCCATTCCTCACTGACATCCCCACCTCTGGCACTGTCACCTGGTGCCATCCCCAGTGACACCCTCACCTCTGGCCCTGTCACCTGGTGCCATTCCTCACTGACACCCTCACCTCTGGCACTGTCACCTGGTGCCATCCCCAGTGACACCCTCACCTCTGGCACTGTCACCTGGTGCCATTCCCCAGTGACATCCCCACCTCTGGCACTGTCACCCATTGCTGGGCTGCCCACCTGGGCTGGGGCCAGCTGGATGCAGCTGGTTCTGATCCAGGCTAGAGCTGGTTCTGATCCAGGCTGGAGCAGGTTCTGATTGTGCTGCAGCTGGTTCTGATCTGGGCTGGAGCTGGTTCTGGCCCATTCTGGAGCAGGTTCTGGCCCATTCTGGAGCTGGTTCTGGCCCATAACATTGCCCAGGGAGGTTTGGGCTCTTTAGCAGCATCTAGGAAAAGGTTTAAAACAAAGTATGTCAATGACATGAAAAAAAAAAAGTCAAGTCAAAGTCTGGGCATTGCAGTTGACTTGAGCTCCTTTAGAGCCCAGAAGAAAGAAGCTGGGAAGGGAGAGCTCTCCACAGCCCAGCTGGGAGGCCCTGGCAGGGATGGGCTGTGCCATCAGGGAGTCCCTGCAGTGGCCCTGGTGTGGCAGTGTTTCTACAAACCCCCAGGGAAGGTGCAGAGCCAGCCCAGAGATCTGAGCCAGCAGTGAACAAAGTTTGGCACAAATGATGCAGCTGCTGATGAATTAACTCCGGGATGGTCTGGAAGGACCTCAAAATAACTCATGTGTTGAGAGCTTCTATAAATCTTGCTAGTGGGGCGTCCTTGGTGAGCAATTAGATGAGTAACTGCTGTTTGTTCGGGGAGATTCCCTTTGAAGATGTTCTGCTGGCAGGTAAAGATGGAGTAGCCAAACCAAACCCAAGGAAAGCTCTGCCAGAGCCCAGTTTGTAACTCAAATTAGGTTCATGAGTGTTATCAATTTTCCCTCTCTTTACTGAAAATCAAGGATTCTTTCACTTTCAGATCTTTAAATCATGTGCAAAGGTGCAACAGGATTTAGTGTTTGCAAGGGTGGCTTTTTCCTTTGGCCTGTTACAGAAACAAAGGAGCCCAACCACATTCATTCCGTGGCTTCTCACGCACAGATGATGGAGCTCTGCTGATGTCTGAACGCCTGACTTATTTGCTAATTTATTATTCATTTACTTCTAGATTCTAATGTCTAATTTATTCTCTCATGTATCAATTTCTGCCCCGATTTATCCTCTGTCACCTGCTCTGGAATTCAAGCACAAACAAGTAAATAAGCCCTGTTCTGTGTGGCAGGTGTGCAGGAAGGCATCACTGCCTGGCACAGCCAGAGCCGGGTGAAGCAGAGAGGAGCAGGGGTGGATCTCAGTGCAGAGCCCAGTGCTCCTGCAGGAGGGGGCACAGCAAAGGCTGCAGCCACAGCTGGAGCTAGAAAGGCTGCAGCTAGAGCTGGGCATGCAGGGCAGCACTCAGTGCCCACCCTGGGCATGAAGGGCAGCACTCAGTGCCCATCCTGGGCATGCAGGGCAGCACTCAGTGCCCATCCATCCACCTGGGCATGCAGGGCAGCACTCAGTGCCCACCCTGGGCATGCAGGGCAGCACTCAGTGCCCATCCATCCACCTGGGCATGAAGGGCTGCACTCAGTGCCCATCCATTCACCCAGGGATGCAGGGCAGCACTCAGTGCCCATCCATCCAGCTGGGCATGCAGGGCAGCACTCAGTCCCCATCCTGGGCATGCAGGGCTGCACTCAGTGCCCACCCTGGGCATGCAGGGCAGCACTCAGTGCCCATCCTGGGCATGCAGGGCAGCACTCAGTGCCCATCCATCCACCTGGGCATGCAGGGCAGCACTCAGTGCCCATCCTGGGCATGAAGGGCAGCACTCAGTGCCCACCCTGGGCATGCAGGGCAGCACTCAGTGCCCACCCATCCACCCAGGGATGCAGGGCAGCACTCAGTGCCCATCCATCCAGCTGGGCATGCAGGGCAGCACTCAGTCCCCATCCTGGGCATGCAGGGCTGCACTCAGTGCCCACCCTGGGCATGCAGGGCTGCACTCAGTGCCCACCCAGGGATGCAGGGCAGCACTCAGTGCCCATCCTGGGCATGCAGGGCTGCACTCAGTGCATGCACCCAGAGCTCAGAGTCCCAGAGCTCAGACAGAGCCCTGGGAACCTGCTGGGGATGCAGGGGGAGCAGCCTCCTCCCGAGCTGTGCTGCACAGCAGCTGTGATTTCATTCTCTGGGCATTGGCAGTCTGGGCACAGGCAGCCAGAGCTGCAGTCACACGGAGACAGACAATTCCTGCTTCAAAACCAGATGGAGGAAGGCAGGGAAGCTGCTGCAGCCTCGGGAGTCACGCTTTGCATTTACCCCTTTTTCCCCAGCTGTGAAACACAGAATTCATGCTGCCCATCTTCACCTCCCCGGGCTTGGCTATCACAGGGATTTTCTAAAAAAGGCAAAAACCATCTTGGCTGCACCTGTGTTCTCCTGTCTCCTCCATTACACCCCACTGGAAACAGCCTCTGGGGGCTCCTGCTCTGAAAAAAGCCTGAGCTGGAGCCTGTGCTGGGCACAGCTCCTGTCCTGTGGCACATCCAACAGATCCAACAGCAGCTCCTGTCCTGGGGCAGCGCTGCCCTGCCAATCCAACAGCAGCTCCTGACCCCATGGAACCACCCCATGCTGGATGTGCTGGGAGCTGCAGGGGCACCCCACAGGCCCCTGAACCCCCTGGGCCCAGGGGCAGCCCCGAGCTGGGATCCAAACCTGGGATCCAGAACCTGGGATCCAAACCTGGGATCCAAACCTGGGATCCAGAACCTGGGATCCAAACCTGGGATCCAGCCCTGGGATCCAAACCTGGGATCCAGAACCTGGGATCCAAACCTGGGATCCAAACCTGGGATCCAGAACCTGGGATCCAAACCTGGGATCCAAACCTGGGATCCAAAACCTGGGATCCAAACCTGGGATCCAAACCTGGGATCCAGAACCTGGGATCCAGAACCTGGGATCCAAACCTGGGATCCAGCCCTGGGATCCAGCCCTGGGATCCAGCACTGGGATCCAAACCTGGGATCCAGCACCTGGGATCCAGCACCTGGGATGCAGCACTGGGATCCAGCCCTGGGATCCAGCCCTGGGATCCATCACCTGGGATCCAAACCTGGGATCCAAACCTGGGATCCAAAACCTGGGATCCAGAACCTGGGATCCAAACCTGGGATCCAAACCTGGGATCCAAAACCTGGGATCCAAACCTGGGATCCAAACCTGGGATCCAGAACCTGGGATCCAAACCTGGGATCCAGCCCTGGGATCCATCACCTGGGATCCAGCCCTGGGATCCAAACCTGGGATCCAGCACTGGGATCCAAACCTGGGATCCAGCCCTGGGATCCAGCACTGGGATCCAGCCCTGGGATCCAGAACTGGGATCCATCACCTGGGATCCAGAACCTGGGATCCAAACCTGGGATCCAGCCCTGGGATCCAGCACTGGGATCCAGCCCTGGGATCCAGCACTGGGATCCAGCCCTGGGATCCAGAACCTGAAATCCAGCCCTGGGATTCATCACCTGGGATCCAGCACTGGGATCCAGCCCTGGGATCCAGAACCTGGGATCCAAACCTGGGATCCAGCCCTGGGATCCATCACCTGGGATCCAGCCCTGGGATCCAAACCTGGGATCCAGCCCTGGGATCCAGCACTGGGATCCAGCCCTGGGATCCAGAACTGGGATCCATCACCTGGGATCCAGAACCTGGGATCCAAACCTGGGATCCAGCCCTGGCATCCAGCACTGGCATCCAGCACTGGGATCCAGCACTGGGATCCAGAACCTGGGATCCAGCCCTGGGATCCATCACCTGGGATCCATCACTGGGATCCAGCACTGGGATCCAGCACCTGGGATCCAGCCCTGGGATCCAGCCCTGGGATCCATCACCTGGGATCCATCACCTGGGATCCAGAACCTGGGATCCAGCCCTGGGATCCAGCCCTGGGATCCATCACCTGGGATCCAAACCTGGGATCCAAACCTGGGATCCAGCCCTGGGATCCATCACCTGGGATCCAGCACTGGGATCCATCACCTGGGATCCATCACCTGGGATCCAGCCCTGGGATCCAGCCCTGGGATCCATCACCTGGGATCCATCACCTGGGATCCAGTATCTGGGATCCAGCACTGGGATCCATCACCTGGGATCCATCACCTGGGATCCAGCCCTGGGATCCAGCCCTGGGATCCAGCACTGGGATCCAGCACTGGGATCCATCACCTGGGATCCATCACCTGGGATCCAGCATCTGGGATCCAGCACTGGGATCCATCACCTGGGATCCAGCCCTGGGATCCAGCCCCTGGGATCCATCACCTGGGATCCAGCCCTGGGATCCAGAACCTGGGATCCAGCACTGGGATCCAGCCCTGGGATCCAGCCCTGGGATCCAGCCCTGGGATCCATCACCTGGGATCCAGCCCTGGGATCCAGCCCTGGGATCCATCACCTGGGATCCATCACCTGGGATCCAGCCCTGGGATCCATCACCTGGGATCCATCACCTGGGATCCAGCCCTGGGATCCAGCACTGGGATCCAGCCCTGGGATCCATCACCTGGGATCCAGCCCTGGGATCCAGCCCTGGGATCCAGCACTGGGATCCATCACCTGGGATCCATCACCTGGGATCCAGCCCTGGGATCCAGCACTGGGATCCAGCCCTGGGATCCATCACCTGGGATCCAGCCCTGGGATCCAGCCCTGGGATCCAGCACTGGGATCCATCACCTGGGATCCATCACCTGGGATCCAGCCCTGGGATCCAGCACTGGGATCCAGCCCTGGGATCCATCACCTGGGATCCAGCCCTGGGATCCAGCCCTGGGATCCAGCACTGGGATCCAGCACTGGGATCCAGCTCCAGGGCAGGCTGCTCCCAGCCCCAGTGCCCAGCCTGGCCTCAGAGCCTTGCAGGGATCAGGGGCAGCCCCAGCTGCTCTGGGCGCCTGTGCCAGGGCTGCCCTGGCCCAGTTCTCCCCATATCTGAGCCCAGTTACCCCTCTCAGCATTCCTTGTGTCAGACACGCCTTTCACTCGTCCATTTTCATCCCACATGGGGCCGCCTCCACCCCTTGCCAAGCGCTGACAGCTCAGGGACAGGACAGGCACAGACACGTGGGGTTTCTCCTATCGGCTTCATGGAATTATTTCTGCTTTTCTCACCCATTTTTAGAAAAGAGATAGATTAATTCCCATAAAAACATTTCAGTTATTATTCCCAGGGTATTGTTTGCTTTCCCCTTTCTTTCTTTTTGTACTTTCAGTAGCAGTGAAAAAGGGATGAAGAAGAATAAATGACATTATCAGCCATTTTGAGAACAAAACTGAAAGTTTTCAAAAGTCTCTTTATAGTGTTCATTACTTCCGTGACATCAAAGTGGTTTTCTCTTGAGTAAGCAGTTGACTTTTAAACCATGGGACAGATGAAGAAAGCAAATTTCACAGAAAATAATGATAATTTAAAAGTAATTTTTCCAAGTGAAAGTATTTAAAAATGAAATCCATAAAAATAAATCTAAGCGCTTCTAAGCTTAACCTAAGATGATTTAAAAGACACAAATGAGGGATGTTCCTACTGCCAGGAAGGGATGGAGGTCACACTGGAAGCTTCCTTCTCTTCCCCATTTCTGTAGTGGGACATTTCTCACAGCACCTGCCAGACTTTAAATGAAGTGCAGGTCTGGAGGAATTGGGAAGCACCTTTGGGATGCTCAAGCTCAGCTGCCCAGGCCCTCTGCCAGCTGCTGCCAACGACACTTTGGTCAGGCTGGATTTTGGGAAAGGTTCATCCCCAGAGGGTGCTGGCACTGCCCAGGGATGGGCACGGCCCCAGAGCTCCAGGAGCTGCCAGGGATGCCCAGGGTGGGATCTGGGGTGTCTGTGCAGGGCCAGGGCTGGGCTGGGGGATCCTGCTGGGTCCCTTCCAACCTGGGCTATTCCATGAGCCCATGGAATGTTTTTAATCCCAACTACTGGCCTGAAGTGCTTCCAGGAAAACTTGAGTGGGAGGGAGGCAGCTCAGTCCAGCCCAGCCCCTGCCCCATTCCCAGCCCCATTCCCAGCCCAGCCCAGCCCCATTCCCAGCCCTTCCAGCCCAGCCCAGCCGTGCTTTCCCCCAGGAAAGCCAGACCTTGCTGTTGATTTACTGAGGTGCAGTCCAGGACGCAGCAGGAGCCTCACCAGAGCAGAAGAGGACGAGGTCCCCACGTGTGGGGCTGGGTGTCCCCACAGGGACAGACAGACAGACAGACAGACAGACGTCCTGCTGGACAGGGCTGGTCCTGCTGGGCCCCCTGGCTGAGGCTGCACTTGCTTCCTGCCAAACACACAAAGAAATCTTGCAGCTTCAGTGTTTCAATGAAATAAAACGTTTCATTCCGCATGAGATGCCTTCTCCCTCTCCTCTCGGGTCAGTGAACTGTCACCCTGCTCCTGCTGCAAACCATGAGGCAGCATTTAGGAAGAAAAGCACCACTCCAGAGCACCAGGGCCAGGAGCTCCCTGCTGCAAATGTCAGCACTCGGGATGTAACGTGCTTTCAAAGATCTCCCCATCACCCTTCTGAGCAAAATCCCATTTTTCACATACTTCATGAAGTGCCAGGTGTCATCTGCCCCTCTCCCACGCTGGCAGAGGAAGGAGAGCTGTGCACCAGGCAGGGGAAGGAGGAGTGCTCTGAGCAGGGAGGGTTGGTGTGCCCTGCTGTGCCCCAGGTGTGCCCCAGGTGTGCCCCAGGTGTGCCCAAAGGGCTCCCAGCTCTGTGCCTCAGAGCTGCACTAACACCCCCAGGCTCCAGCTCCCTTTCTGTCCCTCCTGACCCTTGCAGAAGAAGAGAAGAGGTTGTCAGTACCCTGCCTGTCACCACAATCTCACTGCCCTCATATCAGATAGCTCAGGGCATCAGCTACACCTGGAACCTCATTTTTTGGTGAGAAGAGCTGCTCTGGGGCCATAGGGATCTGCAGCTGGCTGTTCCCCACTTCTGCCACAATTGTTAAGGTATCTCGTTTTCCAGATCCTGCCCCAAACTCTGTTATTGAAGTGCCAAAGCTTCATCTGTTTTACTCCAAGCTCAGTTTCACCTCCTGAATTCGGTGTCACTGATAACTGCACTTACCAACTCCAAATCCAGCTCCTCCCATGACCACCCCAACCAGGTTCCACCCAGAGTGCAGTGATGGAAAAATGAAATTCCTGCTGACTTTGACCCTCTGCACCCAGGGATGGGCACTGGGCACCCGGCACAGCCCAGGATGGGCACTGGGCACCCTCTGCACCCAGAGATGGGCTCTGGGCACCCTGCACACCCAGGGATGGGCTCTGGGCACCCTGCACACCCAGGGATGGGCACTGGGCACCCTCTGCACCCAGGGATGGGCTCTGGGCACCCTCTGCACCCAGGGGTGGGCGCTGGGCACCCTGCACACCCAGGGATGGGCACTGGGCACCCTGCACACCCAGGGATGGGCTCTGGGCACCCTGCACACCCAGGGATGGGCACTGGGCACCCTCTGCACCCAGGGATGGGCACTGGGCACCCTGCACAGCCAGGGATGGGCACTGGGCACCCTGCACAGCCCGAGCTGGCTCTCTCCAGGTGATTGCAGAGAACAATTCCTCTCCTTCCCCCTCTGCTGGTGCGCTCGCAGCTGCTGCAGTCCCCAAAGAGGAGCGCAGCCTCTCAGGTTCCGATCCTGAGTTACAAACTTGGAGTTTCTCTCCAAGTCCTGCACAAATCCCCCAAAACCCAAAGGAACGTCCCAGACCCGGGGCTCCAGGCAATCTCACGTTTTAATCACTTTCCTTCCCTCCCTGTCAAAGCCTCAAAGCTTCATTTGCTGAGATAAAGAGCAATGTACGTGAGAGAAATGAAGCAAAAGCAGCACCTCGCAATTAAATATTTAAATAGGGGTTTTGAAAAGATTTTCAATTAATATTGACAATGGTATGCATCGAGGGGCTGAGGCTGAACAATACCCATCACTTTGTCTGCTAAAGAATGAAGTGTAAAAATAAAACCCTGCAATATTTGGTCCCAGCATCCCTTTTGGCTCTCCTGGGGCAGACATCCTGGAACTGCTGTGCACAGCATGAGCCCTACACCCCCATATTCGCACCAAGCTCACCAAGCTTTGCTGATTTTGGGGTCTCCAGGTTGTCCTGTGCCCAGCACAGCCCAGGTCAGCACCTTGGGACCCTCTGGGGCAGTGGGAACTGGGACACCCCCATGGCACCAGCTCACCCCCACAGCCGAGCCAGGCACACTCTGGCTAAGAAAACTCTGTTTCATTACACTTGGCTTAAACCCACTTATTTATAATTAAGTTACTGATCCGTGCGTTGGTGTAAAACGACTCTACAACATAAGTGCAGCAATAACCCAGAACTAAATCTTTAAATAACAATTGTCAAGTGAGAAGATATATATAGAATATATCAAAACTAATAGCGTTCATCCATCTTTCAAAACAAGTTAAATGTGCCTGTTTCCTCTGGAAAATCTGTGTTTGCTCATTGAACATTTTATTTTCATTACATTTGAACCTTTCAGCAGAAATAAAATACACAGTCAGAGTAGGATGGTTGTTTTGATTGGTTTGCAGGCATTTCTGCATTAGAAGAAAAGGAAACACATTAAGATTCCCAGAGCCATTTGTGCTGGTGACCACTGGGAAGAACAACATAAACAGGGAAACTGTAATCAGGGATGACAGCTCCAGCACAGATTTCATTAACCAGAGAGAGCAGCACAGGCTGGGGAAAGGAGCCCCAGCATTCGGGGCATTCCTGGGGATTTGGGCACAGAACTCAAATAACCACAGGGAACAGCTGCTGCCAGGAGGGGAACCTGGGACATCCTCAGTGTGCAACTCCTTCCAAACCCCACAGCCTGCACCTGAAACCAAAACCCTCCTCTGAGCAGGCCCCTCATGGTCAGCACAGGCTGATGAAACCAAAACTCTCCTCTGAACAGGCCCCTCATGGGCAGCACAGGCTGATGAAACCAAAACCCTCCTCTGAGCAGGCCTCTCATGGGCAGGGGATGCTGAAACCAAAACCCTCCTCTGAGCAGGCCTCTCATGGGCAGGGACTGCTGAAACCAAAACCCTCCTCTGAGCAGGCCTCTCATGGGCAGGGGATGCTGAAACCAAAACCCTCCTCTGAGCAGGCCTCTCATGGGCAGGGACTGCTGAAACCAAAACTCTCCTCTGAACAGGCCCCTCATGGGCAGCACAGGCTGATGAAACCAAAACTCTCCTCTGAACAGGCCTCTCATGGGCAGCACAGGCTGATGAAACCAAAACTCTCCTCTGAACAGGCCTCTCATGGGCAGCACAGGCTGATGAAACCAAAACCCTCCCCTCTGAGCAGGCCCCTCATGGGCAGCACAGGCTGATGAAACCAAAACCCTCCTCTGAACAGGCCCCTCATGGGCAGCACAGGCTGATGAAACCAAAACCCTCCCCTCTGAGCAGGCCCCTCATGGGCAGGGGCTGCTCGTCCTCAGAGCCATCAGGAAAGAGCCAAACACCCCTGAGCTGGCCCTCACAGCACAGGAGAGCTGACACCCAGGGGATTTGGGCACCTCTCTGGTTCTGCACCCACAGACACCCTGAGCAGTCAAACTGAACCCAACACTGATAACCCAAGCCCTGGAAGGAAATAACTCCTTTAAAATACAGGAATACATCTGAAGGTGATCATTCCTGGGCACTGTGCAGCTGCTATGCCACCCCTGGGGACCCCTTTTGAATAAACAGCTCAGTGACTTACCTGTCTGGGGAACAGCAGAAACCCCTGGTCACCACTGGCACCAGGAGATGTGGAAAGGAAGCAGATTTTGTTGTTCAGAAAGCACATTAAACACTTTGTCCATGAGGAATTCCACAGGAAGCTGAGCTGGTTTTGTCAGTGCTTACTGCACACTGTTTGGCATCAGCTTCCTGCTCCTACATGATGCACCCAGCTCTGGGGCTAGACAGGAACACAGAGACTCACAGCCGTGAGAATTTGAAGAAGTGTTGCTCCTAAAGCAATTAATTATCCTAAACACTTCCAAGCCTTTGTGAACAGCTGTAACCTCATAAAGAACCCATCATCCTCAAGTTCCTCAACCCACTGTATCTTCACATTCATTGCTGACACTACTGAATGTCCTTTTGGATCCTTTAAAGGCATCTCATTTATCTTTATTTGATTTCCTTTCACTTGGGTTTAAAGTTAAGCCATGCAGGAGAAGTTAAGCTGTAGCAGAGGAGAAGTAATCAGTGCATAAAGTCTGAATCCTAACGAAGGGTGTCCCAACTTGCTGAAAATGCAGAATATTGTGCAAAATGCTGCTCTTAGGGGCTGTGTGTGTGTGCTGCCACAGGTGCCAGAGCTGGGAAAGGCTCCCTGCACCTCAGGAAGCTGATTCTGGAGCCCCTGGAGTTCCTGAGCTGTGCCACAGCCCCAGGACTCACACAGACACACAGAGGATAAAATCAGGACAGCAGGAGAGCATCAGAACTGATCCCTGGCAGGCAGGGGCCAGAGGTGAGGCCAGGGCTGCGAGGGCAAACACGTGCAAGGATAGAAGGGTTTGAGCTGGGAGGGACATTGAACATCCTCCCCTGTCCCCCTGCCATGGGCAGGGACACAGCCCACCACCCCAGGGTGCTCCAAGCCCCTGACACTGAGCCTCACTGGGCACATGGACACAGGGCTTGGGTCACTCTGGGGCTACCAAGCTTGGCAGAGACCCCAAGGGAAGCAGATAAAATCAAATGCCCTAAAAAAGCAAAGCCATTTCTCACCATCACTCTTCTCTTGTGCCTTTCCCCAGTCCTGCCACGTCTGTATGATTGTGGACACGACCCTCCAGTAAGATCCCCCTCCCCCTTTGTCCCACCTCACAGCTCACCCAAGATCTCTGCAGATGTGGCCACAAACACTCCACCAGCCTAGTGCAGGAAGCAGATTTGTCAAACTCCCTGAGCCCCATGGGAGGCCCTGCACGAGTAACAGGAACAGACAGGCCCAGGAGTTCAGCACAGGTGAAATAACCAGAGCTGGCAGTGCTAAATGAGGGACCAGCCCAGGTCTGCAGGGCAGTGCATCCCAGGGCCTGGCCATGTCTGCAGGGCAGTGCATCCCAGGAATGGGATCTGGCCATGTCTGCAGGGCAGTGCATCCCAGGGCTCTGGGCCTGGCCATGTCTGCAGGGCAGTGCATCCCAGGGCCTGGCCATGTCTGCAGGGCAGTGCATCCCAGGGCTCTGGGACCAGCCCCAGGTCAGCAGGGCAGTGCATCCCAGGGCTTTGGGAACAACCCCCAGTCTGCAGGGCAGTGCATCCCAGGGCTGGGACCTGGCCATGGTCAGCAGGGCAGTGCATCCCAGGGCTGGGATCTGGCCATGTCTGCAGGGCAGTGCATCCCAGGGCTCTGGGACCAGCCCCAGGTCTGCAGGGCAGTGCATCCCAGGGCTGGGACCTGGCCATGGTCAGCAGGGCAGTGCATCCCAGGGCTGGGATCTGGCCATGTCTGCAGGGCAGTGCATCCCAGGGCTCTGGGCCTGGCCATGTCTGCAGGGCAGTGCATCCCAGGGCTCTGGGACCAGCCCCAGGTCAGCAGGGCAGTGCATCCCAGGGCTCTGGGACCTGGCCATGGTCAGCAGGGCAGTGCATCCCAGGGCTCTGGGACCAGCCCCAGGTCTGTAGGGCAGTGCATCCCAGGGCTCTGGGACCAGCCCCAGGTCTGTAGGGCAGTGCATCCCAGGGCTCTGGGACCTGGCCATGGTCAGCAGGACAGTGCATCCCAGGGCTTTGGGAACAACCCCCAGTCTGCAGGGCAGTGCATCCCAGGGCTGGGACCTGGCCATGGTCAGCAGGACAGTGCATCCCAGGGCTTTGGGAACAACCCCCAGTCTGCAGGGCAGTGCATCCCAGGGCTGGGATCTGGCCATGGTCTGTAGGGCAGTGCATCCCAAGGCCTGGCCATGTCTGCAGGGCAGTGCATCCCAGGGCTCTGGGACCAGCCCCAGGTCTGTAGGGCAGTGCATCCCAGGGCTGGGACCTGGCCATGGTCAGCAGGGCAGTGCATCCCAGGGCCTGGCCATGGTCTGCATTCCTCTGGCAGGAGCTGCAGCTCCTGGGGCTGCCAGAGCAGATCCATCAGAGCTCCAGGTGGGAGCTCCCCTCAGTCCCTGCTGGGCTGTGGCAGGCTGCACAGTGAACACAGCCAATTAGGAAATATGGGTGCTCCAGGTACCTCGTGCTGTTTACCTAAAATTGATTAAAGGCTGGAGCAAATAACTCCTCCATCATCTGTCCCAAGGGTGCCAATACAGACACTGCCAAATGTTTGGGTTTACTTCTAGCACTGCATTAAAGCAGCTCAGCTCATAAATGGCACTTTGAGGAATAGGGGCTCAGCTGCAGGGCTTTGAATCTTCCCTGATATACTGACATTATTTGAAGTTTATCTTTATTGAGCTTCGAGTGTGATATGGTAAAAGGAAAAAAACCAGTAAAACTTCCATGAAATGAGTTACAGATGCAGCTGCTTTAGCAGAGATTGCAAAATCATGCAGTTATTCCACATGCTGCTGCTTAGAGTGTGCTTCACCCCGCACTACAGCACTCCAAGGAACAAAGGAAATGGAGCAAAATTCAGATGAAAACATCCCCAAAGGAGACGTGTCGTCATCCTGTGCCACAGCTCCTGTTTGGATGCTCTCCACCATGACTCACACATTTCAGCAGCTCTTTTGAGGCCCTTATAGTCAGTTTTGAATTCTCCTAATCTCAGTGGCTCCTGTAAATCAGAGTGGCTGGAATAACTTCACTGGAATTACAGGGTAGCCGTACAGCTGACTGCAGTGAGGGCCTGGCTGCAGGTTCCTTTGCCAATTATTTGTCTAATCCACCTGTGATCCGTCTGTGAGCACAAATCCATCCCCTACTACACACACCTGCAATTTCTTATCACTGACACTGGACTTTGTTGCCACAGTTTCAATTTACACTTCAATACCACAAGAAAGAGATGGAGAATGTCTCTTTCCCTGACCAGCATCTCAATGCTCTGGATTACAAAACTGTCTGCCCAGAAGTGAAAAACTCACTTACATTGCCCCGGTTTCCTGTAGAAAGGAAAGGAAAGGAAAGGATATTTTGAATCACTGATCATTCCTGGAAGTGTAAAAAGAAAAAAGAAAATTAAACCATGACTAAAATAAATGTCAACACACTGATGAATCAAAAAGTTCAAATGTCTGGTTTGGGATAAATAGATATATATATACACCTTTTTCTCTTGGCAGTGTTCAATCTTACACCTATCAATGTGATAGATACTAAAGGTTTTCAGAAGAAAATGGCAATTAAAAAATTCTGAAGAAGCCATCAATACATCAAGCAAAATAATACAGTTTTAAAGCATCCATCTACTGTATAGCTCCCAATTAATGTGTTTCTCAATTCGTGCTGGGATTACATTCATGTTTCTATTGAAAAAGTCTTGTGCAAAAATGTCCTCCAGTCCCAAACTGAAATATTAGAACCAGTGCTAACAACTTCTCCTCCAATCCTAATTTCTAGCATCCTCCTTGAAATCCATTTTAGTTTCCTGATTTCCTTAGGAATTTCACACATTTAAACGGCTGAGCAGAGGCTCCTTGAACGCAACCTCGATCCAGTCTCAGGGGCAGGTGGAGAAAACAGGAATTCTCTATTCCTGCCAGGGATTCTCTCCTGTTTCAAGCCCATCTTTTACTTTTCACCCAACACATTTCAGAGGTGCAGGTTTCCATTGAGGCCTTGGCTCCTCAGCCAGGATTTCCTGCAGGATGGGAAGAGCCCAAGGGACCCCCCAGGCCAAGGCAGAGCTGCAGACGTGGTGCCCATGGTGTTTCTGTGGTTTGTGGTGCAGCCAGGGCTCCCTGAGCTCCCCTGCCCAGGTGCCAGCCCAGGCTGGGCACAGCCCTTGCCTCCCTGCTGGGGGGATGAAGGAGAGCAGTGGAATGCAGCCAGGCCAGGGGCAAACACAGGTCCAGAGCTCCGGGCCACCCCAGTTAATCGGGGCTTCCACACCACCATGTCAGCTGTCTGGGGGAAACAATCGAGGGAAATCTGTTTAAAGTCCTGCACTTTGATTTTATCTAGGAATGCAGATAATCAATCCCCAGGCTGAGAGCTGTGGATTACAGAACGGACCAGAGCAAATGGGAATTTTATTGGCTCAGGAATAAACATGAAGTGGCCAGGGCAGACATGACCTTGTGGTGGATGGATGGCAGCAGGGGAGGAAAGGCTGCCAGCCCTGCTCCTTAATCACCCAGGGCATCTTCCCAAGGAGGAATCCCAGCTCCCAAAACACCAACCAGCCCCAGGGGATGAGCTGAGCAGGTGCTTCAGCTTTGGAGAAACTCTCAGCACATGGTGGCATCCCGGGGGAGTCCTGTGCAGGGCCAGGAGCTGCCTCTGCTGACCCTGGTGGGTCCCTCCCAGCTCAGGAGATTCTGAGCTCCTGGCAGATGAATGGGGAGCCTGGTTTGCAGCGCCCAGCCAGGCTCTGGACCTGATTCCCTGTTCCCTCTCCAAGGGGGCTGGCTCCCAGCAGCTCCTGGGCACCAGAGGAACCAGCAGAGCCCCAGATCCCACCTGTGCTCCCAAATCCCCCCAGCTCCTGCAGCCACGGGCACCCAGAGGAACCAGGGGGTCCAGCAGAGCCCCAGATCCCACCTGTGCTCCCAAATCCCCCCAGCTCCTGCAGCCATGGGCACCAGAGGAACCAGCAGAGCCCCAGATCCCACCTGTGCTCCCAAATCCCCCCAGCTCTGCAGCCATGGGCACCAGAGGAACCAGCAGAGCCCCAGATCCCACCTGTGCTCCCAAATCCCCCCAGCTCCTGCAGCCACGGGCACCAGAGGAACCAGGGGGTCCAGCAGAGCCCCAGATCCCACCTGTGCTCCCAAACTCCCCTGCACACACACTTCAGCAAGCGAGAAACTGTTTGTGGACTTCAGTACTCAAATCTGTCCAGCACTAAAAAAGGCTTTTGAAAATCTCTCCCCTCCTCAAAAAAATTTCTAAGCCCCATTGGGCTTTTTTGTGAAATAGCTTTTTCCTCCCTTTTCAGTGACACAATATGTTATTCAAGAGCCAGAGAGTTGTCAGTTTTTATGTTATGATAATCTTCTCAAGCATCCAGTTCTATTCTGCTTCTTCCCTTCATGCTGTCACTCACATTCCAGCCTGCCACAAAAGAAAATGGCTGAATACATTAATTACAACTTGTTAGACCTCCATATAGTTAATGCTATTGAGAAAATCAAATCACTTGGAAAATAGCTAAAGAGAAACAGTTGCTGGTATTGCAGAATCTTTATGTGTCGCACTTCAAAGCTGGAGCTTTGCAAGACAACAAAAATGATTATTATAGAGAATGAGAAAATCAAATACAACTTGATCCTCTACCCCTGGAATGGTTTCTGAATGCATTACAATATATATTTTCTATCCTGGCAAGAGCAGTCAAACACTTTTTACATATTACCTTCTTTTATGGACTAATTACAAACACCAGTTTGGAAATTACAGTATAAAAACTTTCTGAAGCCAGGAAGAGACTCAAGTCCCCACTCACACAAACATCCCGGATGGCAGTGAGGGCTGCAGTAAAGTGGATAATAGAGAGTTCTGTCAGGTCTGGCACATCAGCACCACAAGGACCAGGAACAGAACAAGCTGGAGCAAAGGGCTGGACCTTCCCTGCAATGGGAACAGCTTGGGCAGAGCAGAGACACAACTGGAATGGGAACACCTTGGGCAGTGTCACAGACACTTTTTATGAAAAATCCTTTTGCCAGGAGTTTTTCTCCTGAGAAGCTGAGAGGCCTCAGAAACAAAATTATTTGTTATAAACATTAATTATCTGCTGCTGTGGAATGCAACAGGTGCATCTGTGATTGGTCTCATGTGGTTGTTTTTAATTAATGGCCAATCACAGTCCAGCTGTCTTGGACTCTCTGGTCAGTCACAAGATTTTATTATCATTCCATTCCTTTCTATTCCTTGCTCGCCTTCTGATGAAATCCTTTCTTCTATTCTTTTAGTATAGTTATAAGATATCATTTTAATATAATATATATCATAAAATAATAAATCAGCCCTTTGAAACATGGAGTCAAATTCTCATCTCTTCCCTGGTCCTGGGACCCCTGAGAACCCCAGCACAGGGCAGAGCAGGGGCACAGCTGCCCCAGGGCTGGGGGTCTCTGCGCAACAAATGAAGCCCAAAACCTCCCAGAAGGCCTTGGCCAGGTCCATGGCACAGGGGGAGCTCTGGGCTCTCTGGGGTGAGTGGCAATGGGAACTGCACAAAGGTACCAGGTGCCCCAGGGCAGAGGGATCAACCAAGGAGAGGTCCCTCCCTGAGTGGTGCCCCAAACTGCTCTGCATGGGCAATCAGGGGCAATTGGCACCAAACCATGGCCCCATTTGCCCGAGCAGATGTCAAATGGCCATTAGCATCACAATGATTAGTAAACTGAAATTACATCTTATGGGTTTAGTGCCTTAGATCAAGCATTAACCTGCCTTAATTAAATTGCATCTCAGTAATTGATTTCACAGGGCTGAACTGTAAGTAACGAATTGCAGAGGATCTGGGGCTTTATCTGGCAAGATAGCATCAATCAGCCTTCCCACACCGTGCTACCTCCTTGTCTCCATCCCTTGGAGGGGTTTGTTCCTCACTGCCTGCACCTGCACACAGCTCCTCTGACCTTACACCCATGGAATCCCTGCTGCTGTTCTGCTCCAGCAGAGGACACAGAGCTGGGGCTTGCAGGGGAGGCAGCTCTGATCCGATCTCAGCTCTGTGTGGAGCCTTTCCTGGGTGTGCAAACAGGATGGGAGTGGGGCAGTGCAGAGCCAGGGCTCAGCAATCCTTGCCCAGGCCGGGTATCCCAGCTCCTCCTGCACTGTGCATCAGCTGTTTAAACAGAATAACAGCACAACTACAGCAGTGGCACTTGCTCCTGGCTGCACTGTTCAATATTAACCAGTACACTGGGTGGGAGCACTCCGTGGGACAAACCCTGACCCATTCCCTGCCCCTTGCACACCCAGGCTCTTCCCTGAGTGAGGGACTGGCAGATGGTCCTGGTGCCAATTACAGCCTTCAAAATAAGGGTGATGGGCAAAGCAGGGGCTGGGGGCTCGAGGGCAAGGAGGAAGGAGAGGCAGCATGAACTGACCCACAGAGCCCAGCCCAGTCCCTGCTGTGGCACTGCAGGAATCCCAGCTGATGCCAAAGGAATCCAGAGGGGCTGGCAGTGCTGGGGAATCTCAATGCACCCCATGACAAGAGGCTGAAAAGCTGCCCTTAGCCCATTGTTGTGCTGCCTGCCTTGGTGCTGGCGCTGGCAGGAGGGTCTGGGGTACCCTGGGGCATCCCCTCACACACAGAGCCCTCCCCAGCCACGAGGGCACCCTGCCAGAGCTCTGAGGGCTGGGCTGCAGGAAAAGCTGTGCACAGCAAACAATCCCTGTTGGGAGGGCTGTGCTGCTGCAGGTGTCACCACACGTTTGGCATGCAGCACTGTCCTTGGGGGTGTTTCTGATGCAGGAGTTTCTGCAAGGAGCAGGGCCAGGCGGCCCAGCAGAGCTCCCCCAGCCTCTGTGATAACCCAGGCACGCTCTGACTGCATCCGTCGAGAATGTGAGCTTAGAACAACACACTAATTATTCATGGGCTATTAGTGCTCCTTTTCCCTGAAGCACAAGGCACAGAGAAAGCCTCAAAATCCCATTTTTCTTCACTTGCAAAAAGCAGGAGCAGAATGTAGCAAATGACTCCAAAAAGCAGCTCTGAGGAAGAGCCAGCACAAACGAAAGCCATTGGCAGACCCAGAGCACAGCACACGAGCAGCAGAGCCAGCCCTGCCCCTGGTGCCGAGGACAGCACGGCCACCTCTCATTCCCTTTGCCCCGAAAGGAATTCCATCCTGCTGGGTTTGCTCCTGAGCTCGCCCTGAGCTGCTCAGGGTCACATTTCCAGCAGCTGCTGGAGCACAGCGCCCTGACGGACAGAGAGAGCAGGATGGACAGAGAGCAGGGATGGACAGAGGGCAG
Organism: Molothrus aeneus; assembly: GCF_037042795.1. Lineage (NCBI taxonomy): Eukaryota > Metazoa > Chordata > Aves > Passeriformes > Icteridae > Molothrus > Molothrus aeneus. Next base: position 824,579 of record NC_089657.1, on the reverse strand, counting down.
GATGGACAGAGGGCAGGGATGGACAGAGAGAGCAGGAGGATGGACAGAGAGAGCAGGGACGGACAGAGAGAGCAGGGATGGACAGAGAGAGCAGGGATGGACAGAGAGAGCAGGGACGGACAGAGAGAGCAGGGATGGACAGAGAGAGCAGGGATGGACAGAGGGCAGGAGGATGGACAGAGAGAGCAGGGATGGACAGAGAGAGCAGGGATGGACAGAGGGCAGGAGGATGGACAGAGAGCAGGAGGATGGACAGAGGGCAGGATGGACAGAGAGCAGCAGGATGGACAGAGGGCAGGGACAGACAGAGAGCAGCAGGATGGACAGAGAGCAGGATGGACAGAGGGCAGGCTGAAGGGGGCAAGCAAACTCAGACACCATGCAGGAGTAAGACAACCCTGCCTGTGCCTGCTGCCACCTCTCCATGCCTCAGCTTGATCAAAGCCTGCAGACACCTGGCAGGTGACGCCTCTCCTGATTCCTTGAAAATCAGGGTCTGTGCAAAGATGCAGCTGGGCCCCAGCACAGGAGATTTGCAAGATAAAAGGCGAGCACAGATGTACGGAAAAGCACTGCCAGCCACGGAGGAGGCTGTGGGATGCAGCAGAGGCAGGCAGAGCTGTGCTGCACAGGGTGAGCTCCCCAAGCCTCTGTGACAACCCAGGCATGCTCTGACTGAATCCATCTAGACTGTGAGCTTAGAACAACAGCCTGTGCTGCTCAGGGTGGGGCAGAGCTGTGCTGCACAGCTCCTGTGGAACCTGCCTGGGCACAGCTGCCCCGGGCCTGCCACACATCAACCCAGCCTCTCCTTGCTGTTGAGTTACCCTGAACCACCAGGCCCATCCAGCCAAGGGAAAGCTGCCCGTGTGCAGCTGCTCCCAGATTAATTAATTAATTAATTGCTACACAGAACCACCCCTTCTGCAGCTGAACGAGCTCGAGGAGCATCTCAGCCAACAAGAACTGAGGGTGGATTGAGTAGAAAAAATCCTTTGGGTCAGAGCACGTTCTCCAGCAGAAGGCTCAGAGGGCAGGAGAGTCCCTGGGGAGCTGCCTGGGGCAGGATCAACCCTGTGACACATCTGGGATTAGACAAGGCAGGACCCAGGGCAGGATTGGCTGTGAAAGGAGCCCCAGGTGAGCACAGAGCCCCAGGTGGGCTCTGGCTGTGCCCACCCTGCACTGGGATCTGGCTCCTGCCCTGCTGCTGTGCAGGGACACTGGCAGCTGGGGGACATTGTTTAAAACGCCTTTGCAGGGATCTTAAGTCATAAATCAAAGCTGCTTTTGTTTATATCTTCACATCAATCATTCACAATGGGGGATTTACCTGCTATTATATATGCAGATGTGGGGGACTGAGCATCAAAAAATGAAACCCGCACCAATTAAACACTTTGATTGGAGAGTTTGCATCTCTTGTTCGTTTTTAATTAGGAATCAAGGCTGTCAATGTGTAACATCCTGTTGCTTTCCCTCCACGGAATAACAAGGCTCTCCTTGCTGTGACTGAGCAGGAGGAACACGCTGTACACCAAAGCTGGTGATCCAAGACTGAAATCTGAGGTTCCTGCTCCCACCCATTTTCCATCATCCCTTATTCAAACTCCCACTGCAATCAATAATTGGTTTCACTGCAGGAGTGAAAGGAAACTGATAGTGCTGATATCACCCATTCATGGCTTTTCTCTCACCTCAGCAGATCTCATGGAATTTTACCATCTGCCCACTGCTGTGCCAGGGCTCCTGCAGCAGCTTCAGCAGACAGAAGGAACACACAGCACACCAAAACCCCCAGGCAGCGCCTCCAGCCCTGCCCCGAGTCCCTGCAAGCTCTCAAGTTCCAAAGCATCATCTGCAGCGTTTGTGCTCATTTCCAAGGGGAGCCCACCCCAGACCTCCCTCCTGCATCACCCTTGGCCCTCCTCAGAGGGGACACTGCCAGTCTGGGCCAAATCTGCCACTGCCTTCAGACTGATCAGGACCCCAGCTGACAAAACCCTCCCAGCAAAGTTACCAGGATTCCTGTCACCAGAAAAGGGAGATTTGCTTGTGTGAACACGAAGAGAAACTCTAGTGGAAAAATGAAAGAATCCAGAAAGGTCATCTGGTCTGTGTAAAGTTCAATTTCTTTTCAGCATCCAGCAACAAATAAGTCATGTCTCCAACCCACAGTGACATTGTCACCTGCAGACCACTCTGCACTCCAACATAATTCTTCATTTGGGATATTGGATGTTTTTAATTAGCTCTTCTCTGTTTCTAAAGAGAAATTCCTACCACAAGTAAAAATCTCTGTAATTACTGGCAAGTTAAAGAAAGGTAGAAAATAACTCATTGGGAGGGTTTTCTTTTTCTTTAGTCATTAGATGATTGAGATGATAGAAGGAAGAATCTGACAGATTAAACATTTCTTGAGGAGACATGTCAGCTTCAATAATTTCAAAGCATTAGAACTGTCAAGCTTTCAAAATAGAAAAGACTGTATCTATAGAAAACAAGGTTCTCCTAATTGGCATGCGTGGAAACCAAAATTGGGGCTAAAACTCCACAGTTAAAGGCTTTTGCTGATTACAGATATTAGCAAGCAGCTCCAGCTGTGGAGTGGCTGTGCCCTGGGAGATGGTCAGTTCTGTTCCCTGGACTGACAGACACCAGCAGGACAGCTGGACACCAGTTGGGCCCTGGAGATGGTCAGTTCTGGTCCCTGGACTGACAGACACCAGCAGGACAGCTGGACACCAGCCTGGCCTGGCCCATGGTCAGTTCTGTTCCCTGGACTGACAGACACCAGCAGGACAGCTGGACACCAGCCTGGCCCTGGAGATGGTCAGTTCTGGTCCCTGGACTGACAGACACCAGCAGGACAGCTGGACACCAGCCTGGCCCTGGAGATGGTCAGTTCTGGTCCCTGGACTGACAGACACCAGCAGGACAGCTGGACACCAGCCTGGCCCTGGAGATGGTCAGTTCTGGTCCCTGGACTGACAGACACCAGCAGGACAGCTGGACACCAGCCTGGCCTGGCCCATGGTCAGTTCTGGTCCCTGGACTGACAGACACCAGCAGGACAGCTGGACACCAGTTGGGCCCTGGAGATGGTCAGTTCTGGTCCTTGGACTGACAGACACCAGCAGGACAGCTGGACACCAGTTGGGCCCTGGAGATGGTCAGTTCTGGTCCTTGGACTGACAGACACCAGCAGGACAGCTGGACACCAGCCTGGCCTGGCCCATGGTCAGTTCTGGTCCTTGGACTGACAGACACCAGCAGGACAGCTGGACACCAGCCTGGCCCTGGAGATGGTCAGTTCTGGTCCTTGGACTGACAGACACCAGCAGGACAGCTGGACACCAGCCTGGCCTGGCCCATGGTCAGTTCTGGTCCCTGGACTGACAGACACCAGCAGGACAGCTGGACACCAGCCTGGCCTGGCCCATGGTCAGTTCTGGTCCTTGGACTGACAGACACCAGCAGGACAGCTGGACACCTCTGCTGCTCCCTGCAGATGCCCAGGCTGAGGAACCAAAGGTGCCTGGAGCATTCCCAGCCGTTTCTCTGTGGAACGGGGATGGATGGGAGGGGCTGGGAAGGGAAATTGCTGACACTGCTCCAGGTCAAAAGGCCCTGGTCAAACCAAGATTCACTGGTTCCAAGGGTGCAGCCAGGGAGATCCCAGCCTGGGCTGCAGCCCCCAGCCCTGCTGAGACAGAGGTGTCACATCTGCACTGCAGCACTGCTCAGGGGCAGCCCTGAACCCAGAGCCCCCTCCCAGGCAGGGCTTGAGCCCAGAATTGCATGCCAGCTCTGTGCCCAGGGCTCAGGGAGCCCAGCAGAGCCCAGAGCTGCACACACACGCTCACATAAACACACAGGGACTGCCTTGGCTCTGAAATACAAAGGCTGAGCTACAGGAACCCCAGGTGGCTTTCTCTGAGGTGCTGTCTGTCCCAGGCCAGCAGAGGGATTTCATTTGTCATCTCTGCACTTGCCAAAGCTGACTTTCATGGAGAAGAACCTTCCACAATGCATGTCAACCTTTATTAATCTGATTTTCTTCTTCCTCTCCAAAGACATTTAATGGTTTAGTAATGATCAATATTCTTGCTCTGATGATAAACAGAGACAAATGAGCCTGTGCAGCCTGGCTGGGAATTGTAATTACCACCTCTGTAGGTATCCAATTCCAGCTGCTGGGAGGGTGACAGGAGCTGTCTGCTGCCTGTGACAGAGCTGCATTTGCAGAGGGCACTCAGCCTGGGGCTGCCACGGGCTCATTCTGCACCACATCCAGCCCAGCCTGGCCAGCCCAACCCTGCCCAGAGGGGCAGTACTGGACAGAGTCCCTGACATCCCTGCTCAGGAGCTCCTGAGGGGACAGCTCAGAGCCCCAGCAGCTGCCACCTCCCCAGCCACAAGAGTTCCTGTGCCAGTGTGGCCCTGGGACAGGGTGGGAGGGTTCCTGAGCACCAGAGCAGGGCTGACCGTGCTCACAGGGGTCCCAGGACCAGGGAAGAGACGAGGATCTGACTCCATCTTTCAGAAGGTTTGATTTATTATTTTGTGATATATATTACACTAAAACTACCCTAAAAGAATAGAAGGATTTTCTCAGAAGGCTGGCTAAGAGTAGAAAAGGAAAGAATGATAACAAAGGTTTGTGGCTCGGACTCTCTGTCCGAGCCAGCTGGGCTGTGATTGGCCATTAATTAGAAACAACCACATGAGCCAATCCCAGATGCACCTGTTGCATCCCACAGCAGCAGATAACCATTGGGTACATTTCCTTCCTGAGGCCTCTCAGCTTCTCGGGAGGACAAATCCCAAGGAAAGGCTTTTCCATAAAAGCTGTCTGTGCCAGAGCAGGGCTGCTGCTGGGGGTCTGCTCCATGGCCAGCCCTCCCTGGGCCATGCCCACACCTGAGCTGGGCCCTGCCTGCCCTGGGGGTGACAGACGCTGCAGCCCTGCCATGGCTCAGCTCAGGAAGGTGGCCCTGCCCATGCCATGGCTGAGCCTTGGGGCTCCCTCATCCCAAACCATTCCACGATTCCAGAGCAAGACTGGGATGGGGGAGAGGGAAGGACCCAAAACCCTTCAGCATCTCGAGGGAAATAAGGCAGAGCTGTGCCTGCAGGGGTTTGGTGGAGCCGAGCCCCAGGGACGCTCTCCCTGCTCCCTCCCAGGACAGAAGCTGGCATGGCAGGGGCAGGAGGTGCAGTGGGTGCACAGGTGAGACATCCAGGGCCCTGCCCTTGCCCAGCACACCCAAACCAACCAGGCACAGAAAATTCTCATTCCTGAAGCCACTGCGCCCCCATCAGAAATGAAAAATCCCTCTCGTTTCCCACTGCTGGGGACTTCAAGGGAGAACCTTTGCTGCTGAGGACACCAGTGCACATGGACTGAACTCCTGGCCCCAGCCATTTGTGCTTCCCCTCGCAGCAGAATGCAGCAGCCACAGACAATCCAGGTTATTGCAGCCCAACACTGAGGCATCGCTCAGGCAGCTGAGGTTTATTTCAGCCACTGTGCCTTCAACCACTCAAGTGTTTTAAGCATCATTGTATTCTCATTATAATGTTAAAACAAAGAGGAGATTGTGATGCCTTTGATCTTGTTTAGGAGTGATCAAAATTCACTGTTATTGTTATAAAGAAGAAACATCTGTATTAGCAGATTTTCACTGAAATTATTCTGATTCTTTATGTATGCATACCAGACTGCCAACTTCAAAGGAATTTCACAAACCTGCAGCAGCTAAAGATGCAGACTCAGATTTTTCTTTCATATTATAAACCAAGTAGGACAGATAAAAGCTTTCCTAACCTTGGGGTGCTCTTCCGCACAGTGCCAAGGGCTCCTTGACACACTTAAGGGAGCCACATCCAGCTCACCCAGAACAAACAGGAGTTGATGCTTTTCTCCCACATCACATAAAATAATCCAAAATACACGAGAAGTCCTTGTTTGGATTCTGAGCTTAAACATCTCAGAATTTTTGAACAGTGGCAGAGAAAAAGTGTACAAGCCTGGTGCTTGCCCAATGCCCAATGTTGCCTGGGCTGGCCAATGAAAGGTTAATAGTGGCAGAATGACAATATATTGAAATAAGAGCCTGTCACTGGGGAGTCCCAGGGTGTCACTGGTCCCGGCACTGCAGCTGCCCCCTGAGCAGAGCTGCAGAGCATCAGCAGCAGCTCCTGCCCGAGCAGCTGGCACATCCCCAACCTCTCCAGGTGCCCAGGAGTGCCCTGGGGACAGCAGCAGGACACAACCACTGCTGACACCCCTGAGAGATCCCAGAGATTCCAACGGCTCCTGTTCCTCATTTCCAACGCCAGCCCAGCCCCACGACCCAGAATCACAGCACTGCCCAGACCACTGCCCCTCCAAAGGGCTCCCAGAGAGCCTCTGACAGTCCTGAACACACACACACACACACCCCTCCTGGCCATTCCTGCACACACACAAACCCTTCCTGTCCATTCCTGCACACACACAAACCCCTGCAGTCCATTCCTGCACACACACAAACCCCTCCTGTCCATTCCTGCACACACACAAACCCTTCCTGTCCATTCCTGCACACACACAAACCCCTGCAGTCCATTCCTGCACACACACAAACCCCTCCTGTCCATTCCTGCACACACACAAACCCTTCCTGTGCATTCCTGCACACACAAAAACCCCTCCTGTCCATTCCTGCACACACACACACCCCTCCTGGCCATTCCTGCACACACAAACCCCTCCTGTGCATTCTGTGTCCAGTCTGTGGACTGGATGTTTTCAGCCCAAACTGGGATCTCCCTCACTGTACCCTTGGAAACAATGAATTTTGGCAGTGGTTTGACCAGTACCTTTTGACCAAGAGCACACCCCAAAGCCTCCTGTCCATTTCCCCACACCCCAAAGCCTCCTGTCCCTCCAGCTGAGCCTCAGCCTGAGCTCTTTGTTGCTGCTAACACACACACACTGCACCTCAGCTCTGGTAAATCAAGACATGCTCAAAAATTCAATGTTTCCAAGTCAATGTGGTGCATTTCCCGAGGAAAAATTAAGAGATTAATTTTAAGCAATTATTCAATTAACAATTGTTTTGTGTACAAGAGAAGCTGATTTATGGGCAGCTGTTCACAGAGGCAACTGCTTTAATTGGCCAGTGTGCTCCTGGCTACTCCCCAGCCGTGGCTGTTTAATTAATGTTAAACAGTTCAATACCCATTTAACCTACCAGCATATGGAGAATTTAACTAACCCTGCAGAGGGAGGAGAGCTCCTTCCATTTCTGGTTGTACTCTAATAACAAAGGTGGCTGAGGTGCAAACCCACGGAGTGAAATGGATTCAACACCAAGAATGCACCCAGGTTTTCAAAAATACAACTTTGCTTTCACAAATTGTGTCCAACCTCCTACAACTGTGCCCTTATTCCTACAGCTTCCAGAAGTGAGAAAGGGGGGAGGTTAAGAGAGTAAAACCAGCACAAGGGGACATCAGGGGGGTTAAGAGAGTAAAACCAGCACAAGGGGACATCAGGGAGGTTAAGAGAGTAAAACCAGCACAAGGGGACGTCAGGGAGGTTAAGAGAGTAAAACCAGCACAAGGGGACGTCAGGGAGGCTAAGAGAATTAAAACCAGCACAAGGGGACGTCAGGGAGGTTAAAAGAATTAAAACCAGCACAAGGGGACATCAGGGGGGTTAAGAGAGTAAAACCAGCACAAGGGGACGTCAGGGAGGTTAAGAGAATAAAACCAGCACAAGGGGACGTCAGGGAGGTTAAGAGAGTAAAACCAGCACAAGGGGACGTCAGGGAGGTTAAGAGAGTAAAACCAGCACAAGGGGACATCAGGGAGGTTAAGAGAATTAAAACCAGCACAAGGGGACGTCAGGGAGGTTAAGAGAATTAAAACCAGCACAAGGGGACGTCAGGGAGGTTAAGAGAATTAAAACCAGCACAAGGGGACGTCAGGGTATGCCAGGACCAGGCCTCCTGCACAGCCCCCCAAAGCAGAGCCCAGGACCAGCCCAGTGCCAGGCACAGCACTGACTCAGGAGGGCCCCGTGTGCTGCTGCTGGCACAATCAAAGCCTTCTGGAATCCTGCTGCAGAGGAGAACAATTAATTCTGGCTGCATTTTTACAATTTACAGTTTTTACAAGGTCAGTGAGTGTAAATATGTCCTCCCACAAATCAAGGCACAAGGGGGGTCCCCACTGGTCCCTTCCATCTCCTCAATCCATTGGGACCCTTTTGAACCCAACTCTTGTTTGAAATTCAAAGTTCACAGAGCAGTGTTTAATAATCTCACAACGCTTTTTGTTTCAACTGAGAACAAAAGTTTCAGAGCTGCTTGCATTTCCTAGGAATAAATTCTTAATGGCAAATTTCTTAAGTAAATAGCATCCTAACTAATATTCTTAGTAAGAGAAAATTAAACCTGACACACAGCTCAAATACTCTGGTTTTAAATGCACCCATTGCTAAACCTTCCAAAAAGGAACCTTCTGTTTGCATTTGTGAATGATTTGTGTCCAGGGTATGATTAACTATGAGGGGATTTATTGACTCTGAGCTCTGTGTGACAGACTCCAAACTCACAGAGTGCCTGGGTCACACAGCCAAGACATAAATAAAGCAAATTTGTCTGCTGCCAGTGGAGCCATGAGAGCCCCAGTGCTGCTGCAGGGCAGAAGGATAACCCAGCAGGGCAGGTCTGGAGGGAGGTGTGATCCTTCTCTCCATGCAGGGCACAGGGATAACCCATCAGGGCAGGGGCAGGTCTGGAGGGAGGTGTGATCCTTCTGTCCATGCAGGGCACAGGGATAACCCATCAGGGCAGGGGCAGGTCTGGAGGGAGGTGTGATCCTTCTGTCCATGCAGGGCACAGGGATAACCCATCAGGGCAGGGGCAGGTCTGTGAGGGAGGTGTGATCCTTCTGTCCCAGCCCTCTGGAACAGCAGCTCCTGCAGAGGGGAGAGGAGCTGGCTGCAAGGAAGGGGCATTGCTTGGCCCTGGCACCAGGGATCCCCTGGCACAGCTGGGTTGGGAGGGGAGAACCACCAGGAGCCCCCACCCAGCACTGCCAGGAGCTGAACCCCGTGCAGCAGCTGTGAGAATTAACAAATACCACCAATGTTCCAGACACTCAGGGTCTCAGGGGCAGCACTGCTGCAGCTGCACTCATCTCCAGAGGGCAGGGTCCTCCTGAGGAGCAGAGCAGAATGGGAGCAGCGGTGGGACTGGCACAGGATGGGCTCCTGAGCTGGGAACCTGCGGCCAGCAGTGCCCAGGGGCTCATGGCCACCATCCAGGGGTCACTGCCACCATCCAGGGGCTCATGGCCAGCAGCACCCAGGGGTCACTGCAGTGCCCAGGGGCTCATGGCCACCATCCAGGGGGCACTGCCACCATCCAGGGGCTCATGGCCACCACCCAGGGGTCCCTGCAGTGCCCTGCAGAACAGGCAGACCATGGCCACAGCCTTTCAGCCCCCCAAAGAGCCTGGGTGTCCCCCGGATGTGGATGTAAAATGCAATGGCCAGGCTGCAGCCTCTGGAACAGCCAAAAGGGAAGCAAGGCTCACAGGGGCAGGAGGCAGCAGCCCTGCTGAGGAGCTGCAGAAGAGGCTCCCCGTGCCCCAGAGCTGAGGCTGAGTGCATCTGCTGCCCCTCCAGAGGAAGGAGCCCCTGCCCTGCAGCTCCCCTGGCACTGACAGGGGCAGAGCTCAGCACAGGAGGCGGCTCCTGAGCCAGAGCCGAGCGCAGCGGCACAAACCAAGATCTGCTGGCAAAGCTCTGTGCTTATTTATGTGTCCAAGTGGTGCAAGAACACTCATTTCCAGCTCAAATGGGCAAACAGGGCAGAGCTGAGCAGTAACACAGCACACAGGGATCATCAAGGCTCTGCTCCTGTGATCTCTGATAAACTCAGCCATCAGAACCCTTCCAGCCCAGCGCTTCCCTGTGCAGCAACACACTGAGCACTGAAACACGGATTACAAGGGAAATACACTGTGGCAGACTCCTCTTTCTCTCTCGAGCACACACATCCTTGCAGATACACAGAATGATGCTTTTGCTTGGCCTGGAAACGACCCCAGCTCAGGGGGTCCAAAACCAAACCTCCATGAAACAAAATTGGTTTTACTTCAGGGTGAAGGAATGCAAAAAGGTTTGAATTCAGCTTCATTTGAACACCCCCTGCTGAACTGTCCTCTCCAGCAGCTGAAGCAAAAGCCTGTTTGTGTCACCTTAGCAACCATCCCACAGGCACCAACCTACTGGGGCTCTTTATGGCACACTGGGAGCAGCAGCAGCAGCAGCAGCAGAGATCCCAGAGTTCCTGGCCTGGGGGAGGAATCTCTGCAGATGGGAGCACAGTTTAACCCTAGTGAGCCATGGCAGCCTGGGTGCTGCCCCCAGGGCGCCCCTGGCGCCCCAGCAGCACAGGATGCTGTGCCTGTGTCCCCAGACAGGGACAGAGCTGTCCCCTCTGAGCCGCCAGGGACACCAGGGCCCCTCACCCTCCCCCTGCCAGGTCACTGGGTGCCCCAGGAGCACAGGGGGTGCTGGTGGTGCTGCCCCAGCCTGCTCCTAGGCTGGCACAGCTGGGATTTGAGCACAGCCAGCTGGGGAGGCAGCTGGGCTCAGTGCCACCTGCAGCTGGGGGTACCCAGGGCCCAGCAGGGCAATGCCAACCAGACCAGCTCTGGTTTGCACCCTCTGCCTACAAAACACCCCAAATCCAACCATGAAGGGGGGCAGGCAGGGTTTGTCTGTCCCACCCACATTTTGATGGAGTGAAAATGGAAGAATTACGGGAGCTAAATGACAAGAAGTGATTTTTCCCTATATCTATAAAGTTTGTGTCACACTTGACGGCTTCTATGAACAAAAAATGTTCATAACATTGTGAGCCTGAGAAAAAAATTTCCTTTTAGCTATCTGCAAATGAGGTCAATTTCTTTCTTAGGTGGCTTTTGACAGGTTAATATTCATGCTCAGCTTATGTGAGAGCTGGGGATGTATGGCTTGTCAGGAGCCCTGACACCCCAGGTTTCTCACAGCCAGGCTGGAGCACCTGTGCAGGCACCTCCTTCATCCTCCCCAGCACAGCCCACAGCTGTCTGTACCCCAGAGCCCTGCAGGTGTGTGCACACACCCAGCACAGCTCACACTCACACCTGTCTGTACCCCAGAGCCCTGCAGGTGTGTGCACACACCCAGCACAGCTCACACACCCAGCACAGCTCACACCCAGCACAGCTCACACACCCAGCACAGCTCACACCTCACACACCCAGCACAGCTCACACCCAGCACAGCTCACACTCACACCCAGCACAGCTCACACTCACACCCAGCACAGCTCACACACCCAGCACAGCTCACACCTCACACCCAGCACAGCTCACACTCACACCCAGCACAGCTCACAGCTCTCTCAGCTGCCCCAGAGCCCCCAGGAACTGCAGGGAGCAGCTCTGCCCTGCCTTGTGCTGCTGAACAGGCACCAAGCCTGAATAAATCACAGAGAGGGAGAGAGCAAACGGAGCAGCTGCTGCATTTTTAAACATCCCATAACCCCAAATAAATATTTCAGTTAACAAGTGTCTGATAATGAAGAGGAGCTGTTTGTTGGGAAATATGTCTCTATTTTTAAAGGTTACCATTTATAATTGTTTAGCTTTGTGCTTCCCTCATTGCTCCCAAGCAATTTGTGTTGAAAAACAGGGATTTTCAGACTGCTCCTTTCAGCTACAGAACAAATTTCTGTTCCACAATGTTTGGGTGCAGCTCCCTTACTTCCTTCTTCCCACGTCACAATTTTCATTTGCCTTGAAAACCAGACACAAAGTCACCTCCCCATTTATCCTGCACACATCTGAGTTTGACTTTGCAGAGCCTCATCCTCCAGCAGCTCCCTTTTGGTGCGAGCAGAACAAACTCCTCCTGCCCTTGCCAGTGCAGGGGAGCAGAGCTCAGGGGGACGGAGCCCCTGGGCAAGGACAGGACCCGTCCTTCAGGAGAGGCACTGAGGGTGCCAGGGATGTGCACACAGGGCAAGGGCTGGGAATGCCCAGCTCGCTCTGAGGAACCCACCCTAAATCAGGATTCAGCCTCACAATTTCTGCCCACTACAAGAAAACACATTCAGAAAATGATGGCTCTTATTGTAGCACCAGGAAAGCCAATAAGAATGCATAAATCCTCTCTTACAGTACACCTTTATATGCTTATTAACGATTCTCCCTGGTTTATAGGGCATTGTTTTATGTTGAAACACAAAGGAGGAGTTTGTTCAGCCCCAGGGATGCTAAACCTGGGCAGGCACTGAGAGGGGAAGTGTTTCACTGCAAAGCAGAGCAAAGCCTGGGGAAGGGAGCTGCACAGCCACCCAGCCTCCCTGACCTCACAGCAACAGCCACAGCAGGCAGGAGTGCCAGGGCATGGGCAGAGCCCAGCAAGGACAGACCCCTGTCCCCAGCACAGCTCTGACCCCCCAAATGCACTCAGGCAATTTAAAGTAAATGGATCAACGAGAGACAAAGCGTGCCACCAACAAAGCAAATTCTTAATTATTCAGACACCATTGGTTTTGTCCTGATGAAATCAACAGTTCAATAATGAGCTCCTGGAAGTCTGCAGCAGGCCCAAGTTCCCCCAGTTTGCCTCCAGCCCCAGCTTCCATTTGCATTTCCATTCGATTGCTCCTGCTCTGACACACTCACATCTTCCTGCAGATCCATAAACATGCAAAGCCCTTTAGAAGAAAAATACCACACTGGCAAGGACAAGCTGCAGTGAGTTACACAAGGAAAGTCAGGGTAGAAAAAGCTCCTAAACACTAAACAGGTGCTTGTTTTCTAGCAGCTCATTCCAGAATGCATGGGAAGGGACAGAGCAAGGTCAGCCTGCCCTCAGGGAACTTGGGTGAGTCCTGGAACCCTGGGCTGCTGCTGGCAGGGTGGGCACAGAGACCCCAGCCCCTGCCCAGGGTGGGGCACGGAAAATCACAGCCCTGCAAAAAGCATCTCCAGAGCAGGCAATCCTCAACAGATTACTGCAGGTGCCCCTACAGCACTCAGCATTTTATAGAGCCAGCAGAATTCCAAACCATCCTCACTGCTACAAGGTCAGAGAATCATAGAGCTTAAAACCAAACCAATTCAACATCTCAGTGACACAAGCAGAAGAAAACAGACAAACATCTTCCATTCATTCACTCAGACCATTGTTTTCCATCTGCAAAGATCCAAAGGGTTTTGTGACCAAGCCAAGCAACGTTCAGACAGCTCCCCTCTCCTCCTCAAGGTCTGAATAAGCTCTCTCCTTAAACCCAGAGGTAATTCCAGTGTTTACAGTTCCAATTAATCTGCAGAGAGCTGACAGAGTTAATAACATCTCAGCTGGGCAAAAGGGAAGGAAGCAAACAGGAGCTGAAAGGCAGAGTTGTTTGTGTCACCAGCCTCGCCCCAGGGGTTCCAGAGCCTTGTCCTCCCTTTGTGGGCCTGGAGCAGCCCAGCCCTGCCCTGCCCTGCCCCACCAGACCCTCTGCAGGGCCAGCCTGAGCAGAACAGAGCCCTGGGCCCTTCCCGAGGGCATTCCCTGCACACTCCCCATCACCCAGACTGAGTTGCAGCCCTGCTGCACACCTGTCCAAACACTGATAGAGCCTCATTCAGGGCAGTGTTTATTCTCCTTGTAGCAGAGAGATCCATTTGAAACACTTTTAGAACATCAAACAAAGCACAGGCAACAGAAAAAACAGATCACCAGAGGAAGCACCAAAATCATCCCCAACCACCTCCTGTCCCAAAGCTTCCACAGCAGAGATAGAAAAGTGACTGGAATTGCAGAACTGAAGAATGTTTGGGGTTGGAGGGTGTGCTGCAGCCCATCCAGGGACACCTCCCACTGTCCCAGCCTGCTCCAGCCTGGCCTTGGACACTTTGGGGGATCCAGGGCAGCCCCAGCTGCTCTGGGCAATCCAAGTTCAATTAAACCTGCAGGTCTTGTTGCTTCAAGAGGGAAAATGGGGGGAAATTATACTCAATTTGGACTTCATTTTTCTCCTCAAGCCCTCTACCAGATAAATTTAGATTTATTTTTAGAACAATTATGGATGGTGCCAAGGTTCATTCAGCCAAATGCACTGGCAGTGGGGCCTGTGTTGTGCCCTGTCCCAGCCTCCACCAGCTCCACCACTGTCAGAGCCAGTTGTGGTTCCATGAAGTGAAACTAATGCATCCAAACGTGCTGCCATATTGTGTTAACAGACCTGAAGCTCAGTGCATCCCATTCCATCACATTTAAACTGATTTCATGGCGTGCAACACAACGTGACAAATGAGTAAACAAAGGATAACCAGCCCATGGCTGAGGGTGCAGTCATTCTGCAAACTGAGGCCATGGTACAGGGAGGAAACACTTCCATCTCTGCTGCTCTTCTGTGCTCCTGGCCAAGGAACAGCCCCACAATTTGCATTTCTCATGACTTTCTAAGTACATATTCTTAGAGGAGCCCACTAAGGCAAGCAGAATCACTTCCCACAGCACAGACAGGAGGTTAAGAGACAGGGAAAACCTAAAGGTACATCCAAAGCCCAACAAAAACCCTTCCTGAACAGTTTTCATTCCAGCTCTGGCCCAGCCTTTACCCACAGGACAATCCTGTGTCAAGTCTTCATATTGCAAAAATCCCACACTGCAGCAGGAAAGGATCAGCTCCAAACTTTGAGAACTGCGAGGATTCTCCTCAAATTGAAGTGGTTTCAGTCCAGATCCTCTGGCAGAGCCAGGAGAAGCTCTCACAGCCCCAGCAAATGCAGCCTCTCAGGTGAGGGATGGACAGACCCCACCAGCTTTGGCATTTCCCTCGCCCCGTGCCAAACTGGGCTTGGAACTAAAATACCAACAGCCAGTGGGTCAGAAACAAGAGAGGGAGAGGGAGGAGACAGCAGGGCAAGAGCTGGCACTGCTGGAAGCCACCAGAGAGCTCCAAACAGGGCAGTCCTGGGGCCACCCTGGGGCAGCTCTGAGCTGAGCCCAGGCACCAAACCCAGGCACAGACTGAGCCCCGGGCTTGGCCAGCTCCGGGAAGGAGAACAGCAAGAGCTTCAAAGCCAAAAGGAGCTCTAGGCAAGCTCAGTCCCACTGACCCTTTTCCATCTGGGCTGGAGCCTCAGCCTATAACCAGCATCTTGAAAATTCAGTTAGAAGCCCAGCTAAAGCTGTAAGATAAGGACAGACACACTCCAAGCCAGAGTCTCTTCTGTTTGCCTTGTTCCAGCCCAGTCTGGTCACTGTGGAGTCAGGCCACTCACATGATTTAAATCTTGAGGCTTTGAAGCCTTTAGGTCACACAGAACAACTCAGAGTGGGAGCTGGGGCAGTTTGTAATTATCTGTTGGCTTTCTCTCACAGATAATTACATGAGATTGTCTCTTACAGTTCAAGGAATTAACACAACTTCCTTCATCCCTTCCCATCACTGACACTGGTCTCACCCTGGTGGCCATGGGGAAGCAGAGGAAATCAAAAGGGTCCCTTGATCTCCAAAAGCCCTGCAGAAACCCCCAGCTGCTGTTCCTCCCTCAGAGCTGTCCTGTCTGCTCTGGTCCCAGGCCAAGACAGCAATTCACTGCACACTGCTGCTTAAAAGTAAGGAATAACCAGACTGCAATGAAACCAAGCTACCAATCTAGCAGGAAGAAAAGCAGAATTACAGCTTGGGCACAGCCACATCCCCCCCAGGGCACAGAAAGGGGGGTTTCTCTCCTACAGATCAAATAGTCTCAAACTCCAGAGAAGTTTGAATGAAAAGAGAGCAGAGAGGATTTTTAATTTTTGCTATTGTGGAAGCAGTAATTTCAGCTGTATTTGCAAAGCCAGGTAAACCCTCAAGTCAGAGTTTTCTGTGCAAGGCTCCTGAACATTGGCAGCACTGCAGGCTGGTCTGTGTGGAGTGGCCATCAAATGAGGCAAGAATATGAGGGGACTCTGTCTGCTGCTTTATTAGCTGTTCCGAGGCAGACACGATGATCTGAGGCTGGAAGATTTATACAGACAGTGTGTTTTATTAGATCAGCTGCTGGAACCTGGGGGAAAACAAGCAGGACAAGCTCTCAGACACAGCAGCCATGAAGACTGCTGTCCCTGCTCCAGCAGCCAGACCCATAAAACAGATTGCCTCTTCCTAGAAGCCTCCCCTCTGTCATTCCCCTCATTGGCAACACAAAAACTTTCAGTGACTCCAGCATTTTTTTTAATAATATTTCCCATTTCTGAGGAGCAGCTGCAGCTCGGGCACACAGAGCCCAGTGCTCAGGAGGTTCTGGAGCCCCTCAGGGTCCCAGGTGCCAGCAGGAGGAGGCCCCAGGGCTGCCCCCAGCCCCATCTCTGCCCCACAAAACCACGCACAGCCCCCTGATTTCAGCCCTGAGATCCCCCCTCAGCCCCTGCATCTCTGCTCCTGCTGCCCCAGGTGCTGCCAGGGCCCTCTGCCCCAGCACCAGGGCAGGAGCCACTGCCCTGGCAGGGCACGGGTGCATCCCAGGCTCACTCCAGCAGCCCCTGGGTGCCCTTGAGGCAGATTTAATCTGTCTCTGTGCACTCAGTTTTAGTTCCACTGCTGCCTTTTTGCAGCCTGCCCTAAAAAAGTCAGCCAGATATCTTTGCCTTCACTCACAGCCTATTGAGTGACCTTGGCAATGGTCTAATCTCTCTTGGCAGATTCAAGATAGAGAAAACAAGCAATGGAGACAGACCTGCTGGGCTCTGCTATTGATCAGCCCTTGAGTGAAAGCTCATTATGAGCAGCAGGAACAAGTTCTCCTGCAGAGCAGCAGCCAGGAAGGAGATGAGAGACTCTCAGATGATGAAGAGGTGGTTGGGCTTTGCCTTTGGGCTGGGAAGGCACAGTGTGGGAAGGGGAAACGGGCAAGGGGAGAAAGAGAGAGCAGCAACACCACGTCCAGTGGGGCTGTGCATCAGGGACTCCATGTGAAGTGAACTGTAAGCTTAGTCATCAAAAAAAAAACCCCAAAAAACTCCATTTATGTTCAGATTAGCAGGGTTACATTGTCAAACTTTACAACAAAAAAGGCCAAGCCCTTAAGAAAACCCTGAGGCTCAGCAGGTACAGGAACACACACACAGATCCATAATGTGGCATTTGGGGTGTTGCTGCTGCTGCCCTGGGAGCTCAGAAGTTCCATCAGCAGCAGCACACAGCTGTTAGAGCAACCACACACAGCCAGCAAGGAGCTGGCACGGCTTTCCCTGGCAGGCAGGGCAGAACACAGGGTGAACAGCTCTGTCCTGGCTCTGCAGGGCGCCCTCACCTGCAGGGGACTGTTCTGAGCTGTCCTGCAGCCCTGGGACCTGCTGCAGCCAGCCCAGGCTGGGGACACCCCCTTATCCCACCCCCATGGTCCCCCAGCCCTCCCTGTGCCCGGAGGACAGACAGGGCCCTGCCTCTCAGGGGCTCTGGGACCACAGACCCAGGTGTCCTTCCTTCAATCCCTCATCCAAGGGAAAAAATAAAACGGCAAAACAACACCTCAAGATAAAAATTAGGCAGTGCAAGAAGCCAAAGGAGAAGACTCATGAAGCACAAGCCTGGGGAGAATGCTGAGGGAGGCAGGATCACAAACAGACCATGCACAGGCTGTGCCAGCCCCCCAGAACCAGCAGCCCCGCACGAGGTGCCCAGCCCTGGAGCAGGGGTGGCTCTGTCCAGCCCCTGCTCCTGGCCCAGCCTCACACTGAGGGAGGCAGAGAGCAAACCCAGCTCCTGGGGTGGCTGCTGGGGCCAGGGACAGAGCTGCCACAGCCCAGGGACACCCGGGGGCACGGGATGCTCCAGGGACCCAGCGCACGTTCCCCTGCCTCAGGGTGCTCATCACACCACAAAGAACACCTGGCTGCAAGGACAATGCCACACACCTGGGCTGCAGGACCACAACACCTGGGCTGCCATTCATGCACAGAGCAGGGGAAGCCCTCCAGCCTTTACTGCTCATCACTGCCTGAAGCCAGCCAGAGCAGCCACTCCTGGAGCACAGACCCTTCACTGCCATCAGCAGCCTGCAATAGAGCAGAGCCCAGGGTGTGTGTGCCCCAAACACAGCCACAGAGCAGAGCCCAGGGTGTGTGTGTGTGTGTGCCCCAAACACAGCCACAGAGCAGAGCCCAGGGTGTGTGTGTGTGTGTGTGCCCCAAACACAGGAACAGAGCAGAGCCCAGGGTGTGTGTGTGTGTGTGCCCCAAACACAGGAACAGAGCAGAGCCCAGGGTATGCGTGTGTGCCCCAAACACAGCCACAGAGCAGAGCCCAGGGTGTGTGTGTGTGTGCCCCAAACACAGCCACAGAGCAGAGCCCAGGGTGTGTGTGTGTGTGTGCCCCAAACAGCCACAGAGCAGAGCCCAGGGTGTGTGTGTGTGTGTGCCCCAAACACAGCCACAGAGCAGAGCCCAGGGTGTGTGTGTGCGTGTGTGCCCCAAACACAGGAACAGAGCAGAGCCCAGGGTGTGTGTGTGCCCCAAACACAGGAACAGAGCAGAGCCCAATGTGTGTGTGTGCCCCAAACACAGCCATAGAGCAGAGCCCAGCGTGTGTGAGTGTGCCCCAAACAGCCACAAAGAGCCCAGGAGCCCCTGCCAGGGCAGCTCCTCCCCCTGGGCACGCTGCTGCAGCCATGAACTGGGCACACCTCACAGAGCACAGTGCTCCCAGCCAAAGGAGATCAGAGTTATTCCTTGTGCTCACAGCCTCTGATGGCAAAGGAGATCAGAGTTATTCCTTCCTTGTGCTCACAGCTTCTGATGGCAAAGGAGATCCAGAGTTATTCCTTGTGCTCACAGCCTCTGATGGCAGCCCTGGCAGAGGCTGCTCAGGGCACAGGAGGAGCCCAAAGCCCCCTGGCTGTGGCACTGGGGCCACCTCAGTGGTGAACATTTAATGGTGACCATGGTGGTGGGTCGGTGCCTGGACCTGCTGATCTTAAAGGTCTTTTCCAACCTCACCAATTCTGCCCTCAGCTGATTCCCTGGAGACGTTTAAGCCACCTCTGTTTGCTCAGGAACACTCTGCATAAGGACAAAAGCAGTGGGGAAAGCGATGCAGTGTGGGAGGACTGGAGAAAGCAATTGTGATGTGCCTAAAAGCCTCAAAAGCTTTCCTCCCTCCAAAGCAAAGTGTTAATATTTTTCATAAAATATTTATAAAGTGGTACATGATATTTATAAAAGAACATCAGCATATTTTTATAGAGAACTTGGAAGTTCTCAATACTGCATTTAGCAGAAAAAGAGAAGCTCTCTTTTAGAGTACTTTGCATCCTTTTGCATAATTTCTTTGACACATTGAGTTTTTATTAAACTTTATAGGATGATTTCAAGAAGTTGCCCAGTGGTTATAATGCTGTACCTGATTTGAAAGAGCCTTTTCAGAAGAGAGAACAGAGTTCTATAAGAACACATCTCTTCTTATAAAACCCCTAGAAAGGGCTCCATATTTTTTCCTCACGAATTTCACCAGGAGCATTCACAATTGTACCCGGCAGCTAAAGCCTGTGCAGCCAATCCCAGGATGAGCAGTGCCAGGGGGAGCCCTGGCAGGACAAACCCGCGGTCCCAGGGGTCAGCAGTGATGCCAATTGCTGCCCACAGTGCTGGAAAAGCTGCTGGGAGCAAACTCGCCCAGGTGCCCCTGCAGTGCCCAGGGCTGGAGCAAAGCTCCCTGCCCAGCCCTGGGGTGGCTCTGAGGCCCCTCCAACCAAAACCCCTCCATGGTCCCATGGCAATCCTGACCCTGTTGGCACTGTCATGGGCTATTGACCAAAAATGTCTTTATTTTTGTTGGATTAGCACAGGGAAAGCAGCCCAGCCCCTCAGTCCTTCCTAGCCTGAAGGAAATCATCCTGCCCACAAAAGGAAAACTCTATTTCCTTCTGCAATTGTGGATTTTCTGCTAAATAACAGAAAAGGTCAGCGTTAAAACTCCAGCAGTACTTCTGTGGGTTACTCGTGGCCAGTGGATAAAGCCGTATTTCTGCAGCATATTAGTGTTATTGGATTGCTAAATCACATTTCAGTAGCTGACAAAACGCACAGACAAAAAAATCCAATATCAGTAACAACAGAAATATTGAATGGATTCAGGTAAAACAAGCCAACCCCACAGAACATTTTATTTAAACAGAGCACATGCACAAGAATCACTCTGGATACTCATGAACTGTGATTGGGATTAAAAACCCCAACATTAAATCACATCCTACAAGAATTTCTGCCGAGCTTATATACACAAATTGTCCTAGGATCATAAAAAAATTAGTCTAAAATACTCCCCCAGTCCATCCCATTGGCACAAAGCAGAATCAACAATAGAGGTGTGCCAGCACAACGTGTTCTCTCCCCCAAACCCATGGAGAGGGAGGTCTAGGGGCCCTACAAAATCCAGTGACAATTTATTGCAGTTCTGAACTCCCCTCCCACTTACAGAGTTTTTGTTATGAGCTGGCACAAACCTCCCTCTTGCAGCAGATGCTTTTGTCCTGTTCTCTTCCCAGGGCACAGAACAAATCTTCAATTACCACCCCGTTGCCCACCAATCTGCACCCAAACAGGGGAAACAATGAGGAGCTGCTTTGAATGCTGCATGTGCCCTATTTCACAGCAGCTGTGAAGTGTGAAGGACCAGGCTGGGAGGTGCTTTAGGGGCAGGATAAACTCCTGAGCGTCTGGAGGCAGCGGAACCCCGGGATTAGTGTGTGTAACAGTGAGTGTTCCCACCTTGGGCTGCCTCCTTTAAACTCCCTGCTCTCTGTGCCTCTGCAGTGGAGCACAGGGAACACCCCAGGTGTTGTGATAGTCCGGCCAACCTTTGCAGTGATGCCACCTTCCTGAGTGAGACCCCAGGTTTCATTTAGAGCCCTGGCTCTACAAAGAACTTGCTTGCTCTTGTTTCTGGAAGGGCCTCAGCAGCAAACCCTCATCATCACCACTGCAGAGGCCAGGAGTTCCCTGCCAGTCCCCCACTGCCAAGGGTTGCATGCACTGACTCCAAGTGCAGCCTAGCTCGGGTGCTGGCAGGGAGAGGTGTTCCAGAACTGGCACAGGGAGGGTGAGCAGGGTGCCAGGACATCCCCTCTGCTGTGACAAGGCTGGTTCTGAGGAGAACAAAGGGATTAGGGGAGGAAAAACCCAATCACCAAACAGATACTGGGCAGTTGTCATCGCAGGACTGTGCCTGAGCACCTGGAGCTCCTGCCCTGCCCTGGCAGGGACCTGGGGCTGCTGAAATGCCACTAAAGTGTAACCAAACAGGCATTTGTGAGCAATCCCAAACGTGCCCTGTGCCCTCCCAGGCCGAGGTGAGCAGGAGAGGAGAGCCTGCAATGAAAAGCCATTTTTTAAATACTAATGCTGCCTTCACAAAGGTGGAGTTGGAAAGGCAATAAAGGTGGTTTGGAGAGGTTTTGAACAAAGAATTACAGCTCACTCAAACCAAATCAGTCCGCCATATGAATACAACTAAGGCACTGCTTGAATGCTGTGTGTTACTGCAGGATAACAGTGATTGCAGACAAGACAAAAATGAACAACCAGGCTGAGGACATGGACCCTCCAAGTACCACCTGCTTTCTGAAACACATCATTCAAATTATTCAGCTTTTAGCCTCAGCAACAGCAGCAGGGCAAGCTGTTGAACCCAAGGATAGCACAGGGAGGCTGCAGTGAATTCCTGACCTGCCCTAGGGAGTTCCCCCATTCTCTGGATGACACTTCCCACAAGAAATGCTGCTTTCACATCAGCTTTTCCTGAGCCTGCCATCCCCAGCCCTGGAGACCCTCCCAGCTCAAGGGGAGGTGACCCCAAGCAAAGTGCTGCAACCCTAAATTGGTTTTTCCTGCCCAAGGGGGCCCAGCCAATCCACAGAGCTGCACTCCAACCTGGGCTGCAGCTCCAAAGCTTCACTCACACAAAAATCCATACTTTGTTTCAGAAAAAGGTTCTCCGCACAGAAAACATTCAGCTGGCCATAAATGATTGTGGTGTGGCAAATTTGTGCGGTCACAAACAGTGAGGTGGTGTCAAAGCTGTAGGTGAGAGACCAGGAGCACCAGGAGGAGGAATAACAGCAGCAGGAGGAGCACAGAGCTCCTGGCAGGGATTTCCAGGCCATTCCCTGTGAGCAGCCCCTCTGCACATGCACACACACGGGGCCAAGCAGGGCCAGCAAATTCCTCCAGTCCCAGTGCCACGAGCTCATGCTGGCAGAGAAATGATCAAATAGAGGGCAGTGATTATTCCTCCATCTCACAGCAATACTGGAGGCACTTCATTTGATACAGTCCCAGCTAATAAACAGAAAACAGATGAGATAATTTATCTCTATTTACTAGAAATTCCACAGGGAAAAGAAAACCCTGTCAAATCTGTTTGTGCCTATAATATTGCATGGAAGCCTCCGGTAGCTACTCTGCACACTGATCCTAGGGTAGAAGAAAATTCATTCATATTTTGGCTTCTAAAAGCAACACAAAATGTTCCCTTTCCCTTCTGCTGTGTTTCCCTCATTAGGCACCATAAAACAGCACCAAAATCCTTCAATATTCTGTGCATAGGAACCCAGGTGCTTGGAGGGTCTGTAGATTCAACCTTTAGATGAATAATTTCCAGTTTTTCCACCCCAAAGCGCCAGGTTTAAGCACACAGCAGGTCTGTACAAAAGCTCAGCATGGCTGGCAGGATCAGCTACAGGATCCTCACCACAGAACACATTTTACAGCCCCCTTCACACTTGGCAGCCATCAATCCCCAGGGATTTCTGAAGGGGAGACTCTTTCCCAGCACTCACACAGGGATAACTCTCAAACCTGCTCTGTCAAGCCAAAACCAAATAAATCCCAGCCCTCCAAGTGTCCCTGTGGCTGGAGGGGCCATCCCCAGGGCAGGAGGGCATTGCCCAGCCCAGCCTGGAGCAGCCCTCAGCCCCAGGGTGGATTCAGGCACCTTTGGCTCTCTCTGTGACCCTGCTGGGCCTGGGACAGGGAGCTGCTCTCCCTCAGCATCATTTACCCTGCTGGATGTGGGGACAGGGATCTGCTCTCCCTGAGCATCGTTCACCCTGCTGGATGTGGGGACAGGGAGCTGCTCTCCCTCAGCATCGTTCACCCTGAGGGTCTGGGGACAGGGAGCTGCTCTCCCTCAGCATCGTTCACCCTGCTGGATGTGGGGACAGGGAGCTGCTCTCCCTCAGCATCGTTCTCCCTGCTGGATGTGGGGACAGGGAGCTGCTCTCCCTGAGCATCGTTCACCCTGCTGGATGTGGGGACAGGGAGCTGCTCTCCCTCAGCATCGTTCACCCTGAGGGCCTGGGACAGAGAGCTGCTCTCCCTGAGCATCGTTCACCCTGCTGGATGTGGGGACAGGGATCTGCTCTCCCTGAGCATCGTTCACCCTGAGGGCCTGGGCACAGGGATCTGCTCTCCCTCAGCATCGTTCACCCTGAGGGCCTGGGGACAGGGAGCTGCTCTCCCTGAGCATTGTTCACCCTGCTGGATCTGGGACAGGGAGAGGTTCTTTCTCCCTGAGCATCGTTCACCCTGCTGGACTCCTCCCAGTGCCCCCACCTGCCTGCCTGCAGCAGGCACTGCCCAGCCCCTGCCAGGGGCTCAGGGCACCAGACAGCACCCCCAGGCTCCTGGGCACCAGTGAATACTGGAAATGAAACCTCTGGCTCAGCTTTAGAAAGGAGAGTTTAGAGCAGCATCCCAAAGAGAAGGAGTTGGAGCAGTGCCTCCCTCCCACCCGTGCAGGCCTGGGTGGGTGATTTACAGGTCCCTTCCCACCCAGAGCAGTCTGTGATGCTTGATGAGCTCTAGAACCACCAAACACACATTTTCTCCTGAGCAGGAGGGGCCCTTTGCCCACCAGGGTGAGGACAAACCCCTTCCCTTCCCTGGGGGAGGTTCCTGCCCCAGTTCTAGCCCAGCAGCTCCTGGGGCTCTCCCTGCAGAGGCTGAGGGGGCCCTGATGGTGCCCAAACACCCAAGGAGCCCCTGCCCATGCAGGTGTCACACCAGGCCACTCCTATGTGCACCCCAAACTGCCTCAGCTGAGCAAAAATTCCTTCTGGGCAGGATTTGGGGAAACAACCAGCACTAGCACCCCCCAAAAAGGGAAGTTCTCAGCAGGTATGACAGAATCGTGGAGCATTTTGGCATTAGTGTTGCAACAATGCATCATCAGTGTTAAAACTGCAGACCAAGGAAAATGGGCTGTGAATTCTTCATCAGGGCAGGTCACTTTTCAAATGCACCACAAACACCGTTAGTCTTCATTTTAACAATCCAACTTAACCTTTTGGAAATGTTACTGCTAATAAACTTAAGGGAATAATACAGAAACTTTCCTTTCCTTTCCTTGCAGTTTCTGTGCCTGCCCTCTGCAGCCTCCCCCTCTCAGCTCCCCTCGTTTCCAGCATTGCTGATCACTGCCCCCTCAGGGTCCCAGCTCCCTCCCCAGGGTTTCAGCTCCTGTGTTTCTCCTCCTTTCCCACACGTTGGGAGTGATTAAACTCCTGCAATATTCCCCAGCACAGCCTGGGGACCAGAGCCGTGCCCCAAAGGCAGCACAGCTTCTGCCAGCCCCAGGGCTCCCCCTCCCAGGCCAGGGCTGTCCCAGTGTGGGATTCACCACACCCCAAAGGCCAGTCTGGGACTCAGCCATGTCCCAGAGCAGCAGCTGCCAGGACAGGAGCAGGGGCTGCCACCCCCTTTCTTGTACAGCTCATTTTGTCTGGTCTTCTCTCAGAGCTAAAGGTTCAAAACTGATGCTGAGCCCCAAAATCCTGCAATGGAAGAGTTTTCTCCTTCAAAGCTCAGTTTGCATCTCTGATCAAAGGCAGTGGAAAGCACCTTGCAGTCCAGCTCAGGCACTCCTGTCAGGCTTTCCCCTGCTGTGAAAGCCACCATGTGAGAAACTGCTCCTTCAAAACCCCATGTGCACGGCAGTTGCATTTGATTCATTATGCTTAATAAGGAAATTGATGTAACATCATTAAACAGGGCAATTAACTGTCCAAATGATGCAATTACATATGTACCCTAAGTACATGAAGAGCCTGGTAATTGCCTGAACATTAATTCAAATTATTCAAGAAAATTATATTTAAAAATACAGACGCTTAGGATGGGAAAATGATGTCCGGAATGCCAAGGCAAGGAGAAGGGAAAACCTGCAGACACTGGGCAGGCACAGCCCAGGCTGCCAGGCACTGCCACAGCTCCAGCACACAATGTCCCACACAGCAGCAGCTCCTCCCTGGCAGGGACAGGAGCAGGAGCCTCTCCACAGCAGCAGAAAGTTGATTTTTCAGGCAGCAGCCTGCACAGATTAAATTTTAAAGCCATTCCTTGCTAAATCTTTTACTATTTCTACAAAGGCACACACCTGTACTATCCCCCCTCTGGGACAGAAAATAAACCCCAGCTATTATTTATATAAACCTGGATCACATTTTCTGCCTCTGTTGAGGCTGAGACCTCCAAAGAATGGCTGTATTTAAGGTGAAATTATGCTTAAATAAACAGTGTCTATGGGAGATCACATTGACTTGGAAATAAAAAAACACTTTTTAAAATTATTTATTTATTATTTGTTATCCTACATGAACCACAGCAAAGCCAGGAAAAAACACTTGCAATTTTTCATCAGTCCAAAACCATATGAAATGTCCCTGCCTCAAAGCAGGCTCACCTGTGTCAGGAAAAACTCAGCTGAATCTTCAGCAAAATGAGACTCAGAAATTCTGAAAGTGGCTGCAGCTGTGGCAAGCACCCATTCCTTACCCTGCTGGGGCAGCAGCATTTGGATGACATTTTTCCAAGCAAATACAAAAGGTAAAACCCCTTACTGGTGCTTTAGGAAGAACTTCTGTGCCCATTAACATTTTTTACTCTTTTTCCTTCTATCTTTTGAGGCCACCCCTCAGGTTTGGGGGTGTTCACAACTCGCAGCTCCAGTGCTGCAGATGCTTTCCTGGTGAGGAATTTGGGCTCCCAGTGCATGGAATGCTGCACAGGGCGTACAGGGGCCATAAAAGCTGTGCAGCCTTGGAGTCCAGCTCAGAGACAGTTTGGGAGGCACAAGGATCTTTGCATCAGACCAATAAAAACCTGGCCTGGCTTTCCCAGGGGTACCCAACACAGAGCTCTGAGCAAAACTGCAGCAGCCAGCCCTGGTCCCACATCCTTCCCCTGCTGGTGCCAAACTCCTCCTCCTCCTCCTCCTCCTCACAGCTTAAAATGCAACTTTCAGCTGCATCCCTGCCTGGAGCACCAGAGCTTCACCTCCTCCAGGGCCCCCCAGATCACTCTTGCTGAATACTCAATTTTCCTGCAATCATCTAGGGATTAATAAACCTACATTTAACATACAAGTGAAAAGTTCTGTATAAGGTTCTTCCACAAAAAAAAAAAAAAAATTAAAAATTCAGAGATGCTGCTCTAATAAGTGTTATGAAAATATGAAATCCTCAAAATAATTATTGAAAATAATCTGTAATTAATAGCTCTTGAAAAGAAACCCACTTTTTCAAAAAACGGACTGTGTTGCATACATAAATCATGTTGCCACTAAGAAAAATAATTTGCTTCTGAAGTGACATTTGTCAACTAAATGAATAAGTACTTTGACATTTATAGAAACTCTGACACTGCTAAAACTATACAGTACTGCTTAATGTTATTTTCCTTTTATATAAAGAGAGTCACAATTTGAGCATAAAAATTGCTCTTATTAGGCAGAGAATGTCAAGTCTCATTGCTAAATTTACTGTAGTGATTCAGCATGAACACAAGCTTTGCCCTTTTGGCTTTCAGCAGCTCTGCTCAAGTGCCCATTCATTACCCACATTAACTCCACTGCAGTGCCATCACCAGGGCCAGCCAAGGGAGTTTCATCTGAGGCAGAGGCTCCTGCCAGCACGGATCCCAGCTCCCCCAGCCAGTGCCCAGCCAGCCCAGGGAGGCTGAGGGAGCAGCACAGCCCTGGGCACACCTGGCAGAACACCCTGCTGTGCCCAGCGTGCCCACCCTGCTCACCCTGCTGTGCCCAGCGTGCCCACCCTGCTGTGCCCAGCGTGCCCACCCTGCTCACCCTGCTGTGCCCAGCGTGCCCACCCTGCTGTGCCCCGGCTGGCTGCGCCCAGCGTGCCCACCCTGCTGCCCCCAGCGTGCCCACCCTGCTGCGCCCCCAACGTGCCCAGGCTGCTCACCCTGCTGTGCCCCCAGCGTGCCCACCCTGCTGTGCCCAGCGTGCCCACCCTGCTCACCCTGCTGTGCCCAACGTGCCCACCCTGCTCACCCTGCTGTGCCCCTGCTGCCCGAGCCCCCATCGTGCCCACCCAGCTGCCCCCAGCAGGAGCAGTCAGGTGGGGCAGCCCAGCTCAGGAGCTGGCACACCTGGGGGCCCTGGAGCTCCTCCCTGCCCAAGAACCTGGACCAGGGAACTGCAGGGAATGAACTCAAGGTGCTGTGCAGCTCCTGGAGCCCCTCCTGCCCAGGGTCCCTGCAGGGAGCTCTCTCAGGATGCTGTGCAGCTCCTGGAGCCTCTCCCTGCCCATGGTGCCTATAGGGAGCTCTCTCAGGATGCTGTGCAGCCCCTCCTGCCCAGGGTCCCTGCAGGGACACTCTCAGGATGCTGTGCAGCTCCTCCTGCCCATGGTGCCTATAGGGAGCTCTCTCAGGATGCTGTGCAGCTCCTCCTGCCCATGGTGCCTATAGGGAACTCTCAGGATGCTGTGCAGCTCCTGGAGCTCCTCCTGCCCAGGACAGGCTGGGGGAGCCGGGCTGTTCACAAGCACAGCCTGGGGAATCCACAGAGCTCCCAAAGCCCAGAGACCCAGGGCAGGGCAGGGCAGGGGGGTCCTGCTGAGCTGGGCCAGAGCCAGCTGGGGACAGCCAGGAGAGAACAGATGCTGGTCTGGGAGGGACCAAGAGCTGAGGATGACCAAGAGCTGAGGATGAGCAGAAAGGATGACGAGAGGCATCATCCACCAAAGAGAAACCAAAGGATAAAGCCAGCCTTGGATCAGCAAACAGCCCAGGACAAGGTTTAGCAGCAGATTCCTGCCACCACAGCACAGTCTCAGCTCTGGAGGACAGCCTGCAACAACTCAACACCACTCACAGCCACAAACCTTCCCCTAAATGTTTAAACAAATTAGGAGCGCACACAAACCAAGGCCCATTTAGAGACCAAAATCAAAGCAATCCATTTCTCCAGATGCTCTACTGGTTGCTCCAGCTGTAATGGCACTCTTATAAGGAACTGTAATAAAGAAGACAAAATGCTCACGCAATCCAGCAGGAACAGAGCCAAACAGCCATTAATATTGTTCTCCCAAAGAAAAATGGCTCACTGAATAGCCTGAAAGGACACCTGACATGCATCTCTCCCTTCTTCCACAAAATATAACCATACATAAAACTGATATGATTACTTGCTAAATCTAATAAGTTTCTTTTTCTTTGATGGTTGTTTGCTCCTTAATGTGCTTTAAATGCATAATAAAAATATAATGAAAAACATACATTTATTCTATGTGGCAGCTACTGCATATTCCATAAAAAAGTAATCTTATAAAGTTTAATTTTACAGTGTTTCTTAAATCTATTTCTACTTATTCACTATATGCTGAAGGTATCTGCGAAGGAATTTAATACTGAACATAACCCTTTTCTTCACTGATATTAATGCCAAATTTTCTTTTTACAGTCATTGTCTTGTCCCTTCTGTAAGCCTAGAAAAGGAAAAGCAAATGGATTTAATGTTTCCAAAGAGTCTCATTAAAATGTAAAGTCCAAATATCCACATAATTTTTTCCCTGATTGCTTTAGGGCTGTTGTGAGATTTTTCCTGTCTGGGCATTTGTCTTCCATAACATTTTAATTTCCTTGAGAAAACTCTGGACTGAGCTTATCTCCTTGCCACTGGTGATATCAGAGCATCTGCTTTGCATTAAGGGAATGCAAATTTGAGCGCAGCTGAATTAAAGACCACTTGCTTTTCAGAAGGCATTTGTCAGGAGAAGCACCAGCAAATAAAACCTATTGACAGGAAAGCCTGTGCAAATCTTTAGGTTAGGGCAGTCCAGAAAACCCTCGTGGGACAGTCTCCCTGGGTTCCCCTGCAGCAGAATTTACAGCCAATAATCAATCTCTTTTAAAAATACTCCTACATTGCACACACTTGGCCTGCATGCCCTGCCAAGCATTTACAGCAAAGAAAACCCAGCTCAGGGATGGTGGCAGGGAGGAGCTGCCCAGAGCCCAGCTCCTGGGGACGGGCAGCTTCTGTCCCACCATGGCCCTACCAACGCCATTCCTGTCCTAGGAGAGCCCCAGGGATCCCCTTGGCACCACCTGCATGCAGCTACCCCGGGGCTTGAAGCTTTTCCTAAGCCGTGGCTTGAGTTCACTTTCTTGCACCTTTTTGTGCACCTGGTACTGATATTCTCTCTATGCTGCTTCTGCCGTGTGCTTCTCTCATATTTACCCTTAAATACAAAACACCAGAGCCATTTGCTCCTCTGAGCAATATTGACATGTTGAATTTGCTCAAACAACAAGGATCAATAGCACACACAGCTCCAGAGACCTGCCAGGACATGGAAAAATATAATAAAGACCAAGGTGGCAGCAGGCTTTAATTACATGAGAGGAGAGAAGAAGGTGTGTTCTGCAAGGTCTTTGCAATTTGAAACTATAATCAAAATGTCATCAGCCTGCCTCTCGTATTTGCAATCTCTTAGGAAAATGACTAAAATGGTATAACATTTTCAGATTAATTTTGATGCCTCCATCAGAAAGGCTGACATTTGGCTAATGTCAGACATCACCTACACTGTCATTTGATTTCTCTCTTCCCCCTCGGGTGTCACTTCACTAATGACCTAGGAGTGTAATGAAACAGTGAGCAGAGCAAAGACAGAGCTGTGGGAAATGAACAATATCTGCTCTGACATTCACTTGCTGCTCGTGCAAACATTCACAAATTGTGTTGTTTGCCAAGCCACGTGACACAGGTGTTTAAAAACCATGGGTAAGCACCTCATCATATATCAAAGCTGATAATGAATTCATTTGCTTCAGCACTTCAGGAATTCGCATCAGAAGACAAAATACCTGTGAGGAACACAGGAACACCACACAGAGTCTCTCAAGCTCACAGCTACATCGCAGTCTGCACTGCAGGAGCAGCTTTTGCCCTCCCTCTCCCATGGAACATGGTGTAAATCACGACCTCTCTGTGCTCAGCACACACCTCCTGGTACGTCATTATCCCCTTTCCTTCCTTTAAACCTCCTGGGAGTCTGAGATCGAATAACATGCCAATAAATAAATAAATAAATAAATTACTTTTTTTCTGTGTCCTTCCATGAGGAGCCCTGTGGCACCAAGCACCCCTCCTGACACAGGAGGAGAGGCTAACTCAGCACGGTGCCATGGCAATGCAAGAGCAAGGAATGATTTAAAGCCCTTGTAGGGAAACCCATGAAAAACACAGGTGTCTGGCACCTGGAGCCAGGGACACAAAGAGGCAGCGTTGGGGTTTTCCCAGGAATGCTGCAGCAATTCTCTGGGACACTCACACTGCACCAGCTGCAAACACAGCCCTGCCCACCCGCTCTTTATCAGGTTTTTTAAATTCACCACATTTCTTGCCATCAGTAAAGAAGATTATTGCACTACAATTTTAAAGCAAAATGTGGCTGCCTTATAACAATATGATCTTAAGCATTTTCCAATTACTTCTCCCTGGGGCCTTTCAAGCACTGGGAATGAGAACTCGGATATCTATGACTCTTCCCCAATTCTTGATCTTGATCTTTTTCTGAGGCTCTTCTACAGGCCAGGATAACAGCAGGAAAGAGATTGCTGCTTGCCAAGGTGCTCATTCACATCACACAGCAACTCACCTTTGTCCTCTCCTCTCTAGGTGGGAGCAGAGATTAAACTTCCAAATTACTGATTCCTTTTACAGAATTTAGCCTGTAGAAAGATTCACCTCCCTTGTCCCTCTGGGCATTACAAGAAAGCCCAAGTTGCTCTTACCTTCCAAAAGCCTTCCAGGGAAGTGAATTCAGGAGTTCTCTGAGTGCTCTGGCCCCTGCAGCTGTGAATCCATGGCTCTGCACACTGACCCTGTTTGGAAGGGGTGCATTAGCCAGGGTGGAACTGGGATAGGCTCTGTGCCAGGGCACCACCACAGCCACCCTGGGCTGGTACAGAGCCCCCAAACCCATCCTTGGGCATCACCACCCTGGGCTAGGTACAGAGCCCCCAAACCCATCCTTGGGCATCACCACCCTGGGCTGGGTACAGAGCCCCCAAACCCATCCTTGGGCATCACCACCCTGGGCTGGTACAGAGCCCCCAAACCCATCCTTGGGCATCACCACCCTGGGCTGGGTACAGAGCCCCCAAACCCATCCTTGGGCATCACCACCCTGGGCTGGGTACAGAGCCCCCAAACCCATCCTTGGGTATCACCACCCTGGGCTGGTACAGAGCCCCCAAACCCATCCTTGGGCATCACCACCCTGGGCTGGGTACAGAGCCCCCAAACCCATCCTTGGCCATCACCACCCTGGGCTGGGTACAGAGCACCCAAACCCATCCTTGGGCATCACCACCCTGGGCTGGGTACAGAGCCCCCAAACCCATCCTTGGCCATCACCACCCTGGGCTGGGTACAGAGCCCCCAAACCCATCCTTGGCACCTCCTGGGCTGGTACAGAGCCCCCAAACCCATCCTTGGCACCTCCTGGGCTGGGTACAGAGCCCCCAAACCCATCCTTGGCCATCACCACCCTGGGCTGGGTACAGAGCACCCAAACCCATCCTTGGGCATCACCACCCTGGGCTGGGTACAGAGCCCCCAAACCCATCCTTGGGTATCACCACCCTGGGCTGGGTACAGAGCCCCCAAACCCATCCTTGGGCATCACCACCCTGGGCTGGGTACAGAGCCCCCAAACCCATCCTTGGGCATCACCACCCTGGGCTGGGTACAGAGCCCCCAAACCCATCCTTGGGTATCACCACCCTGGGCTGGGTACAGAGCCCCCAAACCCATCCTTGGGCATCACCACCCTGGGCTGGGTACAGAGCCCCCAAACCCATCCTTGGGCATCA
Source organism: Molothrus aeneus (assembly GCF_037042795.1). Classification (NCBI taxonomy): domain Eukaryota; kingdom Metazoa; phylum Chordata; class Aves; order Passeriformes; family Icteridae; genus Molothrus; species Molothrus aeneus. The sequence continues at coordinate 792,355 of NC_089657.1, read as the reverse complement.
CCACCCTGGGCTGGGTACAGAGCCCCCAAACCCATCCTTGGCCATCACCACCCTGGGCTGGGTACAGAGCCCTGCACAGCCCCCAGCACACCAGGGGGGTTTGGGTTCCCCAGCACCCACCCCAAACCCAAACCCCAACCCCACCACGAGGTCCCCAAGCTCCCACCTGGCTCAGGCTGAGCCCCTGGGGCAGGGGCTGATGCGGGGCAGGGGCTGATGCAGGTACCCCCCGAGCTCAGGACCCTCCAGGAGGGCAGGGGCAGCCCCGGCCGGGCTTTGTGCCAGCCTGGCTCCCAGCACAGCTGAGGACAATGCCAGTGAGCAGCTCCAGCTGAGGACAATCCAGGAGTGCCTGCAGGAGCAGCACGGGTGCAGCAGGGAGGGCAAACCGGGCCCTGGGGTAACTCGGACCCGGTGCTGTGGGGGGTGACAGACCCTGTCTGAAACTGGGGGCATGCCTTTAAAATATAATAAGAAAGCCATTTTTCTTGTGAGCCTGAAAAGTAAAGAAAGAGAACAATGCTGCAAGAAGTCCACCTTGCTGATGGATTGCACACAGTTCTTCTGCACAGAGCAATCCGAAGCTGTGTTATCCAAAGCCAAAAGGTTATCAAAGCCAAGATCCGTTACAGCACTGAGAAATCTGAAGATTAGGAACTCCTGATTAGTGCAGGAGTCGTGGCAATATCTGTAGAAGAGCAGCAGTTGTGCCTCCTGCTGGGGAGGAAGCATTTGCTCCTGGATTGGAGCACAGTCAGTCCTGGGGCAGAGCTGGGAGTGGGCTCACACAGAGGGGAGTAGAAACGGGCACTGAAATAGCTGGATGATTTATTGAGATAATTGAAATTAAAAATCATGTAATAATTAACATTTCTTTTGCTTTCACACCCAAGTCTCATTGGAAAATCCCCCACTGGGAGGAGAACAGTCCTGTTGTTTCCTGCCCACACATCTGCACACCATGAGAATTAAAATGCCCCAGAACAGGAGGGTTGGATGGCTGTGAAGTGTGAGATGTATTCATTCATTTCTCTGACACACCAGAATGAAACAAATCAACTGTTGCTACTGAGAGTGCTCTGGACCATCCAAGCATTCCATAAAGAGACATGAACAGAGCAGTGCAGGTGACAGGAGAACCTGGACCTGGCAGCTCTTACTCCTCCTGCTCCCTCCACTTGTGTACAAATGCTGAGGTATTAATTAAGAGCAGGCATTTTGTTTGGAATTTCTAGCAGCACTTCCTAAGTTCAAACATCTGGGATGTACTTCTCTAGAGAGCAGGGTTTGTCCTTTAGGATTTCCTCAGTGTTTGTAGATTTTGGGGGCTGAGGATACTGTAGGGGGCTGGGGACAGTGTGGGGGATGTCCCTTTGTGTCTGGCTCTGTCCCCACACTGCTGTGATGGGAGCAGGGTCCTGCTCCTGGGGACAGGAACCCTGCCCTGCTGGCTCCAAAGGTACAGGAGCAAAGGAGCACAGCCCTGAGCTGAGCTCCTCTTTCTAGTCATGAGAACATTTCTATTACATAGTGAAGCCTTTTCACAGAGAAAAAAAAAAAGAAAAGAAAAGAAAAGTAAAAAAATCTCTTTTTTTTTTTTTTTGAGTCAGGAAACCTGTAGTAGATAAAGGAACTAGTCATGTTCTTCACCTTTGAAGAGGAGGAAGGAAATTCCCTTCACGATGCCCACCAGGTTTGCTGCATGGACATCATTGCATTATCATGGCAGATTCCAGGTTACAGACAGACAGACAGACAGATCTGCTTCTCCCAGCAGAGTCCCTGTAATGGCTCCTGTAATTGCAACAGAGCAGGGACTTGATCTTTTAAATTAAGGTGAAAGAAGCTTATATTTTAAAAATTAAATGTTGTGGTTGGAGCAAACAGAAAATCTTCTGGGGAAGGGATAATGGCTGCATGAAATGTCTGCATGCATGATGCATAAAGGCCATCACTGCACTGCTGGGCTCCTCTCTCCACAAGAAGCTCCCAGCCTGTTCTCCCTGGCTGTGTGTGCATGCCCAGCCCTCAGGGCCACAGTCTCTGCTCACGGGGTCCCTACCACAGGAACAGCGAATCCTCCAGGAGAGGGGAGCTGTGTCACTGAATCTCTATAATTAATTGAGCTGTGACACCAGCAGTCAGCCCGTGTGGAGCACGGGCTGGGCTGAGCTGGGCAGGGAGAGCGGGGCTCAGGGGATGGCTGGGGTGGAACAGGGCTGGGGTCAGAGCAGCCAGTGACTGCTGCCTGAGCATTGCTGCATGGATCCCTGGCCATCCAAATCTCACTGTCATCAGCAGAGCCTCCCCGTGCTCAGGTGTCCCTCCCTGTGCAGCTTTGGGTAGAGTCACAGCTCGGGTGCCCACAGCACCGTTGCCCTGCTGCTCCCAGCAGTGACCGCAGCCCAAGGACGGCTCCAGCCCAGCCTCGCTGGCTCTCCCTGCCCTGCCCCTGCTCTCCCAGCCTCAGCGCGTGGCTCCAGGCACATTCTGAGGTCTTTATGATCCTTAGTCCAACATGGGAGAGGCAGGGGAGAGCTGGAGTGCTGGACAGAGGCAGAACAACGAGAGTATTTGGGAAGGCGTGAGGGGAGCAGGCTGGGAGTGTTTGGGATTTCCACCTTGGGAGAACCTGCTGTAGTTTGCAAGGGGCCAAACCCCACCTGAGCAGCGAGAGCTGTGGCTGCTGCCAGGAGAAAATCCCCCGTCCTTGCCCTGCTCAGCCACAGAAGCTGCACTGCAGGGCTGTGACAGGCACAGCCTGGGGACACTTTGGAGCAGGAATGGGCCGAGCAGAGCAGCTCCTGCACAGTGAAATCTCAGTGCACAGCTGCTCCAGCTCTGCCAGCAGCACCAGAGGCACAGGGAACCCAAACCCCCAGCAAAAGGTGTCCCTGGGGGGCTCTCTGGGGAAAGAGATTCAAACACTCCCAGTGCAGAGCTCCAGAGTCCAGCAAACAGCAGCAGATCCCAGGGCAGCCGTGGGTGAGCTGCAGATTCACACCGGCCCAGGAGAGCTCATCATCCACAAGGTCAAGCACAGCTGGTACATTTTAAACAGAAAGGGAGATAAAACGTGAAGTTTTATTTGAATGCAAACACAGAAGGAACCAACAGCTACCGAATTTCAAAAGGATTCAAGTGGCTGCAGCCTTCAGAGTCCTTCCAAAGCCTGTGAGTAACTATCCCCCAAAGTGTGCTCTCACACAAGTAACTTGCCTGAATAAATTCCTTTAAATCAGCCCAGCTCAGCCCTGCTCAGCCCTGCTCAGCTGGCACAGGTCTGCTGGCAGAACACTTCAGAGCACAGCCCAGTGTGCAGCTACACAGTGCTGTAATTAGAAGCAGTACAACACTATCACATGGACATTTTCTTTGAGCCTTCCATGATGTTTCTCTTCCTTATTCCTCACAGCTGAACCAGCTCAGGAAATGGGTGCTGTTTTAAGACCCTCATAGAAGGTAAATAAGGGCAAGTGTAAGAGAGAAAAAGGATTAAAAATTACAAAACAACCCCAAATATATCTCCAGGGTCTCTTTCCCTCAAATTTGAAAGCACAGTTAACACTTGGGAAGGGAGTCTTTGGGAAGCAGCTCCCTGGCCCTGGGCCCTCCCTGAGCTGTGCCCCATCTCTGTTTGCCAGCAGATCCTTGCCCTGCCCTGGAGCACTGGATCCAACCTGAGACCAAATATCACCACATCCTTTGGTAACCACCAGGATTTCAGCAGACCTGAGCAGAGTTTAATCCTTTAGGTGATCCCAATAGGAACTGGGCTAAGTCATGTTCTGCTGCTGCTGTGGTGCTCCCTCTGAGTTCAGGCTTTGATTCTCCAGCTGTTGCTGCTGTGGTTTGCAGGAACAAGAGTGGAAATGCCTCCCAGGAGAGGCCCCTGGCAAAACCCCTGCAGCAGAACGAGGCGTCTGAGCCCTGACAACACAGAGGAGGAGGATGTGCTGCTCCCCAGAGCAGTGCTGGGGATTCACAGGCTGTGAGATGCAAAAGGACACGGGGAAGATGACTTTCATTTTGGCTCAAAGGCAGCAGCAGCAGCACAGGCACCTCGATTGAAGCAGCTCCTGCCCTCAGCACATTCCCTGCATGGCCTCGGGCACATTAAAAGCAGCCAGGGAGGGAAAAGGGCCAGGAAAGCCAAATTCATTGGGTTTGCTGCCTGCAGGGACCCAGCACGGCTGCCTGAGCTGCTGCCAGCAGTCTGAGCAATTGTGCAGCTGATGGGGACGGTGTCACTGCAGGGCACGCGCTGCCAGCCCCAGCTGCTCTGCTGTCCATCCACATGATGGGAACTGCCTTTGGAGGCACGGGACCTGGGCACCAGGGACACTCTCAGCCAGGTGCTGCTGGGTTTGAGGCTGTTCTTCAAAGCTGTGGATCGTTCAGGCAGGATGGAGGGATCTGCACCCACCTTAACTGCGCCTTCTGTGAAGCACCAGCAGTAACATAGGCAGAAACAGAAACTTGGCAGTTCTAGGAAACTTTGCCAGCCTTTTCTTCATTATTTTCATTTTCTGCCTGTTTTGCTTACATAATTCCTATTCTGTCCTGCTTCTCAGCATCAAGCTCCCTTTCCTCCCCCTGCCATCCCTTCCTAGACAACTCTGTGCCTCTCATCCTGCATCTCCTTTCATGCACCTGTGACTGGCAGCACAGAGCACTCTGCAAGCTCCCCTCAAAGGCTTGAGAGTTCTGTGCTTCTGGCACAACATTGTGTTCTTCTGCCTTTGTGTTACCCAAAAGAGCTGGGAGGTTCAGCTTGCAGCTACCAAGGAAGCATCCAAGAGTTGTCAAATACCTGAGCTGTGAGCACCTCACACCACAGGGACAAACCAATTTATATCAACATTTCTGTTCCTGGGCCTGTGTGAACAGAGACTGAGCAGGGCTGGGGGCTGTCCTCTGCTGCCACTCATCAGGTTACCAAACCTATTGAGGTTTACTCAGATGGTGAGGCCTTGTCAAGGCTATGTAGCCTTGTAACACTTACCTGGAATCTCCAGGTGTGCCACAGAACCCTGGGACAGAGTTTGTGATCAGAACCTGGGACAGTGTTTGTGATCAGAACCCTGGGACAGTGTTTGTGATCAGAACCCTGGGACAGTGTTTGTGATCAGAACCCTGGAACAGTGTTTGTGATCAGAGCCTGGAACAGTGTTTGTGATCAGAACCCTGGGACTGTTTGTGATCAGAACCCTGGAACAGTGTTTGTGATCAGAACCCTGGAACAGTGTTTGTGATGAGAACTTTGGGACAGTGTTTGTGATCAGAACCTGGGACAGTGTTTGTGATGAGAACTTTGGGACAGTGTTTGTGACCAGAACCTGGGACAGTGTTTGTGATCAGAACCTGGGACAGTGTTTGTGATGAGAACTTTGGGACAGTGTTTGTGATCAGAACCTGGGACAGTGTTTGTGATGAGAACTTTGGGACAGTGTTTGTGACCAGAACCTGGGACAGTGTTTGTGATCAGAGTCCTGGATCAGTGTTTGTGACCAGAACCTGGGACAGTGTTTGTGACCATAACCTGGGACAGTGTTTGTGATCAGAACCCTGGGACTGTTTGTGATCAGAACCCTGGGACAGTGTTTGTGATCAGAACCCTGGGACAGTGTTTGTGATCAGAGTCCTGGGACAGTGTTTGTGATCAGAACCTGGGACAGTGTTTGTGATCAGAACCCTGGATCAGTGTTTGTGATCAGAACCCTGGGACAGTGTTTGTGATCAGAACCCTGGATCAGTGTTTGTGATCAGAACCTGGGACAGTGTTTGTGATCAGAGTCCTGGATCAGTGTTTGTGACCAGAACCTGGGACAGTGTTTGTGACCATAACCTGGGACAGTGTTTGTGATCAGAACCCTGGGACTGTTTGTGATCAGAACCCTGGGACAGTGTTTGTGATCAGAACCCTGGGACAGTGTTTGTGACCAGAACCTGGGACAGTGTTTGTGATCAGAACCCTGGATCAGTGTTTGTGATCAGAGTCCTGGATCAGTGTTTGTGACCAGAACCCAGGACAGTGTTTGTGACCAGAACCCTGGATCAGTATTTGTGACCATAACCTGGAACAGTGTTTGTGATCAGAACCCTGGATCAGTATTTGTGACCATAACCTGGAACAGTGTTTGTGACCAGAACCTGGGACAGTGTTTGTGATCAGGCTATGTGTGTGTCAAGCCCAGCCTCATTCCCTGTGTGCCAGGCAGATCTCTGGGCAGGTCTGAACTTGGTCTGCACAAGAGGTGCTGAGAAAAACGACCATAATTCATTTCTCTTTCCTTTTCAATGGACCAAAAGTAAACAAAGGGCTTGGTTCAGCTCTGGGGGGCAAATCAGCCCAGTGGCTTTAGGGGAGAACAGATCTGGAATGGGATTGGTAAAGTGCCCTGGACCAGCTGTTGTTTTGTTTTGGCTCCAAAAGCCTCTGCAGGGCATTATCTGCAAAGTCCCCTGGGATGCTGAGAGAGAGAGATACTGAACAAGCCCTGACATTCATTACCCTGCGGCTGCCAGGGGGACTTCTGATGTCTCCCGTTAGCATTATGGCTTTCAACAGAGGATTTACATTTAAAAACAAATGGGTTTGCTTTCAGTGCTGAGAAATACGGAACAAAAACCGGGCTGAGAGGGGGCTCTGGGTGTCGGAGCCGCCGGGGCAGGCTCTGAGCCGCGGGCAGGGATGGTTTGTGCAGCTCAGCCTGTCCCTGGCAGCGCCGCCGTTCAGCCAAGGCGGTGTCCCTGGCCCCTCCACGACTGAGGAGGTTTTGTCCAGAAATGCTCCATCCACCCTGGGTTTCACCACTGGCCCTGCAGCTTCTCGGGGTTTAGAATGCGTGTCGGTGAGCACTAGAGGCACTCTGCAGAGTGCAGCAACAGGCACATCTTCTAAAACACCCTTTACAGCATCCTCGGCCCATTACAGACCGAGAGTTCTCCCAGATCCAACCTATTTTCCGAACTCTGAAGATGCCTTGAAATCGGCATTTCTGCCCTGAAATCGGCATTTCTGCCCTGAAATACGCGTTTCTGCCCTGAATTCGGCATTTCCGCCCTGAAATCCGCGTTTCTGCCCTGAAATCGGCATTTCTGCCCTGAAATCCGCGTTTCTGCCCTGAATTCGGCATTTCTGCCCTGAAATCAGCATTTCTGCTTTGAAATCCGCGTTTCTGCCCTGAAATCAGCATTTCTGCTTTGAAATCCGCGTTTCTGCCCTGAAATCGCCGTTGCTGCCGGTGCGGGCGGTCGGTGGCGCCGGGAGCGGTCGGAGCGAAGGTTTTGTCACAGGTTTTGTCACAGGTTTTGTCACAGGTTTTGTCACAGTGCCACCCGGTGGGGTCTGCGGGGCTCGGTGCGCCGGGACAGGCGGGGACAGCGATGGGGACAGCGATGGGGACAGCGATGGGGACAGGCGGGGACAGCGATGGGGACACGGCACCGCCGCTGTCCTGACGTGCGGGGACCCGGCCGGGACTGGGACCGGCTCGGGAACACCGGGAATTCCAGCCCTGAACACCGGGACCGGCTCGGGAACACCGGGAATACCAGCCCTGCACCGGCTCGGGTCCCGAACACCGGGAATACCAGCCCTGCACCGGCTCGGGTCCCGAACACCGGGAATTCCAGCCCTGCCCTGCAGGCAAAGAGGAGATGGAGACATCGGAGGGGTTTGGGCTCCGCAGGACTCCCTCAGTGTTGGCAGGGCAAAAATGCTCCTCATTGCAAAGGAGGCACGATGGCAGCACGGGGAGCATTGGGGAAATTCGGCCCAGCAGCTGCAGGAGGCAGAGAGAGAGAGAAATAATGCACAGGGCACCCATGGGCATTCCCAGCTCAGCCTGGGATCTCTGGTTAACACAGCATTCCCTGCCCTGCCCTGCCTGGGATCTCTGGTTAACACAGCATTCCCTGCTCAGCCTGGGATCTCTGGTTAACACAGCATTCCCTGCCCTGCCTGGGATCTCTGTTAACACAGCATTCCCTGCCCTGCCTGGGATCTCTGTTAACACAGCATTCCCTGCCCTGCCTGGGATCTCTGTTAACGCAGCATTCCCTGCCCTGCCTGGGATCTCTGGTTAACGCAGCATTCCCTGCTCAGCGTGGGATCTCTGTTAACGCAGCATTCCCTGCTCAGTGTGGGATCTCTGTTAACGCAGCATTCCCTGCCCTGCCTGGCATCTCTGGTTAACGCAGCATTCCCTGCCCTGCCTGGGATCTCTGGTTAACACAGCATTCCCTGCTCAGCCTGGGATCTCTGTTAACGCAGCATTCCCTGCTCAGTGTGGGATCTCTGTTAACACAGCATTCCCAGCTCAGCCTGGGATCTCTGTTAACGCAGCATTCCCTGCTCAGTGTGGGATCTCTGGTTAACGCAGCATTCCCTGCTCAGCGTGGGATCTCTGTTAACACAGCATTCCCTGCTCAGCCTGGGATCTCTGTTAACACAGCATTCCCTGCTCAGCCTGGGATCTCTGGTTAACACAGCATTCCCTGCTCAGTGTGGGATCTCTGTTAACGCAGCATTCCCTGCCCTGCCCTGCCTGGGATCTCTGGTTAACACAGCATTCCCTGCTCAGTGTGGGATCTCTGTTAACACAGCATTCCCTGCTCAGTGTGGGATCTCTGTTAACGCAGCATTCCCTGCCCTGCCTGGGATCTCTGTTAACACAGCATTCCCTGCTCAGCCTGGGATCTCTGTTAACGCAGCATTCCCTGCTCAGCCTGGGATCTCTGTTAACACGGCATTCCCTGCTCAGTGTGGGATCTCTGTTAATGCAGCATTCCCTGCCCTGCCCGGGGCTGCTCTCTACAAAACAAAAAAACCCAAAAAGGCAAAACCGAGGGCTCCTCGTGGGCGCCTGTCCCACCCCACACAGGGCCCTGCTCCTGCAGCACCCACCTGGAGCCAAGCCTTACCGAGCTCCAGCATCTCCCTGATTCTGGGGATTAGTTTCGTGGATTTTCTTTTTGGCGGAACTTGAGGCTTCTCTGGAGGTGGGTCTGCACAGCAATTGATTGATTCTCTCAGTTTCCTTCAGTGATACCTTCAGTTTCTTCTGCCACACAAAATAAAAGGGAAATTCTCATCTCAAATGTAGGCTGAGACAAGACTTTCTTGCACACCCTTCCTAGGAGCTGCCTGGAAAACGGTGCTTCAGTGCTCAAGGTCTGTGTGAAGTCTGCATGTCCCAGTGGAGCAATACAGATGTTTACACTCAGGCAATTGAGTTAAAAATTCTGAGTATCTGTGTGCTAGAAGTGTTCGTGTACTATAAGAGGAGGTAAGTGGTAAGTGCGAAAAAAACCAACAAAAACCAAAACTCTAATTGTACAAAGATTTTAAGATATTTCAATGTTTTAAATCCTGCATTTTGTGTCTGTGCAAGGAGCAGGGCTGTGTCGTGAGCAGCCACACAAGGAGGTGAAACACCTCAGCCCTCAGGCTGTAAATCAACCCCTAATTGTGGTTAAGACTATGGAGGGAGTTTATGTAGAGATTAGTTTAGGTTTAATTCTCTGGGAGTTCTCTCATTGATTTAAAAAGGACTCAGGTCATTGCTCCAGGGTTTCCTCCATGAAACATCCATGATCACAGCTGGATGAAGAATAAAGAATTAATTTAGATAATGCCTAAGAGGAGGCCTTGAAATGTGAGCAGCAAATAAGAACCAACAGAGTCTGTCCTCAAGGTCCCCATTATTAGCATTTAACATGTAGTGAGAATAAATAAATACAAATGTGACATAAACAAGCCCTGTCTGTGAGGGGCTGCAGTCTGACAGGGAGAGCAAAAATGAATTCAAAGCCAAAATCCTCATTCAGCTGTGCTGGGCCTTGGCCCAGGGCATTCCAGAGCCTGGGGGAGGCAGAGAGCATCCTCAGGGACCTCCTGCTCCGTGACAGCCATTCCCAAACCCCAAACCCCAAACCCCAAATCCTGCCCGTGGTGAGAGGACAGAGCCCGAGCCAAGCAGCACCAGCAGGAGCAGCCTCTCACCTCCCTCCTGCCCCCTGATGTGTCTCACAGTGCTCAGAACTGCTCAGGGAGAGAATGGCTCTTGTCCAGGGTAAATTATTAATGGATAAATTCAATAAAGTTTAATAAAAGATCAGATTAACTCTGCTCAGGTGTTCCAAACACAGATGCCATCTCCCCACGAGTCTGTCTGGCTCTTTATCCCCGCTGTGGATTTGTAGTTACAAATCTGAACAATCCACCCCCTTTGCTCCTGGCTGGACATCGGTGTCTGAGGCAGTCACAGCTCTGGGGACAGCCCTGCTTGGCTCTGTCCCTGCTTTCACCCTTGGACTCTTCTCTAGGAATGGGATGCTGCAGGCTGCAGCATCAGAGCAGGATTCATGTGCCCTGAATGAAGAGACACAGAGATGTTACCATTCAGATTATTAATTTGCAGTGAAAGGGCAAAAAAGCCACAAATCCCAGAATGGCTGAAGCCACATTTTGTTACCTTTCCATGTGGCAAATAATAACAGGAGTAAGTGTGCTTGCTGTTCAAAGAAACATAGGTAAAATTTCAGTGTCAGTATCACCCTTCCTTCCTTCCTTCCTTCCTTCCTTCCTTCCTTCCTTCCTTCCTTCCTTCCTTCCTTCCTTCCTTCCTTCCTTCCTTCCTTCCTTCCTTCCTTCCTTCCTTCCTTCCTTCCATGTTTTAAGCTTGAGATTTGTTCAGTGACCGGGAGGCATTTGTGAAGCCCATTTGATATTTCCAGATGTTAAGTGGTGCAATAACAGCAGAGCCTGGTGCTCCCTGTGTCACTGGCAGCGCCACCAGAGGAGAGGGAGCAGGCACTGCCCGGGGCTGCTGCACCTGCTCCTGCCCAGCCCTTCCCATCCCAGCCCAGGTGGCTCTTGCAGGAGCAGATTTCCCTCCTCTGGACAGCTTCAGCTGTGCTCTGCATGGGCCACTCTGCTGAGAAGCTTTTCCTTCCCAGATATTTTATGTTCTGCTGCAAAATCCAAAATTAACTTCTAATTCCAGAGACAAGGGTTTTTTTAATAACTCCATGTTCTTGATCAGGGATTATTGATTCTGATTTTGAACCAAAAAAAAGTGAAGAAGGTTCAATACAGAAGCTGCTCATTAACTCTGTGTTTAACACAGAGAGGGCAGCGTCTCTGACAGAACAGCTGAAAACATCAATGCAGGCAAGTTTTAATGAGAAATCAGAGATAAAGTTTAAAAGCATTTAACTGTGAGTCTGCTAAGAGATAACGTGTAGCCCGGAATGTTCTTGGGGAACAGAGGGAGGAGGAGCCTCCCCTGGCTGCGTCTGAGCTGGATTTGCCCAAGGGGATCCTGCAGGCTGAGCTGGAGCTGCCCAGAGCTGGGGCCTGGTGCTGGGCACAGCAACAGCACCAGAGACACACAGGGAGCCAGGGAAGCTCTCACAGAGAGACAGACACGGAGCCCCAACATCTTCAGTTGTTTCCACACTTGTTCAGGGGTGTTGGATGCCCAGTGCTCATGAATATTTAGCAGTTTACTTGGACATTCTTTTGTAAATCAATTTTAACCTAGTGGGGAATATTTTCATAAACCCTATTTCAGATTGCAGATGTGAGTGCTCGTGCTGGAAGCCTCATTAGAAGCATTACCAGTAATATGCCATTCATGTGTCCAACAAAAAGAAATTAATTCTGAAGATGAACTACAAATGAACTTCAGATCAAGAATTGTCTGCCAAAATTACTTTGTGATGAACTGAATAGTGAATACTGGCTATTTGTGACAAGAAAATGAGGCAGGATGTATTGAATAAATTTCTCACGGGTTTGCTGTAGTGGTGGTGGAGGTGTTGCTGGGCTGGGGCTGGGGCTGGGCTCTGCACAGGAATAAACTCCCAGCTTTCACAGCCCCACCTGGCATTTCCAGTGACCACAGAACCAGAGAATGGCTAAATCCCATCCCACCCCACCCTGCCATGGCAGGGACACCTCCACTGCCCCAGGTGCTCCAGCCCCACTGTCCAGCCTGGCCTTGGGCACTGCCAGGGACCCAGGGGCAGCCACAGCAGTGCCAGGGCTGCCCACCCTGCCAGGAACAATTCCTGCCCCATATCTCATGCTGGTTTCCTTTTCAAGATGGTAAGAAACAGACAGAGCTAGAGGGAGAAAAAGGCCACATCAGGTTACAGAGAGCCAGCAATGGGGAGGTTTCTGTGGGAGGAGGGATGGCTGCCCATCCTCGGGGCTGGGCTGCCAGCACAGAACTGAGATTGGCCCACGGGAGGTGCAGGAGCACAGGAAAGCTTAAAACAGGTGTGAAACACCTACAGGGAGCTGGGCAGGGGCTGAGCCTGGAGCAAAGGAGGCTCAGGGGGCGCTTGTGGCTCTGCACAGCTCCTGCCAGGAGGGCACAGCCGGGGGGGTTTGGGATCATCCCAGGGAACAGGGACAGGAGCAGAGGGAACAGCTCAGGCTGGGCTGGGGAGAGGCAGGGGGACAGCAGCAGGAATCTCCCCATGGAAAGGGGGCTCAGGGATTGGAACTGCCCAGGGAGGGTTGCAGTGCCCATCCCTGCAGGTGGCACCTGGAGGTGGCACTGAGAGCTCTGGGCTGGGGACAAGGTGGGCATGGGCACAGCTGGGACTCGGTGATGCTGCAGGGCTGCTCCTCTGGGGCTCTGTAGCTGGACAGGAAATGTCACTTCCCTGGACGGGATCCGGGCTGCAGCTGCATTTCCCGCCTGGCTCCGTAGGTGGCGAGTGCCGCCTGCCCTAAAGCAGGAGCCCGATGGGGGCTGCCGGGGCCGGGCTGCTGCGGGACGGGCGCGGGGCCGGGCACGGGGCTGGGGATGCTGGGGATGCTGGGGATGCTGGGGATGCTGGGGGTGCTGGGGATGCTGGGGGTGCTGGGGATGCTGGGGATGCTGGGGATGCTGGGGTTGCTGTAGGGCTGGGCACGGGGCTGGGCACGGGGCTGGGGATGCTGGGGATGCTGGGGATGCTGGGGTTGCTGTAGGGCTGGGCACGGGGCTGGGCACGGTCCTGGTTCACTGTAGGGCTGGGCACAGGGCTGGGCACGGGGCTGTTTCACTGTAGGGCTGGGCACGGGTCTGGGCACGGTCCTGGTTCACTGCAGGGCTGGGCACGGGGCTGGGCACGGTCCTGGTTCACTGTAGGGCTGGGCACGGGGCTGGGCACGGTCCTGGTTCACTGCAGGGCTGGGCACAGAGCTGGGCACGGGGCTGTTTCACTGTAGGGCTGGGCACAGGGCTGGGCACGGTCCTGGTTCACTGTAGGGCTGGGCACGGGGCTGGGCACGGGGCTGTTTCACTGTAGGGCTGGGCACAGGGCTGGGCACGGGGCTGTTTCACTGTAGGGCTGGGCACGGGGCTGGGCACGGTCCTGGTTCACTGTAGGGCTGGGCACCGTGCCGGGGGTGCCCCCTCAGGCAGAGCCCACATCCCCAGCCCCGGGCCCTCAGAGCAGCACTGCAGGGGGACCCAGAGCTCAGGAAGATGCAATTTCCGTATTCAGAACGATTGCCCCAGCTCTGTTTTCTCTGGGTTTACAGAGCCCCAGCACTGCTGAAGTACGAAACCAAACCCAGTGAGAGGCTCCCAACGGCCCCAGGACCAAATCCCAGAAGGCAGGAGCACAGTTTGGACCCAAGCTGCATTTCCTGACCACTTCAGCAGAATTACCCAGGGATGAATGAGCCCCACACCATGGCTGGACTCACAGATTTATGGCTGATGGCTCCAGTGATGGAGCAGTACTGGGAGAGAGACGTGGAGCAGTTCTGGGAATTTCTCTGCATCAACAGGAATGAACTGTCTGGGATTTTGATGAACAGCATCTCCTTGTACTGTCTCCTTTCATATGGCATCACACAGACATATCTGTGACCTTCACAGATGTCACATCAATAAAGGAAAAGGTTCAGTTTAAAAAATGAACGCAGCAGATCCAGAGCTGGAGTAAATCCACGCGGCTGCAGCGGAGTCAGCAGAGAGAGGCTGATTTACAGACACTGCTCACCATTACAAATAGTTTAAGTGAATTGTTACTGCTGTGCCAGGTCAGGGATCTGGTGATTAGACAAGAAAAGGAGTGTGATTCATTGGAATATGTGAGCTTTCCCAGCATGGGGAGCTGCAGTGCCTGGAAACGGGCAAGAGACTAAAGAACATTTTGTGTGTTTCAGAAGTGGCACAGGAAGACGTGCACTTAATCCTGCCCAATTCCAGGCCCTCAAAGATCACCACAGTTACAAACTAATGCCTGCCCCGTTCCACACCTCTCAAGTGCTGTAATACACAGGAATTCACCTTTGTGCCCTTAACTGGGGCCACCAGCCCTGCTGCAGAGCTCAGCATCACCCTGAGCCTGGGCTTGGGCACACTGGGGACATTGTCACCAGCAATTAGACCCCAGGGGAATATTACCTGGTCAAGAGAGGTTTTTGCAATCTTTCTGCTTTTCCTAAAAGAGAATCTCAGCAAATATAACCTGGGATTTATGAACAAGCAAGCCTTAGCTCACCTGTGACCTTTTCATGTGGTTCTGAGTGCAGCCTGTGCTTGGCTTTCTTTCACTGAATCATTTGGGTGGGCAAAGCCCTCTAAAATCATTGAGCCCAACCATTCAATCTTTCTTTCAAGGAATCCTGGGATGGTCTGGGTTGGAAAGGACCTAAAAGACCACCCAGTTCCAATCCCCTGCCCTGGGCAGAGCCACCTTCCACTAGACCAGGGTGTTCTCTGAGGGATTCAATTTTGGGAGCTGCTGCTCCTCTCCTCAGCCTATAAAACACTTAAGATAATAATTCAATGAGCAGTTTAAGATGATGGACCATCTTGTGTTTCTTATCTCTGAGTTTACTTAGCACTAAGATAACCATAATAAATCCATTCATTATGCCTGAGATGTTTATTGGCTCTAATTGCTGACGGGAGGAAAGGGGGATGAGCAGTGCCAGGGTGAGCTCAGCACATTTCACACCCTGAGAACTCGGGGTGCATTGCCTGAGCACAGCAAGGACTCCTGGCATGGATTTGGGATGGAACAGACACTGATGGCTGGAAAATAACAGGAAACATCCATGGCCTGAGACTTGCTCTCTCACTGAGCTGGGCTGAGGTCCATGGTGCCCAGCCCTGGCCCTGCAGACCTCGCCCACCCCTCCCAGCCAGTGTGCCCACCCCTCCCCACCACGGGGAGATGCACAAGGATGGAAATGCCCAGGGCACAGTCACCCCCCAGATGCCTGACCCTGAAGGGCAGCATGAGTCCAGTTTTACTCTATTAATAATCCCATGGCATGCATGAGTTCAGTTTTATTCTATTAAATCCCCAGCAGAAGTGATAAAACATCAGATGTAACAGTGATAAAACATCAGATGTAACAATTGCTCTGAGACGGAGAGGGAAGCTCTATAAAATGCATTTGCTGTTGCTGTTCTGTGTGTGACTCCCAGGGGACCTGAAACAGCAGCCAGGGAAGCTGAGCAGCATCACCAGAGCCCACACGGAGCACAGGGCTTGGTTCCCTTCCCACAGCCCCCAAGAGGGCTGGAATCCTCCTGCTGCTGCTGCTGCTGCTCTGGGTGAGAGGAGCTGCCCGCAGTGGCTGGGCAGGGACCTGGCTCTGCTCCTCCCCTGCTGCCAGCCCTGGAGGCTTCTTCTTTTCTCTTTTGTTTTTAATGGAGCTCTTCTCCTCACCTCGAGCAAGAGTTCCAAACCTTGCACAGCTCCACATCCAAGTTTTAATTGAGATCAGCAGAGGACTGTGAGCCTCTCAGATAAAAGCAGGCTATAAATGCAACAAATTCCATTTCCGAGAGGCGTCGGGCGAGATAAGAAAAGTTCCAATCCCCATATTTGCATTTTAAGGAAATTTGAAGAATCTGGGACCTAAGTGTATTCTTGGATATTTTTAGACCTGGGCATTTCAGTTTTGCTATTCAGGTCAAAACAACCCTCTATGCCCTTCAGCTCAGAGGCATTTGCTCTCTGCTTTTGGGCTCCAGCTTTCCAGCCCTTCTATAATTGTAGCAGTTATTTGGGTGGGGGTAGGTGTGAACCCACGTGTACACATGTTTGTAGGCCTAGTGTGGCTTTAAAAATAAAGTTTCTGATGCTACAAACACTTCCACATACCCTGAACCAGACGTAATTAATACCATGGAGATTACTGAAGGAAAATAAAATGCATTCCTGGGCAGGATGGGACCATTCCCTTACATCACCCAAGCCAGATTAACTGGAGATGTTTGTCGTGTAAATGCTTAGCTGAGAAATTCCCAGGAAAGTAAACTCAGAACAAAAGTTGTTCTTTTTCCCAGTGTCCATTTTGTTTCCAGTGCAGGATTGTTTATGGGTTTTCAGAGTCATTCTGGCATTCTCTGAGGCAGGGGGTGAAGTCAATGGAATGAAATAAACTGCAGTTCTTGTGTCAAAACTATTTTGGGGTGAAACTGTGGAAATCTGGGAAGGCCCAAGAGCCACCCGTGCCCAGGTCCTCGGAGGGGGTGCCAGAGCTCAGTGAACAGGAGCATGAACACTGCTGTGATTTATCTGCTGCACACTGAGCCTCTCTCTGCCTTGCAGAATGCATCTGGACCAGCCTAATGAGCACATTCTTCACCATTAGAGAGGCTGTGGAGGGCTTCAAATATTTTAGACATGATTCACAGAGCCAAAAGGTCTTGTTTACTGATATGCTATTTATACCTAGCTCAATTAAACCACTTTGGAAAGAAAAAAATTCAAGGATGCCAACACTGGCAGTGCTGTTGGAAGTGAGCATCTCCTTGTTAAAAAGGTTAGAAAAACACCATTAATAATTCTGATAGACCCAGTTTATGCCCCCGTCCCTGTCCAAGTGCACCGGTGTGGTTCTGGCAGCAGGAGAGCCCAGGCAGGGTTTGGGCCTGTCCTGGTGGCTCCTGGTGTCACCTCCCTGGGGATGAGCTTTGCAGCAGCCCAGCCTCCCCTCCCCGGGCAGCTCTTCCCTGCCCAGGCTGTGCTGCAGCAGCTGGGGCACAGCAGAAAGGGGGAAATTGCCTGGAGCTGCTGTTCCTGGAGAGAAGGAGACGCCTGTTCCAAAGGACACCACCAGAACCTCACTTGCTTGCAAGTGCAGGGCTTTTGAACCCAATGGTGGAAAGAATCTGGGCATGGGTCTCCATTTGTATGGATAAAGTTCAGTGTCCTGCAAAGGGCTGCTTCCTGAAGCCTCCTCACAGGGCTGAACACCTCCCTTGGCATCCCCTCCATGTCTGTGCTCCTGGGCATGGGGCAGCCAGAGCTCCTGTCCCTGTCCCTGTCCCTGTCCCTGGCTCCAAACCTCATCCAGCCTTGGCGTCCCCTCCATGTGTGTGGATTCCTGGGGCATGGAGCATCCTGAGCTCCTGTCCCTGTCCCTGGCTCCAAACCTCATCCAGCCTTGACCCAGAGCACGAAGCCTGGGAGATAAGGAGGAGTGTTCCTGTGGCAGGAGGCTGGGAACGCTGCCATGAAACATTGAGACGTAAATCAGGGTGGAAAGGAAGCACAACAGCTTTTATAGAACACTTCAGAGCCATGTACTCATTAAATAACAAAGGGTTTTTTCTCTTAATACACTATTAACAAATTCCAAACCATCATATCTTTAAAAAATTGTCCTCCAGTCGAGTGGAAAGTGAACTAATGTGGGCTTAGAAAGAGGTTGGGAGTGCAACAAATTATAAATGCTTTCTACTTTATCAGCATTACAGAGTACTATTAATTTTAAAAATAGCTTCTAAAAACATACATGGCATACCATAATGGAGATGGCTGGGTTTCAATACATCATCCTGATGACTCTTTCCACAGCAATGAGTTATGCAGACACTGCTTTGCAAATATGGTCTGTACGGGCTGTGGGGAACCTTAAAAAAGGAGTTTTGTCTTTGGGTTCAGGATGGGGCTGGGCTGGGATTCCCAGCAGGAGCACTCATGGATGAGCTCAGTGTGGTGGACACTGCTTCCCAGCACAGACCATCCCTGTGGAAATCCATCACCCCCACGAGCTGGATGGGCTCTCACAGCCTTTCTGAATGGTTAAAGTAAAGATGTTCATGGCAAGTGCTCAGTGCCTGAGCAGCTCCTCTGGAGGGCTTGGTGTGCCCAGGGTTTGGGGCTAAGTGGCACCAGCACCTCCGAGGGTGTCTCTGGGTGGTGAGGAGCTGTTTCCATGCACGGGCTGCTTTTATTGGCTGCCTGGAGGACAGAGACACAGAAAACCCTAACTGGGGCCAGAAATGAGTTAGAAAATCCCTGGGTAGCTCTGAGTCACACTGGAGTTTGTTTGCTGGCCTTTTTCCTGTCCCTCAGCTGCACAGCTCCTCACTCCTCCTCCTGCAGCCATTACAGACGTGAGGGGGGTCAGTGACCCCGTCCAGCCCCCAGGGCTCGGGCAAAGCTCTCACACTGCCAGGGCTGCCTGGGCACCCTGAGGATGCTGCTGCCCTGGCAGGTAAGAATATTCCTCACAGAACATGTGTGGGCTGCTTCTGTGGGTTCCCTGGTCCCATTTTCTCTCATTTAGTAACTTAGGACTGTCCTTAATTTAATCACCATTTACTGGTTCCCTAATTCAACCCAAAAGACCAGAACTCATGGAAAGGCAGAAGATTCATTCTCTAAAGGAATTAGAATGATGGTCAAGCTGGTAAGGTTGGCAAAGCCACTTCTTTTCCTACTTTATCACCTCTAAAAAATAAATGGCATTTGCTCCCTAGAAATGGCAGACTCCACTTCCCCGTGTCCTGGGCTGATGAACATCCTTCCTTTGGGCATTCCTCACCGTGCTCCCAGCCATGTCTCCTGGGCTCAGGAGCTCTTGTAGCCCTCTGGGGAAGGTGGGAAATGGATCCATGAGTGCTGTGCCACGTCCATTATCCTGCTCTCACATGCAAACCCATCCACAGCCCTTACATAACACTGTTTCCTCCCTTGTTGCCGTGATTGTAGAGATAAATAATTCTGCTGGAGCAGTGCTGTGTGAAATCTTTACAATGACAGGTACAAGGAAATTCCTTTGCCCAGATTTACCTCCACACGCTGCCATGGAGCTCAGAGCTGTAAATCTGCTCCAGCTGGGGCCAGGAGCCACATTCCAAACCCATGTTGTGAATGTGTGAGTGTGTCAGGCTGTGATAGATGGACACACACGCCGTGGGCACAGCCAGCCAGTGCCAGCCTCTCTCTTTCTTTCTTTTCTTTCTTTTCTTTTCTTTCTTTTCTTCCTTTCTTTCTTTCCTTCTTTCTTTCTTTCTTCCTTCCTTCCTTTCTTTCTTCCTTCCTTTCTTTCTTCCTTCCTTTCTTCTTCCTTTCTTTCTTTCTTTCTTCCTTCCTTTCCTTCTTTCTTTCTTTCTCTTTCTTTCTTTCTTTCTTTCTTTCTTTCTTTCTTTCTTTCTTTCTTTCTTTCTTTCTTTCTTTCTTCCTTCCTTCCTTCCTTCCTTTCCTTCCTTTCCTTCCTTTCCTTCCTTTCCTTCCTTTCCTTCCTTTCCTTCCTTTCCTTCCTTTCCTTCCTTTCCTTTCCTTCCTTTCTTTCCCTTTTCCTCCCTCCCTCCCTCTCCACTTTTCCCCAGTACTTTACAAGTTTAAGGAGCAGTTCTGTTCCCCAGGACGTGGCACTGGCCCCAGTGAGCATCACCCATCCAGTGTGAGCTCAGGGAGGGGATCACCCCAAAATCCCTGGGACAGCCTGGCTGCAGGGAACCAAGAGCATCCCGGGGCCATCAGGGGTTGCCATGTGAGAGCAGGGGAGCAGAGCCTGACCCTGGCCCTTGGGCACCCCCAGGGCCACTGAATTCACCAAAAATGAGGGCCCTTGTTGGGAAGTGCCCTTTTCAGCTGCCCAGGCCTCTGGGCAGAGGGGCCATGACCCCTCCATCCCAGGGCAGACCAGAGCAGAGCCCCTCGGGCAGCACCGAGCCCAAGGAGGGAGAATCTGCCCAGACAGGGAGAGTTCTAGCCCTGACATCAACCAGTGACAGCTTCTGGGTGGAGCCTGGGGAGATGAACAGGCTGGCACCTGCTAAGGAGACAACCAGGTAATAAACAGGATTAACACAAACTAATGGAGGGATGGGCAGAAATGCAGGGCAGGTCCAGGTAATGGCCCTCAGCTGCTGAGGATGCAGCAGGGGCAGCTTTGGGCCCAGCTCAGGGTGAGATGCCTGGGTGATGCAGGTGATGGAGCGTCCCTGGGAGCTGCCACTGTCGCTGCTGGCACAGCCAGGCCCTTCATCCCCACATGCTCCTTCAGCCTGCAAGAACATTTGATAAACTGTAGCTAAACTATAGGGAAATAAATGCTTTCTTTTAAATCCATCGTTGTTTTTTGAACTTGCAAGCAGCCAGTTAAGCTGGATGGATTTAGAGGGGCCCTACAGTGTTTTTCTGTTGAAATACCAGATGATAAACACAATTTTTCTTGTGTCTCTGCAGAAACAAGACAGCCTGGGGTAACATGAAATGTTCCTTTACTTCCTTCTGACAATGGCCCATTTCTTCTCTTAGAGGATGATTAATATTTATTGCTACAGTAAATGGCAATTTAAATATATGGCGCAGCCCTGCAGGGTATCATTAATTTAAGGAAACAGGACACCTCCTATCAAACCACAATGGGTCCTTCTGCAGTGAATAATGGGGCTGATCTGGCAGCCTTTTCAAAGGAGTCCCTGAACCCGTTCCCAAGCAGCAGCAGATTGTTCCCATGGCCCTGGTGGCGCACGGGCAATCCCCAGGTGAGGCACCTTTGTTACACACTGCCAGCAGCAGCAGCAAAAGGACCAGAAAGTGGGAAACAGTCCCAACATGAACATCTCTGTTCTCCTCATGAAGGCTATGGGGAGAATTCCCCCATCCTGGTCCATCCTGGTCCATCCTGGTCCATCCCATAGCCGTGGTGGGGGCAGACAGGACTGCTCTGTCTGTAAAAGGCCACTCGTAGTTTCTTCCAAAAGAGGGTTTGCAGCTGGCAGACAGACCTTTGTGGCCAACTTTCAGTGGAGAAGAGACTTTGCAGAGGAGGAATCTTTGTTTTCAACTCTTTTTCTCTTTGAGATTCCTGAGCTGTTTTCAGATGTGCCTTTTGGAAAGTTAAAAGAGGGCTCTTAGTGTCAAAATGAAAAACAGCTCAATCCATAAAACTACATGCCAGATTCTGAAGAGGAGCATCAGATAAGGTTAGTCCTCCTTTGCTAATGGTTCTATTTTTTAACTGCAATGATCTGAAAAATTACTTTTGTTACTTTTGCATTCTTGCATTTCTAAGATTTCTCCCTGGTAGTAAAGTTCCTAATGTCAAAACATTTCAGTCTTCAAAGACAGCTCCAAGACCCTGGCACAGACACACACAGAGGTGTCACAGACACTTGGCCATGGCTTTATGGACCTGTACCCCCAATGCCCAAGAAGGCGTGAGGGTGCTGGGGCAGGAGGTCTCTGTCATTTGCAGCTGAAGGATTGGCAGCCCCAGCACAAACCCTGCTGCTCCAGCAGGGCTGGAACCCGTGCTCATGTCTGTGACAGCTCGTCTTGGTCTGCCCTGCCACCCTCCTCATCCTCTCTGCCTTCAGCACCTCCATCCTCCTACCCCACCCTCCTCATCCTCTCTGCCTTCAGCACCTCCATCCTCCTACCCCACCCTGCTCATCCTCTCTGCCCCCAGCACCTCCATCCTCCTACCCCACCCTGCTCATCCTCTCTGCCCCCAGCACCCCCATCCTCCTACCCCACCCTGCTCATCCTCTCTGCCCCCAGCATTCCAGCACCTCAATCCTGCTCCACTTCATCATCCCCATCACCTCATCATCCCCATCACCCTCATCATCCCCATCACCCTCATCATCCTCATCATCCCCATCACCCTCATCATCCCCATCACCCTCATCATCCCCATCACCCCCATCACCCTCATCATCCCCAGCACCCTTCCAGCCCTGTGACTGGCCTGTTCCCTCCAGCAGCAGCTGCTGACCTTTACAGCCCAGGGGCTGAAGCACCCCTCACCCTGGCACATCTGTTCTTTGTGAGCACCCACGGCTTTCTGAGGAGGTTTGGCCAGGAATCCTCCAGATTCAGTCTCCTCCTTTCCCAGATTTGCCGTCCTGGCAGTGAGGCCAGCAGGACAGAGGATGCCAGCCCTGTGATGGAGATGGCAGCCCTGGAACCTGCTCACACTGGGCGAGGCCAGCGCCAGCACAGAGCTCTGCCCATCTCAGAGCAGGGTGGCCCCACAGCAGCCTGGGCATGGTTCCACAGCCCCACAGCAGCCTGGGCATGGTCCCACAGCCCCACAGCACCCTGGGGATGGTTCCATGGCCCCACAGCAGCCTGGGGATGGTCCCACAGCCCCACAGCAGCCTGGGGATGGTTCCACAGCACCCTGGGGATGGTTCCACAGCCCCACAGCAGCCTGGGCATGGTTCCACAGCCCCACAGCACCCTGGGGATGGTTCCATGGCCCCACAGCAGCCTGGGCATGATTCCACAGCCCCACAGCACCCTGGGGATGGTTCCACAGCCGCACAGCAGCCTGGGGATGGTTCCATGGTTCCACAGCACCCTGGGGATGGTTCCACAGCAGCCTGGGGATGGTTCCACAGGACCCTGGGGATGGTTCCACAGCCCCACAGCAGCCTGGGCATGATTCCACAGCCCCACAGCACCCTGGGGATGGTTCCACAGCCCCACAGCAGCCTGGGGATGGTTCCATGGTTCCACAGCACCCTGGGGATGGTTCCACAGCAGCCTGGGCATGGTTCCACAGCCCCACAGCACCCTGGGGATGGTTCCATGGCCCCACAGCAGCCTGGGGATGGTTCCACAGCAGCCTGGGGATGGTTCCACAGCAGCCTGGGGATGGTTCCACAGCAGCCTGGGGATAGTTCCACAGCCCCACAGCAGCCTGGGGATGGTCCCACAGCCCCACAGCAGCCTGGGGATGGTTCCACAGCAGCCTGGGGATGGTTCCACAGCACCCTGGGGATGGTTCCACAGCCCCCAGCAGCCCCAGGAGGATTTGGGCAGCCCAGGGTGGCCACCCCAGCAGCCCCAGGTGCCTCAGCACAGGAGCTGGCTGTGCCAGGCCACAGCTTCCCCTGAGCAGCTCAGCCCAGGCTGAAGCACAGGGAGCCCTTGACTCAAAATTAAAGGGCACAAAGGAAATCCATTTTCTGCATGAACCCAGTATGTCATTGCTCACTCTGTAGACAGGCTCACAGGGTCCCAGCCTCTGACTGCTCTGTGATTTCAAGCCCTTTACTCACTACAAATCATCTTTTGATGATGAAACCAACTGCGTAAACTTTGGAAGAAAGACCCTGCACGAATATGGCCAAATTAGGAAAGCCCTCCCACAACAGCTGTGCTCAAAACCACACGTATTGCTGGTTTATTTTTTAATCTACATCACTGAATCTATTTCTGACTACAAACGGGATGACTCATTTGATCACGACCAGTGAAATAACTCTGTGTGTGTGTGTGTGTGTGTGTGTGTGTGTGTGTGTCACCACAAAATATTTCTTAGAGTTGATGCAGTGTTTCCTTTCCTTCCTACTTCAACCCTGTGTCTCTGTAAATCAGCCACAGGCAAAGGCAGCCCATACAAAAATTTAGGTTATCTTATTCAACATTTAATAGAAAAGGAGCTGCCTGGATTTAACTGGCCTTTGTCTGCCTTTTTGATTAGTTTCTTCCATTTATTTTCCTGTCATTTCCCTTTGATTGCTCTGCTCCAACTGGGGATCCAGGAGATGAAAATTTCTTCAAAATATTTCAACCAAATCTGTAGCTTTACTACTACGTTCACGGAAGGGGGAAACACTTAACTGAAAGCAGCTGCAGAGCTGTATTTTCTACTTCATTTATCCCTTTATGTTTGTACAAAGGAGAAAAATTGAAAATTAGCCAAGAATGTAATACCACAGATTCCCTCCTGGAAAACACGGCAGAGTTTGCATCAATTCCTTTAAGCACAGCTCCAGCCCCTCTTCCTGCAGCTCACAAACGCTCTCAGGGGGGCAGCCCTGTCCCGGGGTGCTGCTGGGGTGGTCCCTGCTGGCACTCAGGGTGTGCTGGCTGCCTCCTCACCCACCCACAGCAGCGGAAATATTCACCAGTCCTGGCCACGTCTGCTGTCTGTGGCCAGATTTTCACGTGAATCAATCAAGGAGCCGCTCAAGCAGCCCTTGGAAATGGGCACTCCTGGTATGGATATGCCCAGCAAGCATCAGGGCTCCCTGGGCTCCTCAGCTCGGAGCTTCAGCCTCAAAGCCCCCTCCAGCTCCAGCTCCAGCCCCTTCTCCACAGATGCCTTTTATTTCTCCTCAGCAAAGCAGGCCAGCCTCAACTCCAGGCAGAGGTCTGGCCCTTCCTGCTCGGGGGATTCCTGAGGAAATCACAAAAAGTCCTTAACAGTCTCTTTGTGTGCCCCCCCTGTCTCTCCCTCAGGCTCACCTGCCTGCTGTGTGCATGCCTGCTGCCCCACAGCCTCCCCCTGTGCCAGCCAGGGCAGCGCAGGTGCCGGGGTGACCAGAGCCTCCAGGGAGCTGTGAGCAGCACAGAGCTGCTCCCAGGGGAGCTCAGCTCCTTTCCTGCCCTGTCCTCGGGGGCCTCGATGAGCTCCCGAGCCCGTGGGCCCAGCAGAGGAGCCCAGGGGAGCCCAGGGGAGCTCAGGGGGGCCCAGGGGAGCTCAGGGGAACCCAGAGGAGCCCAGAGGAGCCCAGGGGAGCCCAGAGGAGCTCAGGGGAGCCCAGGGGAGCCCAGAGGAGCTCAGGGGAGCTCAGAGGGGCCCAGAGGGGCTCAGAGGAGCTCAGGGGAGCTCAGGGGAACCCAGAGGAGCCCAGGGGAGCCCAGGGGAGCCCAGAGGAGCTCAGGGGAGC
Organism: Molothrus aeneus; assembly: GCF_037042795.1. Taxonomy (NCBI): domain Eukaryota; kingdom Metazoa; phylum Chordata; class Aves; order Passeriformes; family Icteridae; genus Molothrus; species Molothrus aeneus. Next base: position 767,450 of record NC_089657.1, on the reverse strand, counting down.
CCAGGGGAGCCCAGAGGGGCCCAGAGGGGCTCAGAGGAGCCCAGGGGAGCCCAGGGGAGCTCAGGGGAGCTCAGAGGGGCCCAGAGGGGCTCAGAGGAGCCCAGGGGAGCCCAGGGGAGCCCAGGGGAGCTCAGGGGGGCCCAGGGGAGCCCAGGGGAGCTCAGAGGAGCCCAGGGGAGCCCAGAGGAGCCCAGGGGAGCTCAGAGGAGCTCAGAGGAGCCCAGGGGAGCTCAGAGGAGCCCGGAGGAGCTCAGAGGCACAGGGCACTCTGCCTTCACCCAGCAGAGCTCAGAGGCACAGGGCACTCTGCCTTCAGCCCAGCAGCCCATCAGGAGCAGCCTGGCCATCACCCCTGCCGATGCCAGCAGAAACGGGACTGCCAGAGCCAGGCTGCTGTCCCCAGAGCCCAAGGGCACCTGGGGAGGGCCCGGTGCCACCTTAGTGCTGCCGGGACAGCTCTGTGTCCATAGAAGCCGCCCGGGAATCGGCGGGACGCTGAGATCCCCTCAGTGAGCAGCCCTGCCCGTCTGGCGGCGAGTGCCGGGGATGGCTCCCGCAGCAATCAGCTGTGTTGAGTCACAGCATGATTCTGTCTCTTCCTAGCACTGAGCTAAGTTTAGCCCAGCCTCGTTACAGCCGTGATCCCCTGCTGGCGGCCGGCCCGGCCCGGCCCGGCCCGGCCCGGCTGCTCTGGGGGCGGCCTGGGGCGCACCTGCAGCTCCGGGAGAGCCCCTTCAGCTCCTGGAGAGCCCCTCCACCTGTTGGAGCTCACCCCCAGCTCCTGGAGAGCACCTCCAGCTCCTGGAGAGCCCCTCCAGCTCCTGGAGAGCCCCTCCACCTGTTGGAGCTCACCTCCAGCTCCTGGAGAGCCCCTCCACCTGTTGGAGCTCACCCCCAGCTCCAGGAGAGCCCCTCCACCTGTTGGAGCTCACCTCCAGCTCCTGGAGAGCCCCTCCACCTGTTGGAGCTCACCCCCAGCTCCAGGAGAGCCCCTCCACCTGTTGGAGCTCACCCCCAGCTCCAGGAGAGCCCCTCCACCTGTTGGAGCTCACCCCCAGCTCCAGGAGAGCCCCTCCAGCTCCTGGAGAGCACCCCCAGCTCCTGGAGAGCCCCTCCACCTGTTGGAGCTCACCCCCAGCTCCTGGAGAGCACCCCCAGCTCCTGGAGAGCAACTCCAGCTCCTGGGGCACACCTCCAGCTCCTGGAGAGCACCTCCACCTGTTGGAGCTCACCCCCAGCTCCTGGAGAGCACCTCCACCTGTTGGAGCTCACCCCCAGCTCCTGGAGAGCACCTCCACCTGTTGGAGCTCACCTCCAGCTCCGGGAGAGCCCCTCCAGCTCCTGGAGAGCACCCCCAGCTCCTGGGGCACACCTCCAGCTCCTGGGGCACACCTCCAGCTCCTGGAGAGCACCTCCCCTTGGAGCACACCTCTCCTAGAGCTCATCTCCACCTCTTGGAGAGCACCTCCACCTCTTGGAGTGCACCTCCACTTTTCCTGGAGCTCACCCCGACCTCTCCTGGATCTCACCTTTCTCTGGATCTCACCTCTCTGGATCTCACCTCTCCTGGATGTCACCTGCCCCTCTCCCTGCTGCCCGCTCTGCTCCAGGCCTGCCAGGACACTGCAGCTCATTTCATCCCCAGGGACAGCATCCACAGCTGTTTATTGCTGTGTATTGATAGTCTGAACCTCCAGGAACCTGGTAACTGAAACAGGGCCTGTGCAGCTTGGCTGTGCTCCCCATCCCAGAGAGCTCCCAGCACCAGCAGCTTCTGAACCTGGGGAGCCACCTGCCCCTGGGTGCCTTCTCACCTGCCCTGTCTCACTATCACACTCTGCCCTGTGTCACTATCACTTGCCCTTATTTATTTGTACTAGCATCAATTACAGCTGCTCCAGATGTATTTTTATTGTAAAAGGAAGCCTCTAGAAGGGTTTAACTCATATTCCAGTATTGGCTTTGTGCTGCTGGAAAGCCTTGGCTGCACAGGGAGTGCCCAGTCCTGCTCAGCACCTGGAGCTCTGCAACTGCTGCTTAAAACAAAACCAACCCATAAATCCCCACCCCAAGCTGTCCCTGTCACCTCTAACATCCCCTGCTAGGTGGATTCCCCCCACACACAGAAAAACGCTCCCTCTACACCTGTCCAAGGCATGAGCTGGGCTCCCTGTGAGCCGGGCAGACTGTGGGGCCCTCCACAGTGTCCCTGTGCTGCTGGCAGCATGGCAGTGCCACTGCTCCTGCTGGGTGCTGCCCTGTCACCCTGTGGGCCCTGCCACAGTGTCCCTGTGCTGCTGGCAGCATGGCAGTGCCACTGCTCCTGCTGGGTGCTGCCCTGTCACCCTGTGGGCCCTGCCACAGTGTCCCTGTGCTGCTGGCAGCATGGCAGTGCCACTGCTCCTGCTGGGTGCTGCCCTGTCACCCTGTGGGCCCTGCCACAGTGTCCCTGTGCTGCTGGCAGCATGGCAGTGCCACTGCTCCTGGGGGCTGCCCTGTCACCCCATGGGCCCTCCCTGCCACAGTGTCCCTGTGCTGCTGGCAGCGTGGCAGTGCCACTGCTCCTGTCACCCGTGCCTCTGGCGCCCTGCAGTCCCTGGGTGAGTTCTTTCCTATGTCCCCCGTGCGTGTGTGCCCTGGGAAAGGCAGATAATGTCACCCCATTGCCATGTCAAACCTTTCCAGGGCTGCCAAGCCCTTCAGAAGCTTGAAAAACAATATCCCTGTGCTGTTTGTTCTCTGTGCTCGCTCCCAGATGCCTCTGGAAGGTCAGGTTCAAACGCCCTCCCTGGAGGGACTTTATCCCTCCAGAATTTCTCTTCTGCCATTGCTTTTTAACCCAGATTTTTTGTGGATGTTCCAATATCTCTTCTGCAAATGTTCAGACATTCACTCAGGGGCACGTTCCGGCTGTCCAGAGGGGCTGCCAGCCCCCAGGGCCTTTGGCCTCTCTGCTGGAAAAGCATCTCCAGCTCCATAGGACCCTGGGAGGTCGGGTTCCGTTTCCCTTCTCTGCAGGAATGCTGTGAGAAACTTCAGGAAAAAATGTACCAACAAGGGAGAAATTAAATCAAGGAGAGCAGGATTTTTGTTTAGATTGCAGCTCTAAGGAGCCAGCTCTGAGCTGGGGTTGCACGCCTGGATCACAGATCATAGCAGGCAGCTGGACCCTGGTTTCTGTTATTTCAGGGTTTTCCTGGACCCAGGCACAAGGAAGAAGGGAGAACGGCTGGGATCAGTGGGAACTGGGGAACCAGGGGAGGGAGCAGGAGCATGTGCAGCCCTCCCTCCCTCACCTGCACAAAGGGGCTTTGTGCTGGACCTCTTGGCCTCAGCAGGGGCAGGCAGGAATGTTTGTTGGAGCAGGCTGGAATGTTTGCTAAAGCAGTAAAGACCTCACCAATCCATGTAAAAAAAAAAACAAACCACAAAATACAAAAGGCAATAGATTGTCATTCAGTGCCCAACATGCATTGAAATAACAAGAGAAACGTGGTTTTGGACAGTTTCTTCTGCTAAAAACATTCCGTGTCTCTCTGCTGTGATAAACTGCCCCAGCACATTCCTGTCTGATTCGGAAATCCATTTCCCTGTGCTCGGTGTCAGCCATGCCTGGGATGGGAGCGTGGTGGAGCAGAGGGACAGAGGGACAGAGGGACAGAGGGACTGAGGACAGTGGGACAGTCCCAGGCCAGCCACAACAGGCAGCTTGCCTGGAGAGCCAGGCAAGTGCTTGGGCACCCCAAACCATCAGCCCCATCCCTGCCCGCAGCCCTTTCTGGCACTGCTGCTTTGGGGCAGGAACTTGTACCAATTCCATTCTTTCTTGCCCTCTTTTTTATGCCCCAGGGACTGTGCTGTCCGAGCACAGAATCCCAGAATGGTTTGATTATTGAATAGGATGACCTTTACTCAGTTCCACCCTCCCTGGCGTGGGCAGGGACACCTTCCACAATCCCAGGTCATTCCAAGCCTGTCCAGCCTGGCCTTGGGCACTGCCAGGGATCCAGGGGCAGCCCCAGCTGCTCTGGGCACCTGTGCCAGGGCCTGCCCACCCTGCCAGGGAACAATTCCTCTGCAGTGTCGCATCTTCCCGTGCCTTCTCTGAGGCCATTTTCCCCATTCCTGTCCCCATTCCTGCCCCTGTCCCTGTCCCCATCCCTGTTCCCTTTTCCCCATCCCCGTCCCTTGTCCCCGTCCCCGTACGGTCCCTGTCCCCTTGTCCCCGTCCCGCTGTCCCCGCGGCGGCCACGCCCCCCCCGCGCTTCCCCGTTCGCCATTGGCCAGGAAAGTTTCGGGACGTGTCGGGATTGGCTGAGAGCGGCGCGCGGCCGCCGCGCCCGCCAATGAAAGGCGGCGCTCGGGCAGCGCGAGCGGCGGCGGCGTGGGAGCGGCGGAGCGGCCGGAGGTGAGTGAGGGGAACCGGGGGGGACAGCCCGGGGCACAGCGGGAATGATCCCGATCCCCGTGCCGGGACAGCCCGGGAACAGCGGGAATGATCCCGATCCCCGTGCCGGGACAGCGGGAATGATCCCGATCCCCGTGCCGGGACAGCCCGGGAACAGCGGGAATGATCCCCATCCCCGGGACGGGACAGCGGGAATGATCATGATCCCCGTGCCGGGACAGCCCGGGGGACAGCGGGAGTGATCCCGATCCCCGTGCCGGGACAGCCCGGGAACAGCGGGAATGATCCCGATCCCCGTGCCAGGACAGCCCGGGAACAGCGGGAATGATCCCGATCCCCGGGACGGGACAGCCCGGGAACAGCGGGAATGATCCCGATCCCCGTGCCGGGACAGCGGGAATGATCATGATCCCCGTGCCGGGACAGCCCGGGAACAGCGGGAATGATCCCGATCCCCGTGCCGGGACAGCGGGAATGATCCCGATCCCCGGGACGGGACAGCCCGGGGGACAGCGGGAATGATCCCGATCCCCGGGACGGGACAGCGGGAGTGATCATGATCCCCGTGCCGGGACAGCCCGGGGGACAGCGGTATCGGAGGACAGCGGGAGTGATCCCCATCCCCGGGACGGGACAGCCCCGGTACAGCGGGAACCATCCTGATGCCCGTGCCGGGACAGCTCGGGCACACCGGGAATGATCCCGATCCCTGTCCCGGGACAGCCCGGGAGCGGTCCCGGTCCCTGTCCCGGGCACAGCGGTATCGATCCCCGCGCCCGGAGGTGCCCGGGCACAGCGGGTGCGCCGCGGGCAGCGCTCGGCGGAGGGAGCCCGGGGTTATTCCCGGTATCCCGCATCTCCGGCTGTGCTGCCCGGGCAGTGCGAGCCGGGGCACTGAGCCCACCGCTCTGCCCTCCTCCCTGCCCTTCGGGGGCGCCCAGAGCGCCCTGCCCGGTGCTCATTCCGTGCCAAAATCGCTCCAGCGAGGCGTCTGCTGGCAAGGCAGCTGTTGTTGTGCGAATGAACCCGTGTGCGGCACAGCTGTGCTGAGCTGCGCTCTGCCGGAGGGACGGAGGGAGTCCCTTGTCCCCTTCTAGACCCTCTGGAGAGTGTTGGCTCCAAGAGATGCCGGCCCTTCCTGCTGCCATGGCCCTGGGCTCTGGAGGGGATTCTGGCTGCCGGATCAGAGCGTGTGGAATGGCAGCAGCTGCTCCCGTGACCTTCCTCTCTGCACCTTTGTCCCCGCGTGGCTCGGGGATGAGTTCAGCAGCCCCTGTCGGCCTGGTGTGATCCCGTCTCGCTGGGACCGTGCTGGGGCACCCCAGACCCTGCCCTCTGGGGCTTACTGCCTTCTGCCATGGCGTTTTCTGGCAGCGCTGGCCCTGGGGGCCCACGCTGACCGTCGGGCTGGGCGGGTCAGCCTGGCTGTTGCCGAGCTGTGGTACCTCCTGTCCCGATGGGTTTGAGCTGAGCCACTGCTGATCCCGAGGAGAACTTTACCCGGTGTCACTGTGAACTTTACCCGGTGTCACTGTGAACTTTACCCGGTGTCACTGTGAACTTTACCTGGTTTCACTGTGAACTTTAGCCGGTGTTTCTGTGAGCTGGCTGTTCTGGCAGGGTAGCCAGGCAGAGGCTGGTGTTTGGCAGCAGGAGCTGCTGGCCGGGTGACCCACAGATGCTGGGCTGGGCTCCTCAGCATCCCCCTGCCCTGCTCTCCTGACACACACGATGCTTGGAGGTGGGGCTGGGGCACTCAGGATTCCTCCTTCCCTGCGTGCTGACCCTGCTGGGGACAATCAGTGCTGGCTGGCAGGGGTGGCACCCCCGGTGTGGCCCTGCAGGGTGGCCCTGTCCCAGCAGGAGTGGTCAGGGTTTGGTGGGACCTGCTGGAGGGGCCTCCTGATGTGTCATCCCAGACTCAGAGCAATGACCCTAATGACCTAACCCTAACCCTCTCCCAGCAGGACCCTGCTGCTGCTGGCACCTCAGCCATGTGCACGGGCCCTGGGTGCCGTGGGGAGGGCAGCTTTGGGTGCCAGCTGGAGCCCTCAGGATGCTCCTGCCAGGCACTGAGTGGGGATGGATCCCACAGGAGTGAAAATGGAGCCTTTTTCTCGGGGCTGCTGCTGGGCTGTGGTCAGGCTGGCCCTGCCAGCAGCTCAGTCCCTGCCTTGTCTGGAGCAGGGGGCTCTGAGTGGGGCTGAGCTCTGCCAGCAGCCCCAGGCTGGGGGTCCCTCGGGGGGGCTCCAGGAGCAGGGCTGGGTTTGGACAGCAGAGAGGGCTGAGCAAATCCCTGCTGTGGGATAAGCCCTGGTGAAGCTGTTTCTGCACTGGAGCCATCTCGCAGGAGCTTCTCAAGCATCACCTGCAAGGGATGAGGCAGGGAGGGCTCACAGTGCACCCCAAAAAAGCTTCTGATTGCAGAAAGCATCAGAGACTTCCCAAAATGTGCAGCTGGATGCTCAGCTCCCATTGGGGAAGGGCTGTAAAGGACAAGATGTCACCTCTACTGTCGCTTCAATCTGAGGCAGTGGCACAGAGTGCAGTGAAGGCGCAGTTCTGCTGGGGACCCTCGCTGTGGGCAGGGGATGCCCAGGCTCTGCACAGCTCTGCTGCCTGTGCCCCCTCACCTGAACGCTGCAGGGTGAAATCAGACATGCCAGCTGGTTTGTACTGCAGAAGGGATATGAAATGACATAATGAAAACAAGGCAGGAGAACAATGCAGACGCTGTATCAGTGTCTGAATAATCGCCGGCGCAGCGTAAATGGGTGTCTCTGCAGCAGACGGCTGTTTCATTTCCTGAATCCTAAGGCGGGCACTTTTTCTGGGCATGGTGTGGAATACTGTCAAATTTTAATTTAGCTTGGCAGTGTCACACAGCCAGTCTGAGCAAGTCGGGGAAGGCAAGTCTGGAACTCATTAGAGCTTGTCGCGAGGCCCCGAAAATTTGATTTTCAATCACTGTTGGGTTTAATTATTGTTGATGTCTTGCCTAGAGTATTCTGGGATTCTTTCTGAGGAAATTAAAGCAGCATGAGTGGGACAGCGTTCTGTTTGGCACAGGGCTTGTTTAGATTGAATTCTGAGTGGAGTTAGAGCTCAGAGCAGGGAGAAGGCGATGGCTGGCACGGCGCGAGGGCTGGAGCAGGCCCAGCTGGCCAGGCAGCCCCTGGGCTTGTGTGCTGTTCTCACTAAACTCTGTCCCTTCTTGTCAGAGCAAAATAACCCACGAAGCTAAGAGCACCCGTCTAAGCCAAGGTAAAGTTTACTCAGTTCACACAAATTTTAGTTCTTTAACTTTTTCTTCCTTCGGTTCTTCACATGAGACTGGCAAACATCTGAAGCGTCCCGCAGGACACAGAGGAGGGCTGCTGGTGCAGGGCTGAATGGGCTCCAGGGTGTGGTCTGGGGGTCCTGGTGCCTCAGGGAGAGGCAGAGCTCCCTCTTCACCAGCAAACACTGGATGCCTGAAGAGCCCTCTGCAGCTGTGTGCAGATGTGGGTGGGAGTGCTGCTTGGGACTGGAGCTTGCAGTGGTCAAGTCCAAAACCTGGGAGCTTTTCAAAACTTCTCATCCCAGCTGGAAATGCAGCTTTGTCACTCATGGTTCCTAAGGTGGGTGCCTTGGCCAGGGTGTGCAGGGTGCCTGGGCTGAGCCCCGAGCTGTCCCCACAGCTGGCAGGGCCTGGCTCTGTGGGAAGGATGCTCAGCTCCCTGGTAACAGCAGTTCTGCCCAGAGACTTCTGTGGGACACATCTGAGAAGCCTCTGTGGTGTCCCAGAGCTCTGTGAGCACTTTGGGTGGGTGAGGATGAGGATCCTGGGTGAGGGGCTGGGGAGGTTGTGCTTGAGCCCCCAAAGGTGCTGCTGCTCCATTTTATAAACCCTGTCAGGGCTGCAGAAACCAGCTTCATCTTCACCACCAGCTTCATCTCGGCTCCAAGTGTGGGGCTGGAGCCCCAGACCTTGAACAGTTCCACCCCAGGACTGGTCTGGCCCTTGCAGAGTTCTCATGTCTGGTCTGCAGAAGCTCAGTTTCCCTCTGGAGCTGGCACTGTCTCTGCAGAGCCACCCCCGGGGCATGAGGAGCTTGCTGCCAGGGCTGGGGACAGGTCACTCTTGGGGAGGTGGCTGTGCCTCCCTGAAGGCTGCTTTGTACTGATCCCTGCTCCCAGAGCAGTGTCCTTGTGCTGCAGCCCAGGGGAGGAAGCAGATGTGGATCCTAATGGAGAAACCTGCTCTGGGTAAGTATTTATAGACATGGAATCACAAAACACAGGGGTTAAAGACCTTATTTTGGGACTTGGACTCAGAGCTAAGCAGAGTCCAATGAAATGCAATTTACAAATTACAAAATCCCTCTGGTCCTGCAGAGAGGCAGTGTCTGGAGTATTTGCTTAGGCTGGGGTTTTTCTCCTTTTTTTAAAGGAGGAAATACTGTAATTCAGCCATCCAGGAAAGGCAGTGCTCAGATGTCCCATCTTGGAGCTCCTGTTCCATTTAGAGATGGGGCTCAGAGAAAGGGGAGTATTTCCAGGCAGCTATTGGCAGTTTTTGGAGAGCTGGAGTTTCCTAGTGCTGGTACCAGGCTGATTCCTCACTCTTGTACCCTCTCACCTGCTCCCAACACCCACCCCGTGGCTTGGTTACATCAGGTGGGCACAGGAAGGTGAATTCTCTCCAGAGCATCCTGATGGTTGCCAGTGTTTGGGGTGGCACAGCTCCTGCCTTGGCTTCAGGCCATCAGCAGCCTCAAGATTCACTTGGACCTGTTGGTGTGCTCCTTCTGAGCACCTGCAAACTTGCTGCTCCAAACCTCCTCGCTTTGTTTTCCAGCCTGTGCTGAGATTGTGAAGCTCGGGGCTGCCACAGAGAGGCTGCAGTGCAGGAAGGGTGAGGGACAGGGGTGGGGGCCCAGGCATGGCCCTGCCCTCGTGCCACCTTCAGCTTCCTCCTGTTTGCTCCACCAAAGATCCCTCTCCTACTGCTGAGAGGATATTCAGTCCTAAATCAGTTGTTAATGGAGATTTGATGGGAGCAGCTCCTGTCAGTGTCCTGGGGGCTCCCCATTCCCAGTGGCATCCAGAACCTTCTCCTCGTGTGGCAGATGGGGAGGACCCGGCTGGTCCTGGGCAGGTAACTGGAGATCACCCTGAGACCCTTACCTGAGTGCTCTGGAACTCAGCACAAGGGCTGTTTCATTAGCCAGACACTTCCTCACATCTTGGTTTGGGTTTATAATTAAGTCCAAGTGTCTGAAGCACTGTCTGACTTTGTGAAAAAATCTGATTTTTCAGCATTTGCCCTTCTCTTATCATTAATTCACACATTGTTAGTGAAGAAAGGAATGCTGCCAGCTATGTGCTCTTGGAAGAGGGAGCTATTTGCAGAGGCCCTGGTTGTTGGAGCTCTGTCATCCTGTGGGTTGGGATCTGGCAGCTCCATTGAAATAGTTTCCTTCATTATCAGAGCCTTTACCTGCTCTTTATGTTGCTAAAATAAAAGGCAGCAAACTTCTTACTCTGCAAAGTTTAATACAATAAGTGCTTCCAGTATTGCAGATGATATCAACCCATTCATTGATGCCTGAAATAAATCCAATAGAGAGAATTTGGGATGAAAGACAGCCTTTTGTCAGGGAATTTTTTTCCTGTGAGTGTGGTAATTGGGATAACGCTTGCTTGGAATCTGGCAGGGAAACAAATTGCTTGCAGGTCATGATTACAATGGATGTTTTCTATGAAAATGAGAAGAAAATAAATCAAAACATCCCTTTGCTGTTCTCAGAACTGCAGTGGTGAATGTGTTCATTGGTTAATGCCCTTCTGAGGGCAGCTGCTTGCCTTGTCAGACCTATTCCCCTTGCTGTCAAGGAGCCTCTCCTGAAATCCAGAAGAGCCCCAAGCGTCCCACCTGAGCTGCCCCTGCAGGAGGTTCAGGGGATGTTTTGGGCTGTTCTGTGCCAGGACTGAGAGCTGGTTCCTGAGCTGGACCTCCCCAGCGTTGGGTGCAGTCAAGGAGGATGTTGAGCTCTAAGGCCCCTTGCGACCCAAACCCTTCTGTTTGCTGCTCATCAGCAGAAAGGAAGAGTTCAGCCAAATGGCCAGCATGTGAACTGGAGCATGCAGCATTCCCCTTGGATGTAAACCCTCGCATCCTCCAGTTACTGGAAATCCGTCAGGAGGTTTGAGCTGGCCCCAAGTCCTTAAGGAAGTTTGAGCCAGGCCCAAATCCATAAGGAAGTTTGAGCTAGCCCACTGTTATTATGCAAGCCTAGCTCTATTATAGTCAAATCATGACAACAAATGATCTGCTATCCATCCCTATCCCTCAGCAATTGTGCTGAGCAGACTGGTCCCACCCGTGTGAATATTGTGTGGCTTTTCCCCATTCCTTTGTTCATGGGTCTAGTTCAGACTTGGCTGTAAATCTTCCAAACTCACTGCAGCTGGAGGAACCTCCCCAAAGGGTTCTGGAGCTCTCTCGTGCCACGGCTGGGAGCGAGGGCAGGGTGTCTGATGCTGCAGGAAGGTTTGGATGGAGCCTGTCGTGGCCACTGAGGAGCACTGGCTGTGGGGAGAGGTGAAACGAGGACCTCGGCTCTGAAGGGCTGTTGTGAACTTGGAGTAACTTTTTGGAAACCAGCTTTTCCTCTTCCCTCCCTAAAAAGGAGGGGAAAACATACTTGAGGTGGTTACGTGTCTCCAGCACCATTTCGGTCTCCAAATAGGGTGTTGTGCAATAAATGCTTTCGGGATCCAGAAGCCTCTGTGGAAGCAGCAGGGCCCCCTTTGCCAGCCCCTCCCAGGCCTGTGGCTGTGGCACTGTGTCCCCAAAGCCCTTCTGGGGGCTGGAGAGCCGTGGGTGACTCAGGCAGCAGTGCCAGGAGGGGTGACTGCCACGGGACACCCTTCACCTGCTGTGGATCTGCCCTGGTGTCACACCGAGCACAGCAAGCAGAGAGAGCCGAGTCCTGCCTGTCCCCTGCTGCCCCGGGGGAGTGCTGGGTCCTCCATGCTCCTGGACTAACCTCCACACTGGCCAAGCTTACTGAAACTCTGAATGGGATTTCAGGCCCGAGTTCTACAGGTCCTGCTGCCCCTGGGGACAGTCCCTGGCAGCAAACCCAGCTGTCAAACTGGTTTCAGCAGAGCCTTTGGCAAAGGGTCCTTGGCCGAGGTGTGCTGGGCTGGCCAGAAGGTGACAGAGCAAAGAGCCCTGTGGGGTCTCAGCTGAGCAGCAAACAGAGCAGGCTGCGCAGCTGGAGCCTGACCTGCTCAGAGCTCCTGGCCAGGAGTCCATCCCACCAGACCTGCCAGGGAAGCTCAGTGCTCCTTTCCAGAGGAGTGCTCAAGCTCTGGAGCAAGCTGGAGCCGTGTTTGGGTTCTTTCCTTGTCGCTTGTCACTCCAGGCTCTCCATTTTCCAGCTGCTCAGCGACCCATGGCCGTGCCTTTGGCTGGTGTAACAGCAACCCATGGCATTACTGGTGTGCTCCTGACACTGCTCACTGATGTTTTTGTGGGTAGAACAGCCTCGATTTCCTATCATTTCACTATCCAAGAATTTCCTCTGCCCTGACTTGCTTTCTGTCTTCTAGCAGCAAGAATGCTGTGAGGCACAGAAAGCCAAAACAGAAATCTTGCAAGGAGCGTCTATCTAGTCCTGGTGAGCAGGATTTGCTTTTCTTCAACCAGTTTGTTGACATAGGCCTGGTTTTGGGGTTTTGGCGCTGTTTAAAGCATTACAAATGTCTCCAAACCCTTTGTGTTAGAAGGTGATGCCGAAGTTCAGCTGCACTTCTCGGATGGGCTTGGGCATAGGTGGAGCCTGGGCTAGTCAGAGCGTTTGTTTCACATTATCTCACCGGCTTTGGGTTTTTGCAGTGTCTTGCATAATTTTTGCAAAGAAATCTCCTTTTATGCCGATGTGAGGAGCTGCAGCAGAGCGAGAGGAGCAGCTCAGTGCCTGGGCAGGACGTGCAGGGACCGGACACTGGCGCCTGTTGTGTCTGGCCCTGCACAGGGACGGGAGTGAGAGTGGCTCAGCTCTCCCTGTGCTTCTGGAGGAGTGAGGAGCAGCACTGCCCTCCAGACAGAGCCTGCCAGGCCTTTCAGAGCCTCCAGAGCTGCTGGCCTGAGGGTCTGAGCTTGCTGGGCACCCTTGGGGCTGTGACTTCCTGCCCTGGCATTGCCCTGGGCTCCCAGTGCCAGCTTGTCCGGGGAGCTGCCTGTGCTGCTGACCACACTTGTCCCTGTGCCTTTCCCCTTGAGTGAAAGAGCCTTTTCCAAAGGAGTTTATTTAATCCAGATGTTTGTCTTTTAGATAAACCACCACTTGCAGTCCCTTGCTGATGCTCAGCTCCTGTTTGACTCACTAAGATCGGAGCCAGCTAAACCCCAGCAGCTCGTGGTACCTGGCACAGGGCTGGGAGTGGTCTGTGGGAATCCTCAGTGTCTGTCTGTCCTGGGCAGCTGGCACAGGAGGAAGAAGAGCTGCAGCATCGTCACTGGGTTTGTCTCTGAGCAGAATTCAGAGCCTGGAGCTGCTGAGCACAGCCTGGGTCAGCCCAAGGGCCCCGTGGGTCCCTGCTGGGGAGCAGCATCTGCTCTTTTGCCTCAGTCCTTTCACTGCTCTTGGTCCCTCCCTTTGAAAATAGGTTTGGCAAGGCCAGCCTGTTGTGAGGTGCCAGAGGGTGATTTAAATAGTGCATGATCTTGCACTGCAGGACTGAGGCAGGGCAGGGACTGCAGCCATGGGCAGGTACCAGCGCTGGGCACCTCCAGAGCCTCACCCCTGCTCTGCCAGGGCTGAGCCCTGGGCCTCTGCTGGGCCAGCTGGAGGAGGATGCCTGTGGGTCTCTCCCAGGGCAGATGTTCTGTGAGTCAGACAGGCTCTCAGTGTGTGTGCACAACTGAGGAGTCAGCTCCTAGAACAAGCTCCTGCCTCGAGAGAGATTAAAGACCTTTCACAAAACCCGATCAATGGCCCCAGAAAGGCTGGCATTGTGAGACCTGTGTATGCCACAAGCCCTGATGGGAAGTGCAATCTGTGGTGGCCACAGTGGTCAGAACCTGCCCAGCCCTGACACCTGGCTGTCCCTCCAGGGGCCAGAGGTGCTGGGCTGTGCTGGGGCAGGCTGTGGGCTCTGATCCCTCACTGCAGGGGCTCGGAGCTGCTGAGCTGGGCTGACACTCCCCTGGTGCTGCCACTGCTCCTGCTGGGCTTGGCACTGTCCCTGTTTCCCCTCAGCTCATTTTTCCAGGGAACAAGCATGTCTTTCAGGCAGGAGCCTGACAGCTCCTGTGTAAACATCCAGGCTGAGATAAATTCAGCGTCTGCTGGTGTCACCTTGCCCTGCTGCCTCCTGCAGCACTTTGTTTTTGTCTCCCTCTGTACCGTGCTGTGTTCCTCACGCTCAAAAAGCCATGTTTGATAAATCCATGGGGCAGGCAGGAAATAGGTTTGTTTTCCAATGTTACGGGCTCCTGGCGTGGGTTTTTGCTCATCTTTGTCCTGTTGGGAGGTTGTTAGGATGTCTCTGCAGCAGTGAACACCCAAGGATGGGTGACTTTTGTCTGTTTTCAGTGGGCAGCAAAAAGTGCAGCACAGCCACAGCCCCCCCTGTCACTCCAGCACCCCCTCTGCTCTCCAGAGCATTTCCCAGTGTATTTCCTGCTCACTATGGAAACCCCCCCTAAAGTCCAGTGCCAGAGGCATGGAAACCTACCACATTCCCAAAATACACTTGGAGACACACCAAGGAGGTCCAAGGTGCAGTAAAGCAAGTTCAGCATCAGGTTATGGCAGTGCACCTCCATGTCTCCTGCCTGACCTTCTGCCTTGCACAGGTCCATGTGCAGTACATGAACTCTGTGAACTGGATCAAAATGAGACCTGAGGTCTCTGTGGAGAGGTGAAGGTGGCTGCCCAGGGTATGGGCATGTTCCCTGGGTTTGATGTGCCAGCCCCTCCACCTTCCCTCACTTTGAAGGGAAAACCTTCACCCAGCATCTTTAGATAAACTTAGCAGGGTTGCATGGATGTGGTCAGATGGTGTTGGGAGATGTGAGGTTTCATGGGACACAAGGGATGGCGGAAGGGATCGCTGTCTGCAGGGCAGTGTGCGCTGTCAGCGCTGTCCCAGGGAGCCCTGGGGACAGAGCCCTGCCAGCTGTGCTGCTCCAGCTGTGCTGCTCCAGCTGTGCTGCTCCAGCTGTGCTGCTCCAGCTGTGTGCTGCTGTTTTGCAGATGTCGGGGAGCCAGCCGCAGGTGGGAAGAGGCGCGCCCTGCCTGCGCTGCCGAGGGCTGTGCACGGGCTTCGAGCCACACTCCTGGAGGTAACGTTGGTCCTGCCTGATCCTGCCTGCAATGGGCCTGCTGCTGACACAGCACCTCGTTACTGATGCTTCATTCCCAGTTTTTCCTCTTAAAACCACAAATTCGGGTAAATAGCCCCTGATAGTAGCAGCACACCAGGACAGTGCCCAGCTCAGGGCAGGGGCTGCTCCCTGCCCCAGCAGGACAACAAAGGGGCTGTGAAATGGAATGCAGACATCCAGCTGTCACTAATTGAAAGAGAATTAGTGCCCTCTGAGCTGCCTCACAAACACTGGGCTCCTCTGTGCTCCTGGGGAGCTCCCCAGGGTGCTGGGCCCATGGTGGTAGGGCAGGGAGGCTGTGGTCCAGCTGTGCTGCTGCAACTGGAATGCCTTGGATGCCTTCAGCTCCATTTGTGATACTTCAGCTGTGTGAAATCCAAACTTTAAAGCACTCATTTGGTGGAAGCACAATTATTTTTTTATTGACCCCATTAAAGGCTGGTAGGACTCATTCTTACTCCAAGATCCTGCTGAAATCCTCGGGGTTGTGTCAGAGTTACTTTGCCCCTTTTGCTATTAGTGTTTGATGGCAGTGCTGGCCACCAGAGTGTCCTTAGACACTTGTCTGTGTGATTTATACCTATTATCGTTCAAATTACAGTCAATTAAGCATCAGTTCCTTCCAGCAGTCACTTTTTTAATGGCATGTAAAGATTCATAATAGGCAAGGCTGGTGCTGCTCTGTTGGAATCTAGTGAGGAGAATTATCTCCAATCTCGTGATGCTTGAAGGGGTTTCCAGAGTTCAGGGGAAGCAGCAGCTCATGGGTGGGAGGCAGCAGATTTTGCAGTGCCAGGACACAGGAAATGGCTTCCCACTGCCAGAGGGCAGGGCTGGATGGGTTATTGGGAATTAGGAATTGTTCCCTGGCAGGGTGGGCAGGCCCTGGCACAGCTGGGGCTGCCCCTGGATCCCTGGCAGTGCCCAAGGCCAGGCTGGACATTGGGGCTGGAGCAGCCTGGGACAGTGGGAGGTGTCCCTGCCATGGCAGGGCTGGCACTGGGTGGGATTTTGGGTCCTCCCAACCCAACTCAACCAAACCCAACCCAGCCCATTCCACCCTGAGCCTTTTGTCCGTGCCGTGAGCCCAGGCTGTGTGTGCCCCTGGGGCAAGGCTGGCAGCCCATGCGCGGCTCATCCCCTGGATGCTCTCTTGGGATTTCCCAGGAAGATCTGCAAGTCGTGCAAGTGCAGCCAGGAGGAGCACGGGCCGAGCTCGGAGCTGGACGATGACCGCAAGATCGGGCGGCTGCTCTCGGGCTCCCGGCACGCCTCGCTCACCGCGCGCCTCAAGGGCGGCGACGGCGCCCGCGTCTACAAGAGGAACCGCATGATCGTCACCAACCCCAACATCTCGGGCAAGGACCCCACCTTCGACACCATCACCTACGAGTGGGCTCCCCCCGGGCTCACCCAGAAGCTGGTAAGGGCAGCCGGGGGGCTGGGGACGGAGCTCTGCTGTGGAATGGGCTTGTCGGGGAGAAACAGGAACCCGTGGTGGGCTCAGAGGGGTACAGAGCCTCGCGTTTGGAACACTGCCCATAAGCAGAGTGGGTAGGAGAGCGGGATGGAATGCATTTGGGTTTTATGGCTTTGTTTACATTTCTAGGAGAAGTCTTAATGGATTTTACAACTAGAAAGCTCTTAGTCTTTTGGTAAAGCCCATCTGCAGTAAAAGCATGGCTGGGGAGAGATACCATCCCTGCTGTCCTGCTGCCCTGGGCAGCCCATGCCTGCTCTAAAGCCCCAGCCTGGATGTAAGAACAACTCCTCCAGGCCTTCTGGGGCTGTCTGGGCTGGGCAAGCAGAGGAGCAGGAATGGGGCTGGCAGGCAGCTGGGTGGTTGTGCCCCAGGGCTCCTCCTCTCCTGCTCTCAGAGAGCATCCCTGTGCTGCTGGAGGAGTCCTTGCCTGGAAAGTGGGCTCAGAGGCCCATTGCCGGGGTCCCTCATAGTGCCTCTGAGGAAGAACAGCAGCCCACCCCCGTTCCAGCAGCCTTGAGGAGCTTCCTGTGCCCAGGAGCAGGAGTGGGAGGGCTCCCTGTGCCCGGCTGTGAGCCTGGTGAGAGCTGAGCTGGGTGCCTGGGAGCTCCTGCCTGCAGCTCCTGTCTGCTGCCAGCAGAACCACTCTCACCTCAGCTCTGGAGCTGGGGATTTCTTCCTTACAGTTTAAGCATAATCTGGTCCAAATAAAAACAACATTTTCAAGAGAGCTCAGGGTAAAAAGGTGAGATAGGGAGTGTGGTCCCCTTCTGAGGGCTGGATCCAAAACCGAGCCCCCAGCCCAGCTCCACCTCCCTGCCGTGCCTGGTTTCCATCTGGACCAGCTGTGTGGGAAGGGGTGGAAGTGGTTTTCAGCATGGGGAGGTGTGAGCCAGCAGAGCATTTCTTGTGGGAAAGCCTTTAGCTGGCTTTTCACTGTGCTGTGGTGTAAAACCTTCTGGGTGCCACTGTCAAGAGTGAGCAGTGAAGAGCTTCTGCTTCTCAAATGAAACAAATAGCTGCAAGCTATTGATGCCAATCAACAAAAAAAAAAAAGCTGCTGAAAATGCAACCAGAGACCTTTTTAAAGAAGAATTTGGGATACAGGTGTTAAAGTGTAGTTGCAGCCCGCAGAGCCAGACTGGTTTAAAGCCAGTTGCCCTGAGGGCCTTGGACAGGCTGGGTTGGGGCTGAGCTGGGGATGCTTCATCGAGGCCCTTCCCTTCCCTTCCCTTCCCTTCCCTTCCCTTCCCTTCCCTTCCCTTCCCTTCCCTTCCCAAGCCCCCATCCCAGTCCCACCCTCCTGATGGGGGAGGTTCAAAAACTTTATGAAAGTTTTTGATCTCTTTATAGTGCCTGGACAGGCTGGAATATATTTTGGTTCAAGTAAACAACAGGCAGGAGCTTTGGAGACAACCTTGATAAATTCTGGCTTGCAGATCATCTTGACAAACGCTGGGGAGAAGTGTTGGATGTCAGCCACTCTCAGGATGGTTTCAAAGGGACTTGGGCCAAAAAGCTGTTAGTGCACAACTGCCTGGCTCCAGGGCTTTCCTCCTGAAGGCAGGCTGGCCACTTGGGATGGCTTTAACCTTGTTTTGCTGAAGTGGACGGTCAATAATAGGAGGAAGTTCAGAGCATTCTTGTTAAGCCGTGCCTGCAGAAGTCATGAAGCAGATACTTAGGACCTTGGAGACAGTGGAAAGAACAGATCATAAAATAGCCCCAAGATCCAGTGGTGAGCACTGAAAACTAAAATGCTCTTCCTCCAAATTACCTGCACTCAGGCAGCACAGCGAAGCATTGGCCATAACAGTAAGTGATAGCAGCAGATGTAGCAACTTCTTGTTCTTCATGGCAGTTTTTGGTGTCAGGTTGGATTTTTTGGATTTTTTTTCCCCCCAATCTTTTCTCTGGACACATTTTTATTGACATCTGCAATTATAACTTCAAGCATTCCCTTGGTCAGGGAGTGAAATCTCACTGCCTGTCTGGGCAGATACTGAAACCTGCCCCTGAGCAGGCTTTAAGTAAGCCTTTAAAAAAGCCTTGAGGCTTTGCTTTCCTCACTCTCAGCACAAACACTTTGTGTTGGGAATGGAGATCCTGGAGGTGGAGCAGACCAGGAGGCTCCAGGTGCCTGTGCTGGCCCCTTGCTCTGGTGTAAATGTTCATTAGTCTTGGCACATCAGTGGACTGAGGTTTCTCCCCACGCTGCTGCTCTGCTGCAGCTCTACTGTCCTGGTGGTCCTGCTCTCACAGCATCACTTCAGTTGTTTCCTGTCCACTTGTGGGGCAGTGCCTGTGAGGAGCAGTCAGGGAATCCTTGTCTCTTTCTCCTCATTCCTCTTCGGTTTCCTCATATCTGTGAAAGCCATTTGTGCACCAGGACACTGCCCAGCATCCCACAGCTCTCCAAACAGCTCTTCCCAAACACCACCTTCTCCCACAGGGCAACAACCTTCCCAGGAAACTGGACATCAACCCCCCTTTGCCCAGGGCCACGATGCACCGAGTGCTGATGTCTGATATCCCAGTGTGCAGTGATTTGAACTTGCACCCCAAGGGTGGGGAAGAAGCCCTGCTTCCATGGAATCATTATGTGCTGCTGTTCCACATTTCCTGTCAGGAATTCCGCCCTGCAGCACTGCTCTCTGCCTCAGAGGAGGCAACGTGGAAGGCACCTGGAAGTTTTTCCTGACGTGCTGAACAGTTCAGTGCTGGGCAAGCATTTCTGTGTGGAAAAGCCCAGCCTGAACCAGCCTGTGTGCCACAAACAGTTAAATCTCTTTGCTAAGTTTTTTAAGCTAGAGTTCTCAAGTAAGAAGCAAATCTAATGCAGCTGGCTGCTGGTCTGGCAGGGAAGGGCAGGGAGCCAACTGGCTGCCCTGTCACTCTCCACACTACAATAGGAAAATGCCGGAGTGGGAAACTCCCTTCCCCTGCTCGGGCCAGGAGCAGTTAAATGTGCAGCCCCCGTGGCCCACGGGCCCTGACCCAGCCTCACACTGACAGGGCTTTACTCTGCTGCTGAGGTCCTGGCCTGTTAAATCAGAGCCTTCATTTTGGGCACTTTCTGGGCATTTCCTTTCTGTGTCACAGGGTATTAATAATGAAACACCTTCCCTCTGCTGTGAAACCAGCAGTCAGGTGGAACTGGTCAGTGACACAGACTCAACTGCCAGCTGCATTTTTCCTGTGTTATGATGATTTCATTAATTGATAAAGGATGGTCTTTCACTGTGAGCTGCTCTGCACACAGCCATGTGGGCTCTGGGGTGCTCAGAGTGGTCTGGGACTCACTCCCTGCAGCTCTCCCTGTCCCAGCACAAGGCAATAGAGAGCTGCTCGTGGGTTTTGATGTTTATGGGTTTTTAGTCTTTTCAGCAGCCGTGTTATCAAATTTCATGGAAAAGTGTCATGGTAATGCCAGCAAGGGAGGGTGTGCTGGGATTTTTGTGCAAAGCAAGTTCTGTCTGTGCTGCTTTGCTTTCCTGGGCAAACTGGGGTTTGTATTTAAACAAACAAACAAACAAAAAGTAATTTAAAACACCATAAAAACACCCAGTCTGTTTTCTGAGGATGAAAGGATTTATAACAGCCTGCTACCCCGGGCATCTGAGCCAGTCCAGCCTTTTATTTCTGCACGGTGGGTGCAAACCCTTCAGAGGGAGAAGGGAGGGTTTGGGCGCATTGTCTGCTGCTGCTCCACAGCACAAGCAGAGCATGTCCCTGGCAGGCTGTGCCTCCTGCTGCAGCAGCTCGTGTGTGTCCTGTGCAGTACATGCAGGGCTGTGTGTCCCCTGCAGTGCATGGCCTGTGTGTCCCCTGCAGTACATGCAGGGCTGTGTGTCCCCTGCAGTTCATGCCCCCGTGTCCCCTGCAGGCCATGCAGTGCTGTGTGTCCCCTGCAGTTCATGCCCCTGTGTCCCCTGCAGCACATGCAGTGCTGTGTGTCCCTTTGCAGGCCATGCAGTGCTGTGTGTCCCCTGCAGTTCATGCCTCCGTGTCCCCTGCAGGCCATGCAGTGCTGTGTGTGTGTCCCCTGCAGCACATGCAGTGCTGTGTGTCCCCTTGCAGGCCATGCAGTGCTGTGTGTCCCCTGCAGGCCATGCAGTGCTGTGTGTCCCCTGCAGTTCATGCCTCCGTGTCCCCTGCAGGCCATGCAGTGCTGTGTGTGTGTCCCCTGCAGCACATGCAGTGCTGTGTGTCCCCTTGCAGGCCACGCAGTGCTGTGTGTCCCCTGCAGGCCATGCAGTGCTGTGTGTCCCCTGCAGCACATGCCCCTGTGTCCCCTGCAGGCCATGCAGTGCTCTGTGTGTGTCCCTGCAGGCCATGCAGTACATGGAGCTGGTCCCCAAGGAGCTGCAGCCCGTGGCGGGCACGGAGGGCGCCTGGCAGCGGCGGCGGCGGCTGGCGCGGCAGCTCCCGCTGCACGACCAGGACCCCGCGCAGTGCCGCGGCCTCGCCGAGGGCGAGCAGCAGCTCATGCACGACTTCGTGACGAGGTACAAGGCCGAGGCCCTGGGCGTCGGGGAGGTGGCGCTGCCAGGCCAGGGCGGCGGCCGGAAGGAGGAGGAGAAGGCCCAGGAGAAGGCCCAGGAGAAGAGCATCGACCCCAGCACGGCTCCCGAGTCACCCAACGGGGCCCTGGAGAGCACGGCCGGGCACTACGTGAGTGGGATGGGATATGGGATAGGATGGGATGGGATGGGATGGGATGGGATGGGATGGGATGGGATGGGATGGGATGGGATGGGATGGGATGGGATGGGATGGGATGGGATGGGATGGGATGGGATAGGATGGGATGGGATGGGATGGGGATGGGATGGGATGGGATGGGAGCACTGGGGCTGCTCCAGGCTCAGAGAGCCACTGGGAATAGATTTGGTCTCAACTCACAGAAGGCAGGGTGATCTGTGCCTTGTCCCCATCCTGCTCCCAGGGCATTCTCCATGCCTGCTGCAGGCTCAGTCACATCACAAAGCTTTGGAGCAGCACTGTGAGGGCCTGGGGGGCTCCTCTGCTCCAGCCAGCCCTGCTGAGCACAAGGGTCCATCTGGCAGGGCTGATGAGCGGCGTTCTCCTCTTCTTCATCTCCTTTCTCTGCAGCAAAGGCCTTGCTGGGCCACCAAAGTCAGGGAATTCTTGCTGTGGGAACTGGTTTGAGCTCTGGGTTCTTGGCAGCTCTGAAAGGTTGGGCATGACATGTTCCTGGATGATATGGGCAGTGTTTCAGTTGAAAGCTGAACTTGATGATCTTGGAGGTCTTTTCCAACCTTCGCCATTCTGTGATGCAAGTCAGTATTTCCAAGTAGGCTTCTTACCCAGAAAGACCTCAGATGACAGGAGGTGAAGGCTCTGGCCAGTTAGCACAGAGCTGTGAACATGCAGATAGTGTTCCCAGGACTGTAATCACTCTGGGGAAATGGAAACAGCTGCCCTGGGTCCCTGGGCATACAAATACATTTCCACTGAGAAATGGCTGAGATTCCTCAACACCCTTTTAGATTTATATTCCCCCAGCACTGTCTGGAGTGCTGCTGAACAGATGCTTATCATAAAATATGGTGAGTGGAAATACCTTGTCCTGGTCCTTGTGAGGGTGACTTGCAGCAGAGGATTTAAAGCTGAAAAAGCAAATGGTGTCCAAGTGTTTTTAAGAGGAGATTCTTTCCTGCCATTCCTGCACTGAGGTTGTACATGAAAGAGCAGTTTTCATTTTCAGTCCATATTGGGTAATGTCTCCCCTCTGCCATGGTCTCTTAACGTACTGCTGACTTTGAATCCAGGGGCACAGTAAAGACTTTCACTATTGCAACAAAACACTGAATTTTAAGATAAAAAATAGCCAAAAAAGGAAGGTTTCCTTTAAACATATCAATAAGTCATCCTAGCAATGAAGGTTTACTTAAACTGCAAGTTTGTCCTTTCAAATAAATAAATACATAACTGTGATGTTATTCTCCTTAGTTTGAAGCATCATTTCTCTCAAGGCACCAGCTGAAAAATGGAGCAGCTTTCAGAGCAGTGGCAGATCCTCTGGGACAGCCAGGCTGTGCAGCCCAGGACAGGGCAGACCCGGGGAGGACTGGGGACACTGGCCCTGCTGGCCACTGCCCTCATCTGCCTCCACATCCCTGCTGCACGTCTGTCCCACGGGATGGGTGTTCTTCACAGAGCACAGAGTCCTGACCCCCAGAGCTGGGGACTCCTCTGGTGTTACAAGGTTTGATTCCTGCCCTGGAATCAAACCAAATCCTGAGGCAATTGATCCAAATTAATCATTGTTCCCAAAAGCTTGAGGCCAGCAATGCAGGGAGTGCTCAGAGTGCCTGTGGTGTCTGGGAGCTCCTTCCCTGGGAGCTGGCACTGCAGAGCACGAGCTGGGCATGAGCAGCATGGGAAAGCCTAAGGGAACAGGACACGTTTTTGGCCAACACCTCTGGTAACTCAGCTAGTGAAGTGTTCACTCCTCTGCCTGCATGATGGAGATACAGGAGCACCAAGCTGTAATCCCACCTCAAGTTTGAAGGATCACCTCTTTGTAGTGTGTAAGTATCAGGATATGGAGGTTATACAATGCTTGGGAAAAGCCCCATGAATAGATTTTCCCTGTGAACAATTTCCATGAAGAGAAACAGCAAAATAAGTTGTTTTTCTAACAGTTCTTGCTGGCAATTAACTTGAGCTCAGGGTTGGAAGCTGCAGTGTTTGTTCTTGCTTCAGATCCTGCAAGATAAGCAGGGCTGGGCGGCTGGGGCTGTGGCCTCTTGGGGCTGGCAGGGCAGAGGCAGCTGCAGGGTCTGGCTCTGGGGCTGACCCCAGCTCTGGTGTCTCAGGGACGTGTCAGGAAAAGGCCTGGGTCTGGTGGGTGCAGAGCCCTCGGTGTGATGGGTGCAGAACCCTCGGTGTGACTGATGGGTGCAGTGCCCTGGGTGTGATGGGTGCAGTGCCCTCAGTGTGATGGGTGCAGTGCCCTCGGTGTGATGGGTGCAGTGCCCTCAGTGTGATGGGTGCAGTGCCCTGGGTGTGATGGGTGCAGTGCCCTCAGTGTGACTGATGGGTGCAGTGCCCTCAGTGTGATGGGTGCAGTGCCCTGGGTCTGGTGGGTGCAGAGCCCTCGGTGTGATGGGTGCCGAGCCCTCGGTGTGATGGGTGCCGAGCCCTCGGTGTGATGGGTGCAGTGCCCTCAGTGTGACTGATGGGTGCAGAGCCCTCAGTGTCATGGGTGCAGTGCCCTCAGTGTGATGGGTGCAGTGCCCTGGGTGTGATGGGTGCAGTGCCCTCAGTGTGACTGATGGGTGCAGAGCCCTCAATGTGATTGATGGGTGCAGTGCCCTCGGTGTGACTGATGGGTGCAGTGCCCTCAGTGTGACTGATGGGTGCAGTGCCCTCAGTGTGACTGATGGGTGCAGTGCCCTCGGTGTGATGGGTGCAGTGCCCTCAGTGTGACTGATGGGTGCAGAGCCCTCAATGTGATTGATGGGTGCAGTGCCCTCGGTGTGACTGATGGGTGCAGTGCCCTCAGTGTGACTGATGGGTGCAGTGCCCTCGGTGTGACTGATGGGTGCAGAGCCCTCGGTGTGATGGGTGCAGTGCCCTCGGTGTGATGGGTGCAGTGCCCTCGGTGTGACTGATGGGTGCAGAGCCCTCGGTGTGATGGGTGCAGTGCCCTCGGTGTGATGGGTGCAGTGCCCTCAGTGTGACTGATGGGTGCAGAGCCCTCGGTGTGATGGGTGCAGTGCCCTGGGTGTGATGGGTGCAGTGCCCTCGGTGTGATGGGTGCAGTGCCCTCGGTGTGATGGGTGCAGTGCCCTCGGTGTGACTGATGGGTGCAGTGCCCTCGGTGTGACTGATGGGTGCAGAGCCCTCGGTGTGATGGGTGCAGTGCCCTCAGTGTGACTGATGGGTGCAGGAAGGACAGTGACCCACAAGGGAGAACCCAACCCAAACCATTCTGTGGTTCTCCCATTGTACCTGTTAGGAACTGTTGGCTTCAATCGGGGTGTTTGTAAGTTGTCATCTGATCCCAGGGCCATTGCCAGTCCCTGCCCCTGTGCCACCTGGAGGGGACACTGCTGTGCCAAGGCTCTGATGGGGCACAGCAGGGCAGCCACAGCCCGTGTGACACACAGGCTGCTCACAGCTTCAGTGGGAGTCCTGCCAGCCTCTGAGTGGAGCTTTAAGGCTGGCTCTTCACTAATCACAGGATTGCTCTGCAGGCACAGATAAAGAGCAGACCTACTTGGTCTGGTGTGTAATGTGCATGGATGCCATTAATCTTGAGATTAATCACATCTAATTTTGGCTCTTTGGCCTGTTAGAAATAGAAAACACTTACTGAAATCTGTAGAGGGACAGCTGAGTTAGGCACAGACAGAAAACAATGAGAAAAGACCAAAATTCCTGATCTCTTTTCAAATTTACATCTCTGATGTGCTGCACTATAGGAATTCTTAACTTCTCCTTGGAGAACGTTTG
Source organism: Molothrus aeneus (assembly GCF_037042795.1). Taxonomy (NCBI): domain Eukaryota; kingdom Metazoa; phylum Chordata; class Aves; order Passeriformes; family Icteridae; genus Molothrus; species Molothrus aeneus. The sequence continues at coordinate 742,691 of NC_089657.1, read as the reverse complement.
TATTTTGGTGGAGGTTTTGGTTTGGGAGGGTGCCAATGCCCCTCAGAATGAGCTGCCCAGCAGGGTGGGTGGGTGTCGCCATGCCCATGCTGACCAGCACCCCTCCGTGCAGCGCTGCGAGTCGTGCCAGCAGCCGGTGCCCGGGGACTGCCCCGTGGTGTACGCCGAGCGCGCCGGCTACTCCCGCCAGTGGCACCCCGGCTGCTTCGTGTGCTGCCGCTGCACCGAGCCCCTCGTCGACCTCATCTACTTCTGGAAGAGCGGGGCCGCCTGGTGTGGGCGCCACTACTGCGAGAGCCTCCGGCCCCGCTGCGCCGGCTGCGACGAGGTACGGACCTGGGAGGGACCCGTGTGCCAGGGGGGAGTGACCTGAGCAACTGGGACCCCCTGTGCCAGGGGACAGAGTGACCTGAGCAACTGGGACCCCCTGTGCCAGGGGACAGAGTGACCTGAGCAACTGGGACCCCCTGTGCCAGGGGACAGAGTGACCAGGGCCCCTGGGACCGCCTGTGCCAGGGGACAGAGTGACCAGGGCCCCTGGGACCGCCTGTGCCAGGGGACAGAGTGACCAGGGCCCCTGGGACCGCCTGTGCCAGGGGACAGAGTGACCTGAGCAACTGGGATCCCTTGTGCCAGGGGACAGAGTGACCAGGGCCCCTGGGACCCCCTGTGCCCGGGACAGGGACACCTTCCAGGGGTGGGACAAGGTGACCTTTACAGGTCCCCTCCAGCCCAGACCATCCTGTGATTATTCTCTGTACCCATTCCTGAGCTCCACAGCTGATTGGCTTGGTGGGAGGTGTGGGGTGGTTCTCCCTGCTCCTGCCATGCTCCAGCTTGGTGGGGTGGTGGAAATGAGCAGTTGTCTGTCTGTCTGTCTGTCTGTCCTGTAGATCATCTTCTCGGAGGACTACCAGCAGGTGGAAGGGCTGGCCTGGCACCACAAGCACTTTGCCTGCCTGGAGTGTGAGACGCTGCTGACGGGCAAACCCTTCACCCTGGCCAACACCAGCCTGCTGTGCAGCACCTGCAGCCAGAGCAGGGCCTGAGCAGGGCCAGCAGGGCTCCCACCAGGACTGGGGGCATTTGGAAACACAGCACGAGGGGAAGGTTACCAAATTTCAGAGTCGGACTATTCACTTGCGAGCAGCTCCGTGTGCCCTGGCATGCAGCACAGCGAGAGGAGGTGTTTCCTTGGGGCCCTCTTGGATCTGCCAGGGAGCCCTTGTGCCCACGTGTACCTGCCAGGAGGAGCTGGAGAGGAAAGCAAAGGAGGGGCTGGGCTCTGCTGGCTTTTGTCAAGTCTGTCCCACCTTCTTATGACTAAGATCTTGCAATAGTCTTTTGGAAATAACACATCTCAACAGTAACTTCTGGCATACTAAACCTACAGTTGTGGTCAAAAACAAGGGGTGTTTGTGGTTTTTAAATCCTTACTGGAATTAGGCTAACAGGCTGCTGCCACTGTGTCAAGGCAGTGGGTTTGAGGAATGTGATCAGCTTGCTGAAAGCAATGGTATAAAATTGCAGCCACACGCAGCTGGGGCTTTGTCCTGTGCAACAAAAACACCAAGGAGTGGGCACAGAGGGCAAGGGGCTCACCCTGCTGAGAGGGCAGGGCAGGCTCTGCCTGGTCAGTGGCTGACTCAGCCCCTGGAGCTGCCACCCTGGGACTGGAATGTAAAGAATTTTGTGGCAAACAGCTTTATCAGCTGTCTGGGGGGCAGAGTGTGTGTGTGTGCATGTGTCCCTGAGATGCTGCAGTGCCACTTTTTCCCTGCAAGACTTCAGTGACCCTTCCAAGAGCCAGGCAGCTGTACTTCCTGCATGGGGAACCCTGGGGACACTGGGGTCCCACTGGGGACACTGGGGTCCTATTGGGGACCCCCAGGGCCAGGGGCTGAGGTGCACAGAGGGCTGAGCTCTCTGCCAGCCCCCGTGGGTGGCACTCCTGCTGCGTTTGGGGACCCACATGGACACATGAGCATTTCAGAGCTGGCATTTTCAGCAGGACCCTGGTTTGGGGGTAACCCTCCCCTGTCCCCTGCCTGGGGAGCTCTGGGGGAAAAGGGGATCCCCTCCAGTCCAGGCAGCCTCAGGGGGTGGCATGGAGAAGAGGTGGTGCCAGGCTGCAGAGGAATGCAGGTGGGAGCTTGGGCAAAGGTCAGAGCAGAGGCACGGGCAGAGCAGGGCTCTGGGGGAACCCTGGGCTGGCCTCTCCTCTTGTCCCCTTTTGGGGGCAGCCCTGGGCTGGATCATCCCCAGCACCCTCCCTGCCCTGGGTGTCCCTGGCAGGAGGGGGCCACGTTCACTTTAGGCACATGAAAGACTCCATGGAGACCTCGTAGACCCCTTCCAGACCTAAAGGGGCTCCGTGAGAGCTGCAGAGGGACTGTGGACAAGGCGTGGTGGCAGCCCAGTGCAGCATGTTCTGAGTTATGGTTTTGTGATGTAGAAATTGTAATTTGTGAAGTCCCTGCTCCAGTACACACTGCCTTCAGGCTTTGGGACTGCTGGCACCTGCTCAAGCCTTGCAGGTATTTCTGCAGCTCGTAAAATACTGTCTGCTAAAGAAATTTACTGCAATTAAACAGCTTAACAAAATCCTGTGCCTCTCCAGCGTCGGGAGCAAAAGCGTGAAATTAATGCATCAAACAGCTCGGAACATATGGGAGCCTTTAGTGCTGGTACTGGAGCTGAAATTCAGGGTGGGCATGGGCTGATCCTCCGCCAGCAAGGACAGCATTTTAACTTGGGGGCTGCAAAGGACAGAGCCTTCCTGTCCTGGGATGGCCAGGGCAGTCAGCACAGGGAATTTGTGCCTCCTGTGTGAGCTTCCAGCTCCTATTTAAACTCAAGCATTCTGTGTAGTTGTTCTAAATACCTCTGACAATACATTTGAATGTTCCTGAAGCTTTAAATAAAGTATTTTGGATACAAAAATCCTTCACCTGCTCCCCCAGTGCTGACCCAGCCAGGAGCAGGGGTGGGAGAGAGGGAGGGCAGAGCCTCCCTACAGAGGAATAACCACTGCCTGGGCAGAAGCCACATTTCAGCAAATGTTTTGCAAGCTCAAGTTTTTCAGAGCTTAACTGCTCTGAATCTGCAAATATTTGCAGTGCTGTGTCATTTGTGGTCCCCCTTTTTTGAAGAGATGTTCTAGGCAGAGAAGGGGCCCGTCTGTCTGTGATGGGAGATGGAAGCAGGGCAGAAGCGCTGAGGGCAGCGGCTGCACGTGGGTCACCCTCCTCCCCACATCCCCCAGTACCAGGGTCAGCCCCAGGACATCCCCCTGAGCCCAGGGTCAGCCCCAGGACATCCCCCTGATCCCCCAGGGTCATCCCCACATCCCCCTGATCCCAGAGTCAGCCCCACATCCCCCTGGCACCAGGGTCATCCCCACATCCCCCCGATCCCCCAGGGTCAGCCCCACATCCCCCCGATCCCCCAGGGTCAGCCCCACATCCCCCTGATCCCAGAGTCAGCCCCACATCCCCCTGATCCCCCAGGGTCATCCCCACATCCCCCTGATCCCCCAGGGTCATCCCCACATCCCCCTGATCCCCCAGGGTCATCCCCACATCCCCCTGATCCCCCAGGGTCATCCCCACATCCCCCTGATCCCAGAGTCAGCCCCACATCCCCCTGATCCCAGAGTCAGCCCCACATCCCCCTGGCACCAGGGTCATCCCCACATCCCCCCAATCCCCCAGGGTCAGCCCCACATCCCCCTGATCCCAGGGTCAGCCCCACATCCCCCCGATCCCCCAGGGTCAGCCCCACATCCCCCTGAGCCCAGAGTCATCCCTACATCCCCCTGATCCCCCAGGTCATCCCCACATCCCCCCGATCCCCCAGGGTCATCCCCACATCCCCCTGATCCCCCATTGCATTCCCACATCCCCCTGATCCCCCATGACACCCCCACATCCCCCTGATCCCCCATTGCATTCCCACATCCCCCTGATCCCCCATGACATCCCCACATCCCCCTGATCCCCCATGACACCCCCACATCCCCCTGATCCCCCATTGCATTCCCACATCCCCCTGATCCCCCATGACACCCCCACATCCCCCAGTCCCCCAGGTCAGCCCCACCTGGCCAAGGAGGCCTGGCCTCAGGCAGGAGGTTCCTTGCCCTGCCCCTGGGCACCACCTGGGCACAGGGAGCTTTCCCTGCTGAGGGGGAGCCACTGAGGGGTGAGAGGTGCCTGCAGCCAGTACACAGCCCCGAGAGAGAGGGGAGAGCCCTCCAGCCACTGCTGGATCCCTGGAATATTTGTAATATTCAGGCCAAAACAAACTATGAAACCCGAACTTCAGTTCCTCAGCTGCTGTGACTCAGAGGCAGCCCCAGGGGCAGTGACAGCCCGGCAGTGATCTGTGTCCCAGAGCTGCCACCCAGGGCCAGCAGAGGAAGCTGGCTGGCATCTCCCAGCAAGGCTCACTCCCACCCTGCCCCACAGGCTCTCTCCAGGCAGCCAGAAAGGAGGCAGGTCTGGAGGATTTAACAAGTTCCTCTGGTCCATGGAAAACAGCTGGACACTGAGCTCCAGTTATTTATTTATTCATTCCTGGCACTGGAGCCATGTGGCAGGATGGGGTCAGGGGCCAGGAGCAGGGATCTGTGGGGCACAGGCGGTGTGGGAGCCTGAGCCAGCTCTGCACCCCTGTGCTTCTGGAGCTGGGCAGAAATTCCTTGTGTGAGAGGGAAGCTGCAGTGCTCTGTTCACCTGCAGAGCCTGGCTTTGGGGAGAGCAGAGCCCAGGCTGGGCCTTGCCCTGGCGCTGCTCAGGCTCTGCTTTGCACCATTCCAGGCCAGGAAACAATCAGCCTTCTCTGCACAGCTTGTGTCCAAAGGCAGCTCTTTGCCTGGGTACCTCTCCAATGAATGATGCAGACCTGATTTATTGGAAGGGATGGGATCCCTGTTGCCTGCCTTGGTGGAACAAACAGCCAGAAAGAAGTTGTTGATCCTGGGTATAACTCAGTAAGAACCTGATCCTGGGGTGGAGGACAATTGCCTTAAACAGAAAGTTTTAAGGGGTTTTATTAGGCAGTCAATTCTAAAAAAATGTGATTTCAGATACCTGTAACTAATAAACCTCAAAATTCAGTGGCTGCAGGCGAGAAAAACATAAACCAAGGGCAGAGTGAGTTGGCTGTATAAACACTACAATAAAACTTGCTTAAAAGCCCAGAGAGAAAAATGCAGAGGTGGAAAAGCAACTATTAATGAAGTGAGGGTGCATTTCAGTGGAAACTTCCTGAGACCTGCAGCAGCTGCTACTTCAGGGCAGAGCTAAAGAAAGCCCCTGTGGCTGGGTGTTCTTCTGTAAAAAGTGAGGTTATGTTTATATAAATCTAATTTGAGCTCGAGTTTACTTTTCAACACACTTTCTTCAGCCAAATCACCAAAAAATCACCCCTTCCACAGTGAGGGTTTTGTAGATTGTTGCCTGATTTCAGAAAACGTTACCGAAAAATGCTAACAGCACCTGGAGCAAACCAGGGACAATGGGAACTGAGTTTAATGTGGCTCCAGAGCAGGATTGGTGCAGGGCCAGCTCACAGTGCCCCGTGGCAGTGCCCTGTGGCAGTGCCCTGTGGCAGTGCCTGGCCACTGTGGCCCTGATGGCCATGGGGTGGCAGCAGGAGCCTGTCCTGTGAATTCCCTCATCCCGGGGGCTCTGCTGCCTTGCCTTTGCTGCCTTTCCCCTGCTCCTGCCTCTTCTTTGCTCTCCTGCCTGTTCTCTGCCCCTGCCTGTTCTCTCTCTCAGAGCCAGGGCTGCCCCAAGGAGCTGTAGGCAGATTCTGTGTCTGGCAGCTCCTGCTCCGGATGCTGCCATGTCAAGGAAACACCTCCACATCCTCTGGGCAGAGTTAATATTTGGACAGTGTTAAAATACACCCAGCACCGCTCGGCTCTGTGTTAAAATACAGCTGCACAGCAGAGCCCTGGCTGTGCCCCAGCCTGGAGGCACTGCCTGGCTCCCCTCCCACGGCTCGGGGCTGACACCAGCCCTGGGGATTCAGGCAAAACACACTGGAATATCTGAATATCTGCACCAGGAGTGCCTGAGCAGTGCCCACAGCACAGGGCCCGTGAGGGCTGAGGAGAAAAACCATCAGGCTGGTCAGGCAAAGTATTAGGAGGGTGGCTCTGCAAATACTGGTGTTTTCTCTCTCAAAAATAGAGAAGAAGCCTGGGGTTGAGCTGTGCTCTGAATATTCCTGGGGCTCTGCTGGTCCTCAGGTAGCCTGGCTGGCAGGGGGGAAGGAAGGCTGTTCCAATCCAGCTGTTCCAATCCAGCTGTTCCAATCCAGCTGTTCCAATCCAGCTGTTCCCACCCAGCTGTTCCAATCCAGCTGTTCCAATCCAGCTGTTCCCACCCAGCTGTTCCCCTCTGCAGTTCAGTCTGCCATCGCTGCTGTCAGCACACTGAGGAAAGGCTGGCAAAGCTGGGGGCCATGGTTTGCCAGTCCTGGCAGTGGGAACTCAGGCTGGGCTCCCTTGTGTGCCCAAAGAGAGGAGCCTGGCTGCCAGTCTGGGTGTAAGGGGGGCGTTTCTCAGAGCCCCAGAGCCCCAGAGCCCCCAGCCCTGTCCCCCTTGCCCTGAGTCACAGGGCAGGGCCCACGCTGTCCCCCAGGTCTGGGTCCCGTCCCCTCGCTGTCAGCTCTCACCAGGAGCTGGGCTTTGGCACCACAAGGCTGGAGCAGCCCCATAGGAAGGACCCCGAGCCCAGGGCAGTGTGTGTCCCACAGCAGCCCCTGCAGCTGCAGGAAGGGCTGGGGAACTCCAGGCAGAGGAACAACAGGCTCGGTGCCAGTTTGTGGCACAGGCTGTGCGCAGGGGCTGCAGGAAGCACAGAGACAGCTCTTGGGCTCTTTTCCCCTCAAAAAGGGGCTGCAACCCCACACCAAGATGAGCTTCAGGGTCATTTCCAGCCAGAGCCATGCTGTGGCTCCAGGATCCTCCTCTCCCCTGCCACCAGAGCTGCTGTCACAGCCCTGTGCTCTTCCCACTGCAGGAAGGTCCATCCCAAAGCCCAGGGACTTTGGGAAATCCCCCAGCATTAGGCACAGTCAGTTTATCAAGATTAGTTAATTAAAGGCCACTTGGAGATGTGGAGATTTCCAGAATATGTTCAGTCCCTGTAAAGTCACCAGGAAAGAAAAATTGCTGCAACAAGTTTTCCTTGGATTTGAAAAATGACCCTTTGTGCCCGAGTGAATTCAGAGCTGCACACCCCAGAGGAAGGAGCTGGGCAGAGTCCCTGTCACTCACAGGGCTGCTCTGCAGGCCCTGCCAGGCCCAGGGAATTTATTCAGGCACCTCAAGGGAAGGCCTTGGCAAAGCATGAACGGCCTTGGTTCAGAAAAGAGACCTTCACCCACTGGCCTGTGTCTCGTTCAGCTGGTTGGGCCCCTGTGCAGAGCCAATGTCCAGTGGCCATCTCTGAGCCTTTCCACAGGGTGCAGAGGAATGCTCTGAGCCCTGGGGCTCCCCAGGATCCTGTGTTTGTTCCACTGGAAGGAGCTGGAAGGAGGAGACCACACAGACAAGCCCTGTGGAAATGCAAGGCTGACAGTAATCCACATTTCCTGGCATTCCGTGCAGCTGGGTGTGGAACCCCAGCTAATTTTGAAGTACCAAATTCAAAGTGATGTGTGTGAGCCCCAGTCACAGCTCTGCAAAAGAGATCCCAGTTCTGGGAAAACAAATTCCAAATGGTGTAGAAAAACCACATCTGAGACACTTCAATTAACTGCAACTCTCACATGGTCTCAGATTTGTCTCAGGGCCTCCCTAGATTTTCCTCCTTAATGCTAAAATGGAATTTATTTCATACGTTCTTAGTGCCTAAACAGCTCCTGTGCCTGTGGCAGCAGCTCTCTGGCCACAGAGAGGAAACACAGCTTTCCCAGGCACGGTGCTGGGGCAGGCTGTGAGAAGCTCAGAGAAGAGGATGATAAACAATTCCTAGCTCCACTTGCTGCCCCTGTTGTCGTGCACATGTGCCATGTGTTATGGATATTTGCTTACCAAAGGGTGGTTTCCTAATTGGCCACTGGTGATGGGTTTGGATTCAAGGGCCAATTGGATCCACCTGTATCAGACTGTCTGTGAGGGCAGTGGGTTTATTAACCAGTATAGAATAATAAAGTGATTGTTCAGCCTTCTGGAACCATGGAGCCAGTGCTGCCCATTGCCCTTTGGGGATGCCATGCAGCCACATGCACCCCTGCAGTCACCTGTGGGGTGTGAGTCCCTTTTCTCCTTCCCTTCCCACAGGGAGGAGCCATTTCCCGTTTTCTGTAGTGCAGGACGAGCGTGGCCAGCTGATGTCCTCACCATCTGAGTGGTTCCATGTCAAAAATAGATGCAAGCCATCAAGGGAACTCCAGCCCCCATGGAGTTACCAAAGGGCTGAGCACAATTCCTGCTGCTGCTTCGTGAATCCTGCCTCAGATAGAGATTTTTGTTACAGTTTTCCACATAAACAGTATGGAAAATTAAAAATAACATATAACATTCTGAATTGGTTCTCATTATGAATTGGTTCTCAGAGCAGCTTACCCTGGAAAATGAAGGCCCTGTCCTGGTCCAGCCAATGGACATCCAAAACTCAGCATTGCTCAGCCATTCTGTCCCCTGAAATACCACCACAAGCTGGCAACACCACTTCTGATAAAAGAATGACTCAGATTCATTCTTAAATGTAGCAAAATAAATTGGGTTATCTCTGAAGAACCATTAATATGCCAGTTTTGTTTTGTTTGCATTTATGCAGTCAGGAAATATCCCCAACCCAGAAATATCCCCTTCATCTGATTTTTCAAAATAAGTCTTTTTATTTCTAATTGGCTCTTGGCCAGGAGTTTTTTATAGCAGGGTTCCAGCCAGAAGGAGATGGGTTGGGCTGGGAATTTCTGACATGGCAAGGTGAAGGTTTCAGAGCAGGGAAATCAAGGGGGTTTATTGGGCCAGGGGCTGGTTTCCCATTTCTCCTGGGATGGGAGCGTGGGCAGGGGAAGAGCTCTGCTGGTGCCAGGGCAGGGCTCAGGGCTCAGGGCTCAGGGCAGGGCAGGATTCTGGGGCAGGCAGGGCTCAGGGCTCAGGGCAGGGCTCAGGGCAGGGCAGGGCTCAGGGCTCAGGGCTCAGGGCTCAGGGCTCTGGGGCAGGGCTCAGGGGCAGTTCCAGTGGGAGGGAGAGCTCCTGTTCCCATGACTGCCAGCCAGGACACACAGGGTGTCACTGTCACATGTTCCTCAGGAGCTGGGTCCCCTTGGCACAGAGCTGCCTGCGAGCTGGGACACCTCCCCCGTGGGGACAGACACGAGGGACAGACACCAGGGACAGCCCAAGGGACAGGGACAGACAGGAGGGACAGACACCAGGGACAGATACCAGGGACAGCACGAAGGACAGACAGGAGGGACAGGGACAGACACAAGGGCCAGGCTCGGTGGGTGACCCCCACACCCCCCAGTGCCTGGCAGCAGGCAGGGTGCTGTCCCAGCAGCAGGCAGGGTGCTGTGGCAGGGTGCTGTGGCAGGGTGCTGTCCCAGCAGCAGGCAGGGTGCTGTGGCAGGGTGCTGTGGCAGGGTGCTGTCCCTGCAGCAGGCAGGGTGCTGTGGCAGGGTGCTGTCCCTGCAGCAGGCAGGGTGCTGTCCCTGCAGCAGGCAGGGTGCTGTGGCAGGGTGCTGTGGCAGGGTGCTGTCCCTGCAGCAGGCAGGGTGCTGTCCCTGCAGCAGGCAGGGTGCTGTGGCAGGGTGCTGTCCCTGCAGCAGGCAGGGTGCTGTCCCTGCAGCAGGCAGGGTGCTGTGTTAGGGTGCTGTGGCAGGGTGCTGTCCCTGCAGCAGGCAGGGTGCTGTCCCTGCAGCAGGCAGGGTGCTGTCCCCTGCCCCGTGCCCCCCAGAGCAGCTGGCACCTCCGTGGGGAAGGGACAGAGCCCCCTGCCAGCCCCAGCCCTGCTGTCCCCTGGGGGGGGACCCCAGCCCAGCCTCCCCACGACTCCTCACGGGGTCCCTCAGGGTGGTGGCCCCAGGACTGACTGCCTGCTGGGTGATGTCACCAGAACCACGGGGGGAAAGGCCAAATAAGGCAGCAATTTGGGGAAAATATGTCCTAAAATGGGAGCTGCACTGATGGCCAGCAGGCACTGAGCACAGGGATGGTATTTCCATGCTGAGAGCCCAGAGGCTGCGAGTCCCAGGGCTGGAGCAATCCCTCCAGGAGCTGGGAGGATGGATGAGGGAAAGCAGCCCGAGGCCCAGCTCCTTCCTCCCCAAAGCCCACAAGGGCCAGAGGGCAGCGTGGGAGGGACCCCGGTGCTGCAGAGGGACACGTCAGCCCATGAGAACTGGGAAGAGACTGGCTGGGGGGAGCCCCTTCAGCATGACTTTGGCTTTCCAGCGCAGAGCCACAAACCTGTTCTGGGCACTAGAAGAAATGTGATTTTAAAGGGGCTTGAACCAAAGGAGGGAGCTGGACCCTGCTGCAGAAGGGGAAGCTCCAGGGCTGGGGCAGGAGCTGCTGGGCCCAGGGCAAGGCTCCATCCCTGCTGGTGTGGAGGAGCTGTTTGGGGTGTCCTGGGGTGTTTGGGGTGTCCTGGGAAGGAGGAGCCGCACAGGGGGGGCCCAGCCAAACCCACTGGGAGTGTGCCCACCTCCCCCTGTGGTGCTGCCCTGCCCTGACAGCGAGCAGGAGGCTGAGAGGGCAGCCCGGGCACTGCCAGGTTTTCATATTCATTGGATGAAATTGAATTGAGCATCAGAAGATTGAGCTTGGTTTATAACCCCCCCAGGCCCAGGCCCAGGCAGGCGCTGGGGGAAGATTTGGGCTCACCCAGCAGAATTTGCTCCTTCGGGCACAGCTGGGGCCTCAGCAGGGGCTGCTCAGCCTCTGGAGGACTGGAATGACACCAATTTCACCAAAGCCACAGCTGTGCCCCAGCTGCACGGGCTCGAGGGTGGCTGTGCTCAGGAGCAGCTCTGGGGACTCCTGGGCACCAGGAGAATTCAGGGAATTGCTGAGGGCCCAGCTTCCCTTGTCAGGGAATGGCCACGCTCAGGTGCTGCCCCAGGGAGCCTCTGGGAGAGCCCAGGCCAGGCAGGGTCCCTGTGCCCTCACAGCCACCCAGGCTCAGGTGTGACAGCCCAGGCTGCTCTGCTCAGTGCCATGCACACCGGTGACACTGACAGAGAGCAGCTGCCACTGCCAGCACTGCCCGGGGCTCTGCACCAGCCCCCTGCACAGCCCCAGCCATGGACAGCGTCCTGTGAACCAGCTCCTGCCCATTCATCAGCCACCACACGGGCTCTGCAAGCCAAGAATGTATTTCTTTTTCAGCTAAATATAGTTGGTTCTATTAAAACCTGCCAGGAATGGCTGGGCTCCCGCCCCAGGGGTGGCACCAGGGAGGTGACACAGGGCTCTGGGGCACCAGGGAGGTGACACAGGGCTCTGGGGCACCAGGGAGGTGACACAGGGCTATGGGGGCACCAGGGAGGTGACACAGGGCTCTGGGTACATCAGGGAGGTGACACAGGGCTATGGGGGCACCAGGGAGGTGACACAGGGCTCTGGGTACATCAGGGTGGTGACACAGGGCTATGGGTACAGCAGGGAGGTGACACAGGGCTATGGGGGCACCAGGGAGGTGACACAGGGCTCTGGGTACATCGGGGAGGTGACACAGGGCTCTGGGACATCAGGGAGGTGACACAGGGCTATGGGGGCACCAGGGAGGTGACACAGGCTCTGGGTACACCAGGGAAGTGACAGCCCAGGGAGGTGACAGCCCAGGCCACCCCAGCAGGAGCAGGGGTGTTGGAGGGGTCACTGCAGAGGATGGAGTTCATCTCATGCTTCGAGAATGACTCTGGGAGAGCAAACTGGGTTTGTATTTGTTTCAGAACAGCCACTAGCAACTGCTGGGGCCAGCAGGAATCTGGCCTGGTGATCATTTAGGCTGTTTGGAGAGCTGCCACAGCTTGTCCAAACTGGCTGGACCCTCACTGTTGGTGGCTTGGGGGAAAATCTCCCCATTTTTCCTCTCTGCCCTGCTGGGGCTCTGTGAGCATCCCAAAGGCACAGGGACCCTCCAACAGCCTCAGGTGCAGCCTCCTGCCTGTGGGGTGGCTGTGAGCCACATTCCTGCTGGCCTGGGCATTGTGGGACAGGACAGGGCCCTGGCATTCAGCCTGGCCACTGCTGCTGCCCCTGCACCCACAGAACTGGGGCTGATCACCCCTCATCCCTTATCTCCCTTCTCCCCTCATCCCTTATCTCCCTTCTCCCCTCATCCCTTATCTCCCTTCTCCCCTCCCTGACTGACCCCTGCAGCCTCTCTCAGCTCACTCTGTGCTCTCCCTTGCTCTTCCCAGCAATCTCACCTCTGCAGCTGCCCCAAGCCCCACCTGGGGGTCAGGGTCCCTGGGGGTTCCATGCCCAGGTGTCCCTGGGGGTTCCATGCCCAGGTGTCCCTCAGGGTTCCATGCCCAGGTGTCCCTCAGGGTTCCATGCCCAGGTGTCCCTTGGGGCTGCCACTTCAACCCTTCCAACAAGGAAATTGTTTGAAGGTTTAACTCCAAGCTGGACCCAGCCCCAGAGGCCACTGCAGGGCTGTCTGTGAGCACACAGGCACAAGTTCATGCATTTCTGTGTGAATAGATGGAAGGAATGGCATTGCAGGGGCACCTTCTGCTGTTTGGCAAATCCTGCCCCCACCTCTGTCGTGCTCTGGATTCTCAAAGCCTGGAAGCCAAGGGTTTGTCAAAAAAAACAAGGAGAAAACCATCCCCAAAAGGTGCTGACTGTCAATCAGAAGATGAAAGCCCAGGGGTGAGGCAGCTGGGACTGGGATTGAGCCCAGGGAGCCAGGAGGGGCAGGGAGAGCAGGGGCAGCTCAGGATCCCCTCAGGGATGGAGCAGCTCAGGATCCCCTTGGGGCTGCAGAGGCTCCTCAGTGCTCAGGCTGCCCTCAGCACCAACGAGGGCACAGATGGCAGAGCCTGCAATTAAGGGGAAACCAGGAATTGGCCAAAGAACTGGTTTTGACAGACCACACGGAAAATCAAACCATCTTAGAGCTTATTTTGGTCTTTGGTTCACTGGCATTTTTCCTGTGAAACCTTCTCTTTCCTGTGTGTGAAGACGGTATGTTCTAGCTGAGCTCTTGCATCTGCAATCACATTTATAACAGCAGCAGCAACAGGGATTGCAACACTCCACTGAGGATCAGATGGAGTAGAATCCTAATGTTTATCCAAAATTAACTACTATGGTAAAAATAGTGCTAATAAATAATGTCTGCCTGGGCTCTGAAAATGCAAAAGGGACAATAATAACCCCAGTCACCTCAATCTTTCAATACATTTCTAAAATATTATTCTGCTGGTATTTCATTTGGTAATTGACATTTCTTTGATAATTAGAATTTCTTTTTCATTTGCCAAGGATCTAAAGTCTAAATAAAAAATTTAATCTGAGACTGTTCTCAACATCTTACTGTGTTTACCCTCTTGCAGCAAGACCTGGGCAATGCTCAGAATAAATGCAAGCCCCAGAGATGTCCTTCCTGTCCAGACCCTGTAGAAGTGCCCCAAACAGGCTCCATGCTGCCATGGCACTCTATCCCAATCCGAACCCCAGCACGCCTCTGGGAGGAAAACTAACCCCAGCCCAGCCAAAAGCAGCACCCACAGGAGAGGCTGCAGCTCCCAGCTGGCAGCTTGGGTTAAAAACTGCTCTGCTGACTCTGTGTCCCACCAGGATCCTCTGGCATCTTCCCCCAGCGCCTGCTCCTCCTGCTGCTCAATCCAAAAGCGTTTTCAAGCCCTCTGGAACTGATCCAGGCTCTTTCCCAGTGCCTGAGTTCCCAATGCCATGTTCAAATGCTCCCTAATTTCCAAGGACACTAGCCAATCCTGCCTAATTTATGTGCACTCCCCCATTAGCTTCTTAATAACCCTGTAACAGATAACTCAGGCACAAACAGTCCCAAAATGAGATCCCCACGGGGATCCAGACCCTGCTGCTAACTCCTGGCAGCAGGACAGATGCTGTGTCCCCTTTCCAAAGGCACAGGAACTGCTCTGCTCCATGCCCTGCAGGGCTGGCTGTGCCTGGGGGCAGCAGGAGAGGTGCTGTGTCCCCTGTCCAAAGGCACAGGAACCTCTCTGCTCCCTCACCTGCAGGGCTGGCTGTGCCTGGGGGCAGCAGAGGTGCTGTGTCCCCTCTCCAAAGGCACAGGAACCTCTCTGCTCCATGCCCTGCAGGGCTGGCTGTGCCTGGTGGCCCCAGCACAGGTGCTGTGTCCCCTCTCTAAAGGCACAGGAACCGCTCTGCTCCATGCCCTGCAGGGCTGGCTGTGCCTGGGGGCAGCAGCAGAGGTGCTGTGTCCCCTCTCTAAAGGCACAGGAACCTCTCTGCTCCATGCCCTGCAGGGCTGGCTGTGCCTGGGGGCAGCAGCAGAGGTGCTGTGTCCCCTTTCCAAAGGCACAGGAACCTCTCTGCTCCATGCCCTGCAGGGCTGGCTGTGCCTGGGGGCAGCAGCAGAGGTGCTGTGCTCCCTGTCCAAAGGCACAGGAACCTCTCTGCTCCATGCCCTGCAGGGCTGGCTGTGCCTGGGGGCCCCAGGGGAGCTGCAGGTCTCCTCTGGCAGAGCTGCTCAGCCCAGGCCCTGCACCCCAGTGCCCCAGCAGGGTGGTGGGCATGGCTGGACCCTTCCCAGTCCCTCGGGATGGCTGAGATGTATTTTGGCACCCGAAGGCCTTCACACATTGCCATTGAAGGTGCTTTGTGGCAATGGGAAGTGCTTGGGAAGCACCCAGCAGGACAGAAATGGCATTTTTCTGAACCCCACAGGACTCTTCTACCCTTCTATGGTACCCCTTCTACATCTGTGATCTCCAGCCCTGCAGCTCCGAAATGGAAATGCCTGAGCAAATCCAGCCCCAGCAGCTGTCACTGAAACCCCAGAAAAAGGATCCTGGGCACTGCCCCACCTCAGCCTGGCACTGGGAATGGAACTGGACAGGGGCTCAGCTGCTGCAGCTCCACCCCGAGCTCCTGCCTGACCATGAACCACCCCCTTGCTCTGAGCCCACTCAGCTCCCACCACCACACTGAGGAACAAAGCTGCCCCTCCAAGCCCCTGCTGGGGGGCAATCCCTGCCCCAGGGCAGTAAAGGCAAATCCCTGACCCAGGGCAGTAAATCCCTCCCAGCTTCCCCCAGCTGAGCTCCTGAGCCTTCCAGGAAAAGCAGGAACAAAAAGCACTGACCTGGACTCGTGCCCGAGCCGGGGACCCCAGCTGGAGCTGCCTGTCCCTGTGGTGGGTGACACAAGGCCGGCCACCAGCGCT
Source organism: Molothrus aeneus (assembly GCF_037042795.1). Classification (NCBI taxonomy): domain Eukaryota; kingdom Metazoa; phylum Chordata; class Aves; order Passeriformes; family Icteridae; genus Molothrus; species Molothrus aeneus. Next base: position 727,314 of record NC_089657.1, on the reverse strand, counting down.
GCCCCTCTGGCTGCACAAACACGGCATTTCACACGGGACTGGAGCCCTGTGTGCCCCGGAGCTCTGCGGAGCCGCGGCGATTCCCTCGCTCTGTGAGTGCAGCTCCAGGAGGCAGCGGTGGCACATTCACCGCTCATCCGTCATCCCCGGCCCTGCCGAGAGGGTTGCAACGCATTTACAGGGGAAACAAGCGACTCGTGCCAGCCTCGAATGTAACTCTGGATGGGGGCTTAGTCAAGGAATGTCCGCACACATCTGGTGGGGAACAGTCTCGCTCCCTGCAGGAGCGCAGTGCCCGCTGAAGGGGTGGATGCCCATGCTCTGGAGGATGCCGGAGCATCCCCAGGGCAGCCGGGGTGAGCAGCAGTTAGCCACTGATTCATTGAGGCTCTTCAAGCCATCATTAGCCCCAGCGGATTCATGCTTTGGAGTGACTGCCTCGGTTACGCGATACCATCTCTGTTATTCCAAACTTAATGGAGCCGCATAAACAAAGCAGTTTTAGAACAGTCTCTTCTCTTTTTTTTCCTGCCTTAAAGATCATTGTTTGGATAAAGCAGAGGGCGGTAATAACTCTCCCGGCTGCGCTGGCCGTGAAAGATCCGAGCGCTGCGGAGCCGGCGGGGGAGCGGCCCCGGGGCTGCGGCTGCATCCCGAGGGTCCCTCTGATAGTGGAGCCCTGGAAAATGTTAAAGATAGACTTTGAAAATGTTGGGCCTTGTGTTTTCTCAGATCACTGCACCTGCCTAAGCAGTGTGATAAATGATATCATTGTTAGATGTGATGATTGTTTAGTAACTAAATATAATTATTGTATAATCATAAGAAGAATAATGAGAAACTATGTTAGAAATTTAAGGGGGAACCATGAGAAGCCATGCTTGACTGAAATCTATGTATACAATAGAACAATATAAGTTTAATAATTAACATGAAAGTTATATAATGATAGAGTATAAAACACGTTAACCTCGAATGTATGGTCGGAATCAGATTTGGGTGGAAACTACCCCGATTCCCAGAGCTCTCAAATAAAAAGCACCGCATATAATCGCTGATGTGATTGTGTTTTTGAACACTAACACGTCCAGCCCAGCCTGGGCACCCCTGCCTGGGGAGCCCTGCCCAGCTAAACCCAGCTCTGTCCAGCCCTGCCCATCCTGCCCCAGCTCTCATTCCCACCATCCCAAGGAAAGTTCTGCTCCTGTCCTGAGTCCCTGCGGGACCCGGAGCAGCAGCCGGGAACAGGAGAGAGCAGGGGGATGGAGATGAGGGTAAGGGGACCTGCGGGCACCTGCAGCTTCCCAGAGCATGTACCGAGAGCGGGGAACCCGAGCTGGAGGAACAGGAACAGGAACAGACAGGCAGGAACCCGAGCTGGAGGAACAGGAACAGACAGGCAGGAACCCAGGCTGGAGGAACAGGAACAGACAGGCAGGAACCCAGGCTGGAGGAACAGGAACAGGAGCAGACAGGCAGGAACCCAGGCTGGAGGAACAGGAGCAGACAGGCAGGAACCCGAGCTGGAGGAACAGGAACAGACAGGCAGGAACCCAGGCTGGAGGAACAGGAACAGACGGGCAGGAACCCAGGAACAGGAGCAGACAGGCAGGAACCCAGGCTGCAGGAACAGGAACAGACAGGCAGGAACCCAGGCTGGAGGAACAGGAATAGACAGGCAGGAACCCAGGCTGGAGGAACAGGAACAGACGGGCAGGAACCCGAGCTGGAGGAACAGGAACAGACAGGCAGGAACCCGAGCTGGAGGAACAGGAACACTCAGGCTGCCCCCAGCACCTCCTGTACCGGGACTGGGACACAGATGGGACTTCCACAGCAGGAGCTGCCGGGGATGTGGGATATCTCACATTATGCACACGCACACTTCCTGCATCTAAATTCAGTGGCAAAATCCTGCTCCTAACGGGACACAATCCAAAGCCATAAAATTGTGCTGCAAAACCATTAAAGGAGTCATAAATAAAATTATTTCACAAAGGCGAATGTCTCTGTAGGTCTGGGAAAATAAAGCAATTTTTCCCTTTATTAATTATTTCACTTAAAAGGTAAAATAAATTGACCAGCTACCAAGCTTGTCAAAAGCTAAATGGGAACTGTCACACAAACAAATGTTCTGCTAATGTCGGAAAAGGAATTTCCTTTGAAAGAGGAAAGATTATCCAGCACTGCTTCTGGATAAGGCTGTGGGAAGAGTTGCCATAAAATTACAGAGGAAGAAAGCAACAGGAAGAAGAGATCTCTGACTTTTTTACCTGGCACATAAGGAGGAAAAAGCCAGAAAATGAGAACTGTGGTGAAGCGCCCATCACCACCCCAAGGAGCTGGGGGGCTGGTGCCAGGGCTCACCCCTTTGCTCGGGGCAGCTCCCCAGGTGCCCGAGGGCTCGGTGACATCCCAAGCAGGGAGAGGCACAGGCAGATGTCACAACCAATCCTTCCCAAAACATCTGTCTGCAGGGCACGGGAGCTGGGCACACACGTGCAGCAGGCAGGAGGGAGGGTCATGGCACTGGCATGTGTGCCACGGGGCTGGTATATGTGCCATGGGACTGACAGGTGTCCCGTGGCACTGGCCTCCTCACCTGGCACCTCCCGGCTGGGCAGCTGCTGCCACCGCCAGAGTGCAGCTGCAGCAGTGCCCTGCCCGAACAGGAGAGCGCCACTGCAGGACAGGGCCACTGCAGGACAGGGCCACTGCAGGACAGGGCCACTGCAGGACAGGGCCACTGCAGGACGGTGCCCTGCCCGAGCAGGACAGGGCCACTGCAGGACAGGGCCACTGCAGGACAGGGCCACTGCAGGATGGTGCCCTGCCCGAGCAGGACAGGGCCACTGCAGGACAGGGCCACTGCAGGACAGGGCCACTGCAGGACAGGGCCACTGCCCGAGCTGCCAGTGCCACTGCAGGACAGGGCCACTGCCTGAGCTGCCAGTGCCACTGCAGGACAGGGCCCTGCCCGAGCTGACAGGGCCACTGCAGGACAGCGCCACTGCAGGACAGTGCCCTGCAGTCACCCCTGCCCAGCCCATCGCTCACGGTGCCCTGGCCATGCCAGGGGCACAGGGGCCATCCCGGCTCCGGCCGGGGCCCTTCCAGCCCAGCGGTGACCGAGGAGCCGCGGGCGGTGCCCGCAGGGAGCACACGGGTGCCCGGGGCCACCACCCGCCCAGGGCTGGGTTCGCTGTCCCTGCCCGGCGTCCCGTCCCTGCTGCGCTGCCGTGGAGCAACACTGACCCCCGGTGTGGGTGGCAGAGCCCTGCAGGGCCCTGCAGCGGCCACCACAAGCCCGGGAGGGCTGAGGGTGACTGGGGACATCCGCGCTGGCCCCGCACCCGGAGCAGTGCTGGGATGGACAGGGCAGAGCTCCAGTCGGGCTGCGCTGAGCACCGGGCACGGAAAGGCTCCGGGAGCTCTCCCAGCCCCAGCCTGTGCCTGCAGGCAGGGGGAGGCTGCAGAGCTCAGCCCTGCACACACCTGTGAGCCAGGAGACCCTGGAGGTGAGGGGCAGGGCCCCGGCTCCATGGCCTTTTCCTTCAAGCTTCCAGCTGATTTTCATTCTGCTCGTGGGACAAGGGCTGTTTGTTTCCTCAGGTATCACTCTAAAAATAACCACTGGGAACAATCAGTCCTCCCGATGCCCAAACTCCCTGATGTTATTCAGCCTATGAAAGTGACCTTCATACTGCAGCAGATTAAAAAAATTCCATCCAGGCAAGAAAAGAGCACAGAGAGGAGCCAGAAAATGCCAGCCTGGCCACAGCACCCGGTCTGACGGCACAGGGAGACTCGGGGTGTCATCCACCTGCTGATTTATTGCACTTTGCTTCCGAGAGCAGGGGCAGCAAAATTAATCACTCCATTATTTCTTCCTATGAAAATAAAACCCCACAGGCTCCACTGGAAATGTCACATCCCTCGTGCAGGAGAGGCTGCTCTGAGCTGGAGAAGCACAGGTTCCCGAGGGCTGGTGAGCAAGGAGCAGGAGCTTCTAGTGAAAAGTAAATCAGTGAGATGGATTCAGTCATGCCCAGACCAAACAGGAGCATCATCCTCCAGGGGTGGGGAGACCGTCTCAGGCCGTTTGAGAATTAGTTCACAGACAAAGGGAATCTGGTTTGAGCGGGAAGGGCTGAGGTCCCACACGCTCTGGGGTCCCTGTGCTCGGCAATGTGTGACACATTCAGGTCACAGCCCTGGGCCAGCCCTTTCCTCCTCTTCCCCACACACCGACTGCACAACCACCGGCACTTGCTGAGAGAGACTTTGGTTCTGGAAAAGTCTCTTTTTAACAATTACTCGAAAACACAGCTCATGAGTAGCTCAGTCAAGAAGTACAACCACACAAAACCAGCAGAGACTCATCAGTGTGGCATCCACATGGCACTGCCAGGGGCTCGCTGCTGCTGCCGCTCCTGGTTTGCTGGAGACACTTTCGGAAAGTGCTTCTCCTCTATTTTTGTGTTCTGAGATGTGTAAAAAGCACAGTTAAAACTGCCGGGAATGACACTAAAGAGCTCAAAAGGGTGAGTGCTCGGGAGTGTTCACACCTTAAGTGCGTGTGGATAGTGTGGTACAAAGGAGCACAAAGCTGTGCAAAAGGACCTGCTGGAAACCGATGGCAGTGTGCCCGATCTTTTCCCTTTCACTGGAAAAAGCCACCAAAACCCCCCAAACCAACAGCAAAGGACAATCTGGACTCTGTGGAATAGGATAATTTGTTGTGCTTGGCAGCACTAACCCGAGGGACTGGGGATTGGCACAGGTGGCCAGGCAGCGCTGGGGCTGTCAGACCAAGCCAGAGCTGCTCCTGCTCAGAACCAGCCCTGCCCTGCTCCAACATGGGCACTTTTCTCCTGGTCCTGCACCCAGGGACTCCCATGGCACTGCTGCCAGGGCTGGGAGAGCTCGGGCAGCTCTCCTGGGACAGGATGAACCTGCCCAGTATGGCTCCTGAAACCTGAAATCCATTCAGCTGTGCGATAAAAATAAAGGATTTGTGATATAACAGCTGAAACGAGGCTCTGGGGTTCCCGGGGTCACGTTGTTCCAAACGTGCTGCCCAGAGGAGCATCCCAGAGCAGGCAGGAGCCACTCACACCCAGCAGGACAAGGGGACAAGGTGCTGCCACCTCTCCCTGGCCCCTCTGCCGAGCCCTTTCCTGTGCCAGATGTCACCCCTGGTGGCACTGACCCCCACCCCTGTGAACAGCTGACAAACACCTTCTCATCCAAACACAGCACTGAAAAGAACCCGGCCTGACCTCTCTGGATGCTTGGAAACCCAACGCTGGGCTGGCTGCAGATGGACAGCTCCCTAAAACAATATTTACAGACACGGGAGAAGCACTTTCAGCATGAAACTGGCTGATAGTCGCCCTTACCAACACCTCAGAGCCCCTCACATGACAGGGCCTCAGGCACGTCCGACACTGCCCAGCCATCAGCACTAAACCTGCCCAGTGACAGGGCTGGGTTATCTTTCCATCTCAGTGCCTCCCACCCAAAGGGGCACCAGGCTGCCCAAAGCCCCACGAGAGCCCAGCTGCACTCCTGACTCCTCTGAGGTGCCTTCATCATGCAGCCACAGACTGGCAAGAGTTTCTCTCCAATGTCTCCAAATTTCCCCTCTTTCAGCCTGAGCACATTACTCCTTGTCCTAGCACTACACTTCTGATGACTTATCCCAGGAGTACAAATAGTTGGGGTTTGTTCCTTTGGGTGGGTACAAATAATTTTTAATGGCACTTGCCCATATAAAATGCACAGTCCAGACTATTTCAAGCAGTAAAAGCAGCTCTTTGCCAAAAGCAAGTGCTAATCCTTTATCTGGAGCCTTTAAAATACCATTATTAGTCCAAGCAGAACAGCAAAGCTTCAAGCCAGGGCCAGAGTTATCTTTTCTTATCATTGAGCCATGAAGGAAAGAAGCAATAAACATAAAAGTGCACCAATAACTGCTTGTTCTAATGAGTAAAAATAACTCTGGCAGAACAGGCACACGGAGCAGGAACTTTCCCCAGAAATACAGAACTGCAAATAACAGTCCAGTGAGGTTAAAACAAACGTGTGCTCCGGCATTTGCAGCTGGAATTTCAGGATATTGCCAAAAGCCAGGTGTGGGAGAGGGGCTCAGAGGAGAAAGCCCAGGAGACACCCCCAAAGTGACAAACTGCCACTGGTGAGCCAGCAGCACCACAAGGGGCACCTGACAGGGCAGGAGAGAGGGGAGGGCACCCCTGGCAGTGCCTCTGCAGCCCTGAGGAGCCCAGGGATGCCCTGCCCTGGACACTTCTGATCCCACACACACATCCCAGACACCTCTCCCAAAGCCCCTGGTAAAGCCCCTCCTGATGAACAGAGACAAGTCCTTGCCTCGTAAAGCCCCTCCTGATGAACAGAGACAAATTCTTGCCTGGTAAAGCCCCTCCTGTTGAACAGAAACAAATCCTTGCCTGGTAAAGCCCCTCCTGATGAACAGAGACAAATTCTTGCCTGGTAAAGCCCCTCCTGTTGAACAGAAACAAGTCCTTGCCTCGTAAAGCCCCTCCTGATGAACAGACAAGCTCTTCCTCGGGCAGCCCTCACTAGATGGTGCTGTGAGACAGCAGAACAGCACCGACAGCATCTCCCTCCACTGCCTGCTTTAGCAGCATCAAAATCCTCGTCCAGCTCCTACAGTCTTCCATACTCCATTCATCCAAATCAGAAGTGTAGTTAAAAAACTCCATTTTGATAAAATATTCAAGACTGGCATATTGGTTGCAACGTACATTTTTTACCCAAAGCTCCCAGGAGCAGATCTGTTCTCCAGCCACCTCTATGAAGCATTTCTTTCACCTACTTTAAAGGTTCTATACAAAACTATTTTTTTTTAAATGTAATTTCACAGAGTTCTACACAGGATAAAGTTTAAACTCCCAGCCCTTACTCTGCACATGCACAAAGAGATTTTCTAGACTCCTGCTCCAGCCACCGCTGCATTTAAGCTGTATAAAATAAAGCCAGAAGTGCTTACATCTGTCTTCCCTCCTCCTCTGTGGTCCACACCAAGCAGAAGATGCCCAGCCATTAGTTTAAGGAGGGATATAACCCTGCAGGCAGCATCAGCCCTTTGCGATATGAAGCTCATTGAGGACATTTGAAAGGAAGAGGAGCCGTGTCCATGGGACAGCCACAAGGAAGGTGAGATTGCTCCAGACCCTGGGGCTTGGTGGTGCCACAGCCCAGCTCCAAGGGTGCCAGCCACCATCCCTTCTGCCTCCTGGGGCCAGGATTTGAGGGCTCAGGGCTCTGGGAATCACACCAGCAATGCAGACTGACAAAAAGTGCCATTTGGCCCCAAGCCCCTCCAATATTTGCTTTTACTATAAAAGGAGCCTTGGCCTGTTGATGAACACGGACTCAGTGTGGTTCCACAGCGACTGGGAAAGCTGAGGGCTGTGTTTTCAAACACCCTGCTCTGCTTTTGGCAGCTCAGATTCCTTTTGAGCCTCACCTCAGGCCCCACGAGCTGTCCCACCTGCAGACCCGAGCCGGGCTCTTTTCAGCCTGAGCTCAGTCTCAGTGCCAGCAGGGAGCTCACAAAGGGCCTTGTTTTAGTCACAGAGATGGAGGGCAGGGTGGAAACACCCCGAGGGAAACCCAGGGAGCAAAGGACTCTCAGCAGACCCTGTCAGGCTGCCCAGGAGCCACAGCAAAGCTGGAGCTGCTGACAGATGTGCAAACAAAGCCCTCCATCCTCAGAGCATTCACACAGCAGCATTGGGGAAAATCGAGTGGAAAATGTCAGTCTGGGCTGTTTGATTGCTCAGGTTCAGTGGGGAAAGGGCATTTGCAGCCAGGATCGTGTCAAACCAGGCACGAGCACACGAAATATTCACATGTATTTATATTTCTCTGGGAAAAGAATGTTGGAAAACGTTGCCCTGTGCTTATAACCACCATGTCCTGAGGACAAATCATTTTGTTTTTTCCCAGGAAAGGGCTCCAAATCAGCAATCACAGTAGGGCTTCAGGCTACTCCTCATCACTGGGGACAGGGCTGGTTGAACTCACCATTCCCTCCTGCTGGCAGCTCCTCAGGAGGGGCAGGTCAGCGAGGATGTGACCCTGCACCCCTCAGGTGTGCCCTGCAGGGCCAGGCTGGGCCACTGAACCCAGTGCAGAGCCACACCAACATCTCCATGGGACAGGTGGGCTGGGCACAGCCCCAGGCTCTCCCCACGGTTCAGGTGAGCCCAGGCTCAGCCCCGCAGGCTCTCCCCTCCTCCCTGGCTGTGCTCAGGGCCCCCAGCACTCTTGGCTTCCCTTCAGGGATGGGAATTTCCCCTCTCCATATCTAAGAGGTAGGGCTCAAATGATGGAGGATGTCAGCCTTCAAAGTGATGGAGCTTGCTTGCCAAATGCTGTTTCTCATAATAAAAACAAGGGAAAGAATAACATTTGTTCAATCACGTGGTTCTTGCAGAGTCCGTATTTCTGGACTCTGGCACTGCTTGCCCTGAAGGCTGAGCAGGTTCTTCATGAAATGCCATCGAGTCTCAGGCCATGGCTTTAGAGAGCACCAGAAATAGTGTGTGGAAGCAGAAAAGCAGCATTGTTTTTCTTCCACATATGGAATCCAGTTCCAGTGAGGGATTACACACACAAACATAATCCCTTTTGATTCTGACATAGCTGGGATCTTGCTGACCCTCTTCTATTTTTCTCCTCCATCTATTATACCATTAACAATTAATTTTCTCATTCCTTTTATGGCCATGCTTTCCCCTGAGTTGAGGGTGGCTCAGCCAGTTCCTCTGGCAGCCCCCAGGGCCTGTCCCCCCTCTCTGGGTGCAGATGGGGCCATGGGGCTCTCCAGCCCCAGAGCAAGGGACACATCCAGCTGTCCCCTCTTGTCTTGGCCATCCCCAGGAAGCCACAGCTGTGCTGCACACTCAGCTCCTGCTTACACCCACCCCGAGCAGCGTGCTGGGGGCTCTTCCACCGCTCTGCCTCCCCTGGCCCCTGCCCTGGCGCCTCAGAGGGCTCAGCCTGCCAGGCTGGGCAGGGCCTTGGTGGCATTTCCAGCCCTCCCTGTCCCCATCCTGCAGTGCCACCTCAGAGGGCTCAGCCCTGTCACAACTGGGCAGGGCCTTGGTGGCATTTCCAGCCCTCTGTCCCCATCCTGCAGTGCCACCTCAGAGGGCTCAGCTCTGCCAGGGCAGGCAGGGCCTTGGTGGCATTTCCAGCCCCCCTGTCCCTGTGCTGCAGTGCCACCTCAGAGGGCTCAGCCTGCCAGGCTGGGCAGGGCCTTGGTGGCATTTCCAGCCCTCCCTGTCCCCATCCTGCAGTGCCACCTCAGACACCTCAGCCGTGTCACAACTGGGCAGGGCCTTGGTGGCATTTCCAGCCCCTCCCGTGTCCCCATCCTGCAGTGCCACCTCAGACACCTCAGCCCTGTCACAACTGGGCAGGGCCTTGGTGGCATTTCCAGCCCCCTGTCCCCATGCTGCAGTGCCATCCCCTGGCACAGTGCCCATCCCAGCACGTCCCCCAGCCCAGGCTGCACAGCCCCTCTGCAGGGCTGGGAGGTCCTGGGGCAGGTCCAGGTGTGCTCTGGAGAGCCCAGAACCCTCCTGCCCATCGGTTCCTGCCCACGGGGTGAGCTCACCCTCACCACCAGGTGCAGCCACCCAGACGGGCTTGGCAGAGGCAGGGGTCTTTCAAAAAGCTTTAATTTGTGCACCAAGACTGTCCAGCCACATCTGAGCCTCTGCCACGCTGTGGCTGGAGCGAGGGCCCACTGTGACAGCCACTGCTGATTTACAGAGCACAGTCAGGGCAAGTTATGAATATTAATTCCCTTCATTCTGCCATAAATAGTCCCAGTGAGCAGTACCCATAAAAATACTAACAGTTCAGTGTTAACTCCTGGAAAGCCCCAGCACAGACCTGGAACAGGCTCCCAGCAGGGCCCAGCCCCACGGGGTCACTGAGCAGCTTCACCCCAGCAGGACCAGCCCCAGCTCTGGCTCTGCTGTGCTCAAAGGGGACCAAAACCTGTTGGTTTTCCCAGCCCTCAGCAGCCAGAGCATTTGCCTTGCAGCTAAAGCATTTTATCTCCTGGAACACAGCCTGCCATACAGAGCAGTTCTACCCACCCCAGAGACCCCAGGGAGCCAAATTCCATCTCAGGCACAGACAGAAGGCACAGGAGGAGGAGTTGTGCCAGGCCTGGGCACAGCCATGTCCTGCCCTGATCCCAGAGAGGCACCCATGCACGGAGAGCAGCCCAGAGGGCTGTGCCCACACGGGCAGCCCCCAGAGACACTGGGATTGTCACTGCCACCACCCCAGCCAGGCCCCAGGGGCAGCCTCCTGTGCCACTGCCATGGATGTTCATTGTGTGAACATAGGCAGTCCCAGCTGAAACCCCCAAAGCCTGTCTGCAAGGTAAAGGCAATGGGACAAAATAAACAGTATTTATTCTATTTCTCCCTTTTATCCTGCACAGAGCAATCAGTAATTTTATACACTAAATAAATACATATATTAAATTGAATTTCCCTTCTCCATCTAATAAGCCAGTAGGCACCATCCACTACTCAGATCTTCTTGGACACTGCTGAAATCACCTGGTTCCTACAACATTACAAATGGGTTTGTGTGCCCTGTTTGCATTAAAACACCACAAATTAGGTCCTGGGTACTGGCCATGCTCCAATGGGCATGAGAGCATCCGCATTCCTGCAGAGTTACAGTGCTTCCTCCACAGCCTGGATTTATATCCACATCCAAACCAAATAAATCATCAACCACAGCCCCTAAACCAGCTCACTTATCACACCAAGTGTGAATAATGAAATGTCATAATATTTGCCCAAGACACGTGGTTTGTTTGCTTTCAATAAATAAAGTCTAGAAGGGGGGGAAAAAAAAAGTGGAGGTAATGCTTCCTCTTGGTATTGGTCATTGTTGGGAGTGGGAACGGCCTCTGGACGGGGGGAGCCAAGGCAGAAAGGGGAGAAGAACCCAGCTGGAGCCAAGGCATCCCCCTCTGCTCAGCATCCCCAGGGAAGGCTGCACACCCCAGGCCAGGGCAACCGGGCACGGGCCCGGCTCAGCCCAGCCAGGCTCAGCTCAGCCGGGCACGGCCCCGGGCTCAGCCAGGCTCAGCCCAGCCGGGCACGGCCCCCGGCACAGCCTCCCACAGGGAGCAGGGCACTGCAGTGGGTCAGGGCAGCCCCTGCTGGGCTCCGTTCCACCCAGGGCAGCCCCTGCTGGGCTCCGTTCCCCTCCCAGAGCAGCCCCTGCTGGGCTCCGTTCCTCTCACAGAGCAGCCCCTGCTGGGCTCCGTTCCTCTCACAGAGCAGCCCCTGCTGGGCTCCGTTCCTCCCCAGGGCAGCCCCTGCTGGGCTCCGTTCCTCTCCCAGGGCAGCCCCTGCTGGGCTCCGTTCCCCACAGGGCAGCCCCTGATGGGCTCCGTTCCCCCCAGGGCAGCCCCTGATGGGCTCCGTTCCCCCCAGGGCAGCCCCTGCTGGGCTCCGTTCCCCACAGGGCAGCCCCTGCTGGGCTCCGTTCCTCCCCAGGGCAGCCCCTGCAGCCGCTCCGTTCCCCACAGGGCAGCCCCTGCAGCCGCTCCGTTCCCCCCAGGGCAGCCCCTGCAGCCGCTCCGTTCCTCTCCCAGGGCAGCCCCTGCAGCCGCTCCGTTCCCCCCAGGGCAGCCCTGCAGCTGCTCCGTTCCCCCCAGGGCAGCCCTGCAGCCGCCCATCCCACCCAGGGCTCCGGGACACCCCTCTGATGGAGGGCACAGGCAGCTCTCTCACTGTTGCTGTATTTACTTGGTGCCTGCAGCCCTGGTTTCCAGCAGCTGTCAGCGTGCCAAGCTGGGATCCTAGGTGCTCGCAAACTTGTCAGCTTTGCCTCTGGGTAAAGTAACCCAGCTGGCATGCTGGGGCCAGTGCTGCCCTCAGGGACCCCCAGCCCACCACCAGTGCCACAGACACAGCCTGGCCATCTGCCATCGCCACAGCTGCTCTTTGGGAAGGGAAGGTGCTCAGCAGCCTCACTGGAGCCTGAGCCCAGCCCAGCACTCAGCTTTGACAGGCAGTGCCACAGAGAAGAGAGCCACAGCAGCTCAGGGAGAGCAGGATGGGGAAGAGCAGCTGAAAGCTCCACATGCAAAGCTCCCGGCGCTAGAAATAGGATCTCTGTTCTGTGCTGGGTTGTCAGGAGACTCATCCTGCTGCAGGGCTTGAAAGGATTGTATTTGCAGGCATTTGGAGCCTCCTGGCTGTGCCACAGCCAAGGAATGTCCAACCCCTCTGTGCATCTCAGCCACGGGGCAGGGCACACAGGGCACACAGGCTCCCTCCCTCCTGACCTTAAACCTGCACTACAAAAGGCTGTTTGTGCTCATTCCCTCCTCACTGAGACACTTTTAACCACCTGGTTTCCCCCTACACCCAGTGCAGCTGGGTAGGAGCCTTCCCTGAGCCATGGCTGGGCTCCTGGCACTGCCCCTGGCACCTGGGACAGGGAAAGCATCATTTGACTGCTGCCTCTCTGGACTCAGGAGAAAACAAACACCACCAGGATAATCCACAGCCAGAGGCAGGCTGGGAGCCCTGCTCTAACCAGCAGCACAACTGGTTAACTCTGATTATCTCAGAATACCCCACTGGTTATGTCAAGGGATAAATCAAGGCAAGACTGTCTCTTGATAAGGAAAAGCCAAGTGAGGCTATTTTAAAATGAAAATGCAGAGGAATTCAGAGTGCCAGTGAGAGAGAAGAGCTGAGATTAGGAGGTGACACAAACACAAGCTGCAAGAGGCCTCTCCAGAGCTGTCCTGCGCCTTCAAGCAGAGGAGCAGCAACACCCCAGGAGCTGCCCAGAGCTGGATTCAGCCAGAGCAGCCCTGGCAGTACCCAGGGTAGGGCTGTGAAGCACCTGCCTTGGCTGCACAACAGGAGAGGCAGCTGCAGATGGGTCCTGTGGCACCCAGGTGCCATCAAACTGCCCTTGGGTGCCTCTGTGGGGCTCCATCTCCTCTCAGCTCACCTGAGGCACCAACAGCCCAGACCAAGGGTGCTGATGGCAGCTGGTGTACCCGTGGCATCTCTGTGACCCATGAGAAAGGTGCCCAGAGCAAAAAGAAGCTCATAGGTCAGATGAAGACAAAAGGAAGAGCTGTTGATCGTGAACCATGGGATGAGATGCAGCCTCAAGGGGTGTCACAGCTGATCTACAATGTGGGGCTTCACAGGAAATAAAGAACTCAAAAAAAAGAACAAATAAAGAAGCATTTCCACAAGGACAGCCCAGACCCTGGCCCATGGGTCCCCAGCATCCCACCAGGATCCCCAGCTCCTCTCCAGCTCTTACAGCAAGATCAGGATGCAGAGATGGGTGGCTGTGTATCACAGGGGCAGGAATCTGATATTCATAGACTTTCTCTCTGTTTTAAAGGGCAAGACTCCTTGTATAGAAACAAACTAGGACAACAGCTTGAATGATAAATCACCCTTCTTCTGTACTTCCTCTGTGAAATTTAATTTTAATTGATATTAAACATGACAGAGCTTCTGCTCAAACTCATATTTGCCAGCCATGATTTCTGCTGCCTCTGCGGGGCTAATGCCAACACATCCCTGCCCTCAGCAGCCTCTGTGCCACCAGTCCTGGAGGGCTGAGGGACCACCCAAACACAAGAGCACCCTGTGCCCCTCGCAGGGCCAGGACACTGCCCAAGGCAAGACCTTCACCCAGGGCTCCCACACAAACCCAGCCAGGCTGGAGCCCTCAGTGGTGCTAGCAGGGAGGAAAGCCATGCTCCCAATTTCTCCTTCTTTACTATTCCTTCACTGCAGTTCTGGTCTGTTCATTTCCACAGGAGCTTTGATCTCAGTGAGCTTTATTTCTGCTTTGTGCTTCTCTGCTCAAGAGAAGTAAATCTATTTTGCTTGCTGGGTCCTAGCAGCGAGTTATTTATCTGACTTGTAGCAGGCTTCCAGGACCCCAGCCCGAGTCCTACAACCTGCCCAGTCCTGCCAGTCTGCTCCACGAGCAGCGCTGCCCTGAGAGCACCCAGGAGGCTGCTCAGGCTGGGGGCAGCGCTCACTGCCTGCTCCTGCCGAGGAAACGTTTCACCAGCACCTTAACAAATGTTCTCACAACGAAAGGTGTGGATTTCAGAGAAAAAACCTTCCCTGGTATCCCTCTGAGGGCAGATCTGTGCAGCAGACGGAGCAGAGCAGCGCTGAGCTGGTGTCCCCTGCCCCGTGTGTGTGCCCCTCTGCTTTCACACCGTGTCCACAGCCTGGAAGTGCTCGGAAATGCGTTTATTTATAGCAGCTACAGTGCCACGGACCCTTCCCGTGCCTCTGCCGCCTGCGGGACGGAGACCTGCACTACCTGCGGGTGCACGGTGCGCTCTGACACCGGGGCGGGGACACCTGAACGGGGCCGGGGACGCCGGAGCCGAAAATGGCTGCCCTGCAGTGCCAGCCCCGCTCAGGGGCTCTGCAGGGGCACCTCCACACCCAGCACCTGCCTGGGCACCTCCAGCCTCCCCCGGGAGCTGCCAGGCCCCTTGCTACCCCTTCTTGTAAAGGGCTTTCTTCACAAAACCGCCACTTTTAAACAAATCCTCAGATCAGAAAGGCAGGAGCTCACAGGAGACACTGAGGAGGATTAGCAAAGTACAGCCCAGGTTAAATAAATATTAACCAAGTATCCCTGGAGGAGATATTCCAACCAGTATGGTTCTGTGGTTTGGTCTTGGATTTCCTCGAGTTTCTGTGGGTGGAAGGTGGAAGCTGAGGAACCCAGGCTGGCACCACAAGCCTTCTCCTGGCCTCTGAACGGCCCCTGGGGAGCTCTGGCCAGCCCAGGACAAGGAGCTTTCTCCAGGTGATATTTACAGACACAATTCCTGAATCCCCGAGCTGCTTCATTTACAGACTCACAAACAACTATTTCTTTTAGGCTTTTGAGGACTTTTGCCCCAGTTTGGGCATTGTTTCTCCCACACAAGGGTAAAATCCCACCAGCACAGCTGGGCTGGGGGCTGCACACCCACCCCTGCCCCGCTCAGAGGCCACCAGCCGCCCACACACATGCCATCCCCCTGAGGTGGCAGCACAGGGGCTGGCCCAGGAAAGCCCCTTTAAGGGACACTTCAGGGCGGCCTCGGGAGCCAGGACATTAATTTTAGCCTGGAGCAGTGCCAGGGGCACGGGCAGCTGCTGCGGGCGGGGCCAGCGCCTCCCTGTCCCTGTCGCTGTCCCCCAGCGCTGCCCAGTCCCACCCAGCCATGGCCGAGGAGCACGGGGAGCTGGAGGAGAGGATCATCATCAAGGACCAGCACACCAAGGAGATCGACCTGGTCAACAGAGACCCCAAGCACATCAACGAGGACGTGGTGAAGGTAGGGCTGTGCCACGCCGCGCCCCAGCAGCAGCAATCGGCGTTTGGGGTCACACCTCGGGGTGTGCTCGGCCGCACTCGGCCCCTTGCCCGTGCTCCTGGTCCGTGTGGCCCCGGCAGGGCTGTCCCCAGGGCTGGGGAGGGCACAGCCCTGCTGGCCAGGCGCATGCCTGGCTCCAGTTAATGCCACATTTCCCGTTCCTTGAATGGGCTCTCCAGTTTCATTGTGGCTTGAAAATTTATGGAGATCCTTCCTTTGCACCAGCGAGCTGGCAGCCAAAAATAACACAGAAATTAAATATTGCCAGTTCAAGGGGATACTGGGGAAAGGCTGCTGGCCTTGAAGGTATCACAGTGTCAGTGCCTATTGTTTGAGGTGTGTTGACATGTTTGTGGAAGATGGCTCTCCCCAGGGCAGCCCAGAGGTGCAGCACCCCCAGCTCCCTCCCCCTGTTTCTGACCAAGAGGAATTCCCATTCTAACTCTTGGGCTTCCTCTAGACTCCCTTAGAACTGCAAACAAAATTTGTCTCTGTTAGCAAATATCATTCCAGCCAAGGGAGAGCAGGAGGAGGTGGAAGGGTTTTGTTAAAACCGTGTTTGTGACTGTCACAGCAGAAGGGACAGCGGGCACAGAGCTGCTCACACAGGCTTTGTTACAGGCTGTGACCTTGACAGCGCTGCTGAAACACAAACCTCAGTTTGGGCATGAAAACACCATTCCAGCTATAACCATGGTGTGGTCAAATGGGATGAGCTGTGACAGTGACAGCCATCCCTGCTGGCACTGTGACACCTGCCCCTGACACCTCAGCATCGCCCGTGCCACTCCCTGCAGGGCATCCCACAGCCCTGCCCGGGGCATGGGGAGGTGCCAGGCCAGGGCAGCCCCATCTGCCACGGCAGCAGGGACCAGCAGAGCCCTCAGCCCGCTCACCCCAGGGCGGGCAGCGCTTTGGGGCTCCCCAGCCTGGGAGCACCACCAGCCACGCCTGGGTGACAGTGCCAGCACTGTCCTAGCCATCACAGGGCCACACCAGCCCCTTTCCCCAGCCCCTCCCTGCCTTTTCCCACTCCAGACTCTCCAAAGCCTGAAGAGACCTTCCAGGCTCACCCACTCCCATGGCCACGCTGCTGCTGCAGCATTCAGAGCTCAGCATTGAGAGCTCAGCATTCCTCCACCTTAAAATAGCCCGGGAGGGCTGGGGAGGGAGGGCAGAGGCAGCCCAGGCAGGGGCACAGCTCACCCTGCTCTGTCCCAGGCACATCCCAGCACGCAGGGCACGGCAGCAGGAGGGCTCTGGAGGCACGGGCAGCAGCAGCTGCTGTGCCCCACTGGAGGAAGGGCTCACCTGGCCCTGGATAAACATCCCCAGCACCACAGAGAATTTGGGGTCATGCCACAGAAGTGGCACTGCCCACAGAGCCTGTCACAAACCCCCCCAAGCACAGCACCAGAGCAGGGCACGGCTCACTGGGTGAGGCTTTCCCAGCCCAAAGGGCTCCATGGTTCTATAAAGGGACAGTACCTGCACGTGCTGCTCCCTGAGCACCTCCAGCGGGATCCAGACTCAGCCTGAGCCTCCACTGCTCCTCCAGGCCCACTCCCAGTGTGGTGGCAGCAGGAGCAACGGGGCAGAGCCTCTGCTTTTATATCCCACTGCTCCCTCCATCAATTGGTCCCTGATGAGCTTGTCAGGCAGCTGGGCACTAACCTGGGCTAGTCCCCAGCACACCTGGGCTTCCTGGGGGCTGCTGATGGCACCTCAGGGCCAGCTCTCCGGGCTGCTGTCTCCTCATTGTCAATACTTCTGTCAGCTCCCTCTGCTCACTCCAGGAAATTAAAGATGACACAGAGTGATTTGTGATCCAAGTGCTTCCAAAAGCAGAATGAATATTGTTATTTAACACGAACGTACAGACACGTCAGCTGCTGGAGGGGAGGCTGGGCTGCTTTTCAAGACAAATAGCTCAGCTCATATATTCCCTGGAAGTGAGTTACACCCCAAGGGGATCTCTGTGTGGAGTTTTGGGGAGTGTGTGTCACTCAGAGACACTCGAGTGCCGGCACAAATGGCAAGGGCAGGGCTGAGCCCCAGCTCCCTTCCCCAGGAGGAACATGGACAGACAGCACTGAACGCCTCTTCCTATGGGTATAAATAAATAATCCATAAATCCAGAGGGTGCTGGGTCTTTATTAGCACAAACACCTTCCTGCCGAGTGGGCAGCCACATCCCTGAATGCTAAAAAAGGGCAGGAACGGGCTCTGGCTGCCTCTGCAGCCAACACTCCCACGCACAGCTCCTGTTCCAGGGGCTCCGCCTGGCCTCACCTGACTCCCCAGATCAGGAGATGGCACAGGGACTGTGACCCCCCTGCCAGGGCCTCAGCCGTGGGCTGAGCCACCAGTGCTGCCCACAGAGCCCTGAGCCCTCTCCCAGCCCTGCAGGGCTGTCCCCACTCTCCCCGGCCCCTCCATTTGGGATCTGCTCTCCCCTCGTGCTCACATCAGGGCCTTTGCTGACCCCCAGACCTCCCCTGTGTCCTCTGCTCTGCCCCAGGTGGATTTTGAGGATGTGATAGCTGAGCCCGTGGGAACCTACAGCTTTGACGGCGTCTGGAAAAGCAGCTACACCACCTTCACCGTCAGCAAGTACTGGTGCTACCGCCTGCTCTCCGCCCTGCTGGGCATCCCCCTGGCCGTCCTCTGGGGCTTCCTCTTCGCCCTCATCTCCTTCTGCCACATCTGGGCCGTGGTGCCCTGCATCAAGAGCTACCTGATCGAGATCCAGTGTGTGAGCCGGATCTACTCGCTGTGCATCCACACCTTCTGTGACCCGCTCTTTGAGGCGCTCGCCAAGATCTGCAGCAACGTCCGAGTTGCCGTCCGCAAGGAGACTTAGGTCCTGGCAGCTGCCCCAACACCCTCACACAACCCCCTCTGTGCAGGCTGCCTGCCCTCGGGCACAGGACACCCCTGTCCAGGGAGGAGCCCAGACATGGACACCCCTGTCCAGGGAGGGACCTACACAGGGACACCCCAGTGAGGAACCCACACAGGGACACCGCTGTCCAGTGGGGATCCGCACAGGGACCCTGTGGCACAGGAGCCCGTGGCAGGACCCCGCAGCAGAGCTGGCTCTCAGGGATGCTCTCTGCTCACAGAGGCAGGCCAGGCTGCTCCTTACTCCACCCAAAGCCAGAAGCCTCAGGAGAAGGGAGCCCATGGTGGCCCAGGGAACAGCCCAGAGGCCCCTGTGCCCTGCAGGCCCCCAGAGTTCCTGGGAGGGACAGGACAGCAGCCCCTCCTGGAGCACAGCCCTGGGCACAGCCCTGTCTGTCCACGTGCTGGGTGAGCACTGGGGCTGCAGAGCTGCTGCTGGCCACTGCCCAAAGCCTGCCTGCCCCTGCATCCCTTGGGGCTGGGCTGGTGCTGACAGAAACTCCCCCACAGGAGTTATTGTTTGTGGCAAACAATTGCTGTGGTGGGAGCTTCTGCATTAAACTGCTGCACAAAGCTTTTAGTGATAGAATAGCTAAACCAAACGCTTTTCATGCCTACTTGCATTTCAGCCAAGCTGTGAGAGCCAGGGCAGGCCATGCATGACATGTTGTGTCTGCTCCCAGAGCGTGAGCTGATCCTGGGCCAGCTGCAAACCCGCCCCTGGCGCTCCGAGGCTCAATTATGTAATTAGTTGTGGAGCATCGTCAAGTGCTGTGGGCAGGGTCCAGGGCAGGACAGCACGGAGGGAGCCAGCCCTGAGTGTGGCCAGGGGGGACACAGCGCCGGGGGGAACCCCAGCTCAGAGACAAGCTGGGCTCTGAGCAAAGCCCGGCTTGGCTTCCCAGGCAATCTCCATGAGACGCCTTCAGTCAGCTCCAGCCACACGGGCTGTGCACCCCACAGGCCAGGGCTGTCCCTCTGCCCCGATGGACAGGGAGAGCAGAGGAGGGAGCCTCTGCTGGGGCCCTGCTGCTCCGGATGCAGGGAAAGAGGAGCCAGGGCCGAGAGGTGCAGCTCAGAGCTGTTTCCTCCCCTGTACTGCCAATTAACTGCTCAGTCCCTCTTCCACGGAGCTGCACTTTCACTTTGAGGCCCTTGAACGCTCTTTTGGCTCCAGCCTTAAGTGCTTTGCTGAACCAGGGCCCAGGAGGTCTCCTTGTTCAGAGGCTGCTCTCAATTGTCTCCATGTGCGCCTTCCCCTTGGATTCCAACAAAGACTTGGAGCCAAAGACTCCTCTAGTGCCATGCCAAGGACAAGAAAGAGCCAGGGTTTCTGCTGGAGCTCTTCCAAGGGCTTGGGATTGTATACTGGTTATTCCATAGCAATGTGGTACCCAAGCTCCAGCAACATCAGGGCCCAAGGAGGATGGAGTGATTAAAAAAAAAAAAGATATTTAGGTAATTATAGGGAGGTGGAGGAAAGTCTCAAAAAGCCTTCATTTTTTTGTGAGAATAAAAATAATTAAAATCAATTGTATAATGGGCTTATACTACTTCTTGTTGTTGTTGTTCTAGTAGTTCACTGCCTGAACCCAAAAAACCTTGAAATGCTGATGTCCCCACCACATTGCTCCCTGGGCTCCCAACATCTGGGGCACACCTGCTCACCTGTCAGCACCTCTGTTTCCACTTTTTGCTCTTGGAAAGCTTTTGGCAGAGCATTCACTGGGGCGCTCCCCAGCTGCTCTTGCTGCCCCCCCTCTGTCGCAGCCTGGGGCCAGTGCAGGAGCTCAGCCACGGCCCCTCTGGGCTGCAGCACCTCCAGGCCTGGGGCATGGCCCTGCCTGACCCCCAGACACCTCCAGAAATTGCAGCCGGGGCTGAAGGGAATTCCCTGTGAGTCCCAAAGCTCCCTTCCTTCTCTGTGCCTCCGTCCCAGAAACATCCACGGCTCTTGTTCCTCCCTGGCAGGGGGATGCACCTCAGACTCTCCAGAAAGGGACACCCCTCCTCCCTTGTTGGGTGCAGGAGTGTGAGGCTCTCAAGGAGAAGGAAGGTGAACGTGGGAAGAAAATGCTCCATGGTGTCCTGAGGATTTCAGCCAGTCAGCAAATGTGCTGAGAGCTCACTTGGAGTTCCCACCAAAAAAAAAATAATCAAAGGAACATCAGGATAGGAAAGGTGCAAATGGACCTGCTGGCCACAGTGAAGAAATGAAGGACACATTTAAATGCATTTTTCGTGTTCATTCCCATCATGAAAGGCCAGATGACATCGCCCTTTGAGAGCCCCAGCTGTGTCCCGTGCAGTGGCCGTGTCGCAGCCGCTGGGACAGGTCCCGCTGCGGGGCAGGGCACGGCTGGCGCGGGCTTTCGGTGCTTCCCATCCATCCCCTTCAGCCCCTCAGCCCGGCTCCCCCGCGCCTCCCTCCGCCTTCCACCAGACGCGGTCAGAAAACTTTATTTACAGTATTTGTTAACAATAAAAATCCATGCCGCGAGCGTGCCCTGTGCCGTGGGGCGAGCGATTGGCGCGGAGCGGGGGGAGGTTTGCTGGACCTGCGCTGAGCCAGGGCCGAGCCTGGCTCGGGAACACGGCAGGAGTGTCCCTGTCGGAGCCAGGGATCCCGCACAGCCCCGAGCAGGAGCTGCTGGGCACACCCGGCCAGGGGATCCCAGCCCCAGCTGTGCCCCAGGCTCCTGCCCAGACTCACTGGGCACAGGGAGCAGAGCTGGGCTGGGGACACCTGGGCCACAGCGCTGTCCCTTCGAGGCTGGTCCCTGCCGACCTCAGGAGTGACTGCCCTTGTCTGTGCCCCAGGCAGGGGAAGCAGGGCTGGCATGGTGCAGGCTGGCATGATTCAGAGCTGCAGAGCTGCAGGGCAGCCAGGGCGCAGGGCTGCAGGGCTGGCATGGTGCAGGGCTGGCATAGTTCAGAGCTGCAGGGCTGGCATGGTTCAGGGCTGCAGGGCTGGCATGGTTCAGGGCTGGCATGGTTCAGGGCTGCAGGGCTGGCATGGTTCAGGGCTGGCATGGTTCAGAGCTGCAGGGCTGGCATGGTGCAGGCTGGCATGGTGCAGGGCTGCAGGGCTGGCATGATGCAAGCAGGCATGATTCAGAGCTGCAGAGCTGCAGGGCTGGCATGGTTCAGAGCTGGCATGGTTCAGGGCTGCAGGGCTGGCATGGTTCAGAGCTGCAGGGCTGGCCTGGTTCAGAGCTGGCATGGTTCAGAGCTGCAGGGCTGGCATGGTTCAGAGCCGGCATGGTTCAGGGCTGCAGGGCTGGCATGGTTCAGAGCTGCAGGGCTGGCATGGTTCAGAGCTGGCATGGTTCAGAGCTGCAGGGCTGCAGGGCTGGCATGGTTCAGAGCTGCAGGGCTGGCATGGTTCAGAGCTGGCATGGTTCAGAGCTGCAGGGCTGGCATGGTTCAGAGCTGCAGGGCTGGCATGGTTCAGAGCTGCAGAGCTGCAGGGCTGGCATGGTTCAGAGCTGGCATGGTTCAGGGCTGCAGGGCTGGCATGGTTCAGAGCCGGCATGGTTCAGGGCTGCAGGGCTGGCATGGTTCAGAGCTGGCATGGTTCAGGGCTGCAGGGCTGGCATGGTTCAGGGCTGCAGGGCTGGCCTGGTTCAGAGCCGGCATGGTTCAGAGCTGCAGGGCTGGCCTGGTTCAGAGCCGGCATGGTTCAGAGCTGCAGGGCTGGCATGGTTCAGAGCTGGCCTGGTTCAGAGCTGGCATGGTTCAGAGCTGCAGGGATGCAGGGACGGGGCTGCCTCCGCCCCGCAGGCTGCAAGTGAAGCGAGCACTCCGTGCTGAGACCGTGGTGCCAGGCGCTGCCATCCTGCAGGATCCTGCTGCAGGGGGAGTGGGACAGTGCCCAGCCACGTACCAGGGGTGACACCACCCATCTCCCTGTGCCGCAGCAGCCCCTTCCATCGCACCTGCCCCAGCTGCACCGCGTCCTTTGTCCCTCCTGGTGGCACTCACAAGACACTGAGGTCAGGTCTGGGGCTCAGGAACGGGTTCCTGCTGTCTAATCCCAGGCAGCACTGAAAGCTGGACACAGAATTCCTCGCCCACTCCAGTCTCGGTTAAATAACGCCTCTGTACATGCTTACAGCCATATATACACCTGTGTACAGACCCCTCCTGTCCGGGCCCGCTGTCCCCAGGGAAGCACCGGAGCAGCGCAGCAGAGGCACAAGGTCCCGGCTGGCCGTGGCCTCACGTCGTGGGCGGCTGCACGAAGCTCCTCTGGCTCGTGGCCCTGCAGCTGAGGACGAAGGAGGAGGAGTTGCTCCTCTTGCTCAGCTCGCAGGCCGGCCGCGACTTCAGGTAGCGCGTGGAGCAGCAGAGGAAGCGGCGCATCAGGTCATGGAAGAGGTGCCCGGTGTAGAGCATGTAGATCCAGGGGTTGCAGCAGCTGTTGAGGCTGGCCAGGAGCATGGCGATGATGAAGGGGGAGGCTGCGAGACAGAGGCACAAGAGCTGGCTCAAGGTGTCGGCACGGAACACGGCCCCGGGCAGAGCCCCAGGCACCCCGAGACCCCTCCCCGGCAGGGCTGAGCCCGCAGGGACACCCGGGAAAGGAGAGGCCACAGGAACAGCAGGGAAAGGAAAGTCCACAGGAACACCCGGGAAAGGAGAGCCCGCAGGAACAGCAGGGAAAGGAGAGCCCGCAGGAACAGCAGGGAAAGGAGAGCCCGCAGGGACACCAGGGAAAGGAGATGCCACAGGAACAGCAGGGAAAGGAGAGCCCGCAGGAATATCCCGGGAAAGGAGAGGCCACAGGAACAGCAGGGAAAGGAAAGTCCACAGGAACACCCGGGAAAGGAGAGCCCGCAGGAACAGCAGGGAAAGGAGAGCCCGCAGGAACAGCCCAGGAAAGGAGAGCCCGCAGGAACAGCAGGGAAAGGAGAGCCCGCAGGAACAGCCCAGGAAAGGAGAGCCCACAGGAACAGCACTGACAGGAGAGCTGCTGCTGCTGCTGCTGCTGCTGCTGCTGCTGCTGCTGCTGCTGCTGCTGCAGGGGAGGGAAGGAGGGGACGAGTCTCAGTTCCAGCGCCTCGGGGTTCGGCTTTTCCCCACCAGAGCTGCGTTTCTCCGCTCGCTCCGGCGCTCCCTGGCGCCGCTCAGGAGGCAGAGCCGGCACAGCCCGCACGCCTCGAGGCGCCCGAAGCGGGGAAGGCACCGCGGCCCTGGCAGCTGCCCTGGCCAAGAGCAGCTCTGGGAGCAAGCGGAGGCGGTGGCTCGT
Organism: Molothrus aeneus; assembly: GCF_037042795.1. Classification (NCBI taxonomy): domain Eukaryota; kingdom Metazoa; phylum Chordata; class Aves; order Passeriformes; family Icteridae; genus Molothrus; species Molothrus aeneus. Next base: position 703,687 of record NC_089657.1, on the reverse strand, counting down.
TCGTGCACAGCGGAGGCTGCTTTGGGACGGGCTCTCGGCTCCAGCCCTCGGGCTGTGGCACAGCCTCGCTCCTGGGCTGTCCCCACGGCCAGCCCGGCCCTGGCCGAGCCCTCGGCCCGGTGCTCTCCCTGCACCTCTCTCCAGCCATCTTTCTTTCCCCCGAATTAATGCTCCCCACACGGTGCTCTGCCAGGGGGGAGGACATTCCCACATCAGGGATGAAGCCCGGGAGCCTGGCATCCCCGGTGGCAGCGCAGTGCCAGGATGTCAAGCCCTGGCTGCTGCTGTCTGTGCCCAGAGCACAAAGCACCGACTGTCCCACCTGGAGGCTGGATCAGCACCGTCTGGTGACAAGGGGCGGGTGGCACTGGCATCTGCCACGGCACCAGGACAAGGAGGGAAGAGCCCTCCATGAGGTGGCTGCGGGTGGAGATGGAGCCTCTGTCCTGCTCCCTGTGCCCCAGCTCATCTCCTCAGCCCCTCTGCTCCCAGAGGACACACCAGCAGCAAGGATGAGCACGGCGGCTTTGGCTGCTCTGGCCCCTTCGTGCCTCTGCAAAAAACCACTGGCAGCCTTTAGACCAGTGAAGAAATGTGGCTATAAACGCTACCTTCCAAATTCCTTTAGCCAATGGATGAGTAATGCCTGCTCTTGTGACGTCTGCTCCAACTACTTTTAATTTCCAGTATATTCTAAAAAATAATTAACAATTAATTTCAAGTAACATTAATATTTCAACAATAATTAATTTCAGGTATGTGCTAAAAAATAATTCCATGCAGAGGCACAAGACCTGAAATATATCCCAGTGTTTCTACCCACTTGAAAACATCCAGCCAGGGCTGACTCAGCTCTTCCTCTCTGCAGGAGGCAAATTGAATTTCAGGGAGCTTGCTGCAGGGCAGGTCTGGAGGGTGGATCGCTCCCCTCCCTGGCCGGAGCACCAGGGACGCCCGAGGCGTGCTGAACGTGCTAGTGTCCCTCAGGGACGGCCCCTGTCCCCAGGCCCTGCTGGAGGGTGGGCAGACGTGCAGGCTGCGCCCCAGCAGGGCTGGGGGGCTCTGCTGCCAGCACCAGCACAGGAGGAATGGGACAAGGGGGTCCCCCAGCTCCCAGCACTGACTGCAGCACCTGCCCCAGGGGGAAGGGGCTCCGAGAGGGAGGTAGGACAGCCGAGGTGTTTCACAGCCCTGCTCTTGCCCTCACAGGTGCCTTGAGCCAGCTCTGTCCCCAAGCTCAGAATCCTGCAGGTGTTCCCTGTGATGTGTGTGCAGCAGGAGCCTCCCGTGGAGGGGCCCCAGTGCTTACACCAGCACCTGGATCATAGCGTGCAGCTCCCACTCACCTTGCAGAGGCTCTGGGGTGTGTGGCCACCCAAGGGGGATCTCTGCTGCCTGGCCAGTCGCCCCCAGTGCAGCTCATGGGGTGCAGTCGTGCCCCCATTGCCGCTGACACCAGGGACCCCCTGCCCTCCTTCCCCTCTGCCCACACAGCTGTGGGGGGAGGAACAGCCACATTCCCTTCCCAGCACGGGGAACCCCTCCCCTGCACCCACCACGCTGCCTGGGCCAGCACCCGAGCCCCAGCACGGGAAGGGTGCGAGGTCAGGCAGGGCTGTGGGAATGCTGCAGGCAAAGCCCCAGTGCTCTGCAGAGAGATCTGACTGCGCTGCCCCCCTCGTGCCTCTGGGCAGCCAAAAGGAGCAGGAGAGCACGGAAGGAAGGGCTGGGGTCTCCCAACACTTGTATCCACCCCAGGCTTTTCCTCCCCGTGCCTCCAGCGAGAGCCCTGGCAGAGCTCCCACCCTGTGCCGCAGCCTCGGGCTGCCCAGAGGTGGGAGTGGGGAAGGGGGCACAGCCCAGAGGGGATGGAGAGCACTCCTTCCTGAAAGCAAAGGGGGAAGGGAAAAGGAAAAGGGAAAAGGGAAAAGTGCTGCAAGGCCTACGGCACAGGGTGAGCAGGGAAAGGTTCCCCATGCAGCCAGAAGGATTGGGATGGACAAATCCTGTCCATCGAGGGTCAGCAAAGCAGCAGAGATTTGGGTGCTGCCGAGGGCTGTGTGCTGGGAAGGGAGGGGCAGCCCTCAAGGCCGCAGGATTAAAATAAGCACAAGGAGGGCTGCTTCACCCCGGAGCCCGTGTAGGAACTGGAAGTTTTGACCAGCCTGAATCAGGTGGAAAACCCCTGGAGCACCCAGGGAGGTGCATGAGCCACATTCCACTTCTCCTGAAATAAACGGAGCACAGAGAAGCAGGAGAGGCAAAGCACGGCTCCCTGGCAGCCCGGGGGCACACGGCTGCGGGGCACGGGGCTTGCACTGGGCTGCGCGGCGAGGATGGGCTCGGCACGGGCAGGGCTGGGCTCAGCTGTGCCCTGCGGGCTGCCCCGAGCCAGCCGCACAGCCCGGGCCGCCAGGGAGCAGCTCCTCCTCGGTCTCCTGGTGAGCTGGCTCGGTCTGTCCGCCGCGCTCTCATCCCTGAGGGCCCTTTCCTGCCCCGTCTCCCACCTCACAAAGTCGTGAAGAGTTTTTGCTTAAGGTTTCCCAGGTGGTTCTCCCGTCTGGCGGGGACAGCACAGACCTGCACAGCTCCAGCCGTGTCAGACCAGGCAGGGGGACGCTTTCTGTTCTATCTGCAACTTCAGGGACGACAGCAGCCAGCCCAATATAAAAAATGGCAAATCCGTGACACCCAATCTTTAGGAAAAGATTTCGCTCATAAATCAGGGTTTTTCTACGGGAAGCGTGCTCCAGTCAGAGATCAAATAACAGCAGCACAGTGCCGGGGTGGATGGAGCAGGAGGAAAGGGAGAAGAGGCCAAGAGCAGAAGGCAAAAAGTCAGCGAGGAAGAAACAATACAACAAAGGAAAGGAATTCAGGCTGTGCAGTTTCTCCTGAGCTCCCGCACAGCCCCCGGCATGTCCCAGCACCCGGGGTGGGGAGGGAATCTCCAGGGACCCCAGAGCAGCCCCCAGGGACAGGCACCGTGCAGGGACCGGCACCGTGCAGGGACAGGCACCGTGCAGGGACAGTGGCCATGCAGGGACCGGCACCGTGCAGGGACAGTGGCCATGCAGGGACAGGCACTGTGCAGGGACCGGCACCGTGCAGGGACAGGCACCGTGCAGGGACCGGCACCGTGCAGGGACCGGCACCGTGCAGGGACAGTGGCCATGCAGGGACAGGCACCGTGCAGGGACCGGCACCGTGCAGGGACAGCCCCTGCACTGCCCACCCACCCTGTGCAGTGCCGGCCCCGAGCCGCAGTGCCCGGAGTTTGCCAGAGCCACGGCAGCCCTTCAGCCCTTGACCCCGGAGGCTGCGGCTCAGCCACTGCTGCCTGCCGGGGTTTCTGTGCTCAGGACTTTGTCCCCTCTCCCTGCCACCCCCAAGCCCAGCCCGGAGCGGTTTCCCCCGGGTGTCGCCAGGTGCTGAGCAGAGCCCCCAAGGCCAGCAGGGCGAGGGAGGGGAGCTGTACCTTCCTGCGGGGCGTTGGTGTCCCACACAGACCACATCTGCACGAAGAAGAAGGGAGTCCAACACACGATGAAGGCCAGCACGATGATAAAGGTCATTTTGACTGTCCGGATCTTGGCTTTAGAGATGAGCCTGGTGCTGCTGACCCTGGCAAACACCATCCCGCCACGGGAGCCCGAGCCCAGACCCGCGCTGGGCCCGTGAGACGTCTTCAGCTTCACGTTCTGCCAGATTTTGAAGCTGATTAAGCCATAGCAGATGCTCAGCATCAACACAGGGATGATATAGACCATGAGGGTGATCCAGGTAACATAGGCTTTCGGTCCCCAGGGCTGGATGAAATCTGCCCAACAGTCATAAACCCCGTTCCCCACATCCCTTAGAGAAAATATGTGGATCTGAGGGATGCTGACCAGCAGGCACAGCAGCCAGGTGAGGAGGACAGAGACCCGGTCAGCCCTCCTGTGCAGGGACCTCAGAGGCTGACAGATGGCCAAGCAGCGGTCCAGGGACATCAGCAGCAGCATGTAGGTGGAAGCGAACATTCCCACCACCTGCAGGTACTTGATCAAGCGGCAGAGGAAGTCTGGCCCGTAGAACCTGAAGGTGATGTCCCAGATGAGCTGGGGCAGCACCTGGAAGATGGCCACAACCAGGTCAGCGATGCTCAGGTGCTTCATGAAGAAGTACATGCGGGAGTGCTTGTGGCGGGTGGTGTGGATGGCCAGGAGCACGCAGAGGTTGCCGGTCAGGGCGAGGAACAGGATGAGGCACAGGACTGTCACCTCCACCTTGGCCATGTCCTCGTTCCTCTTCAGCGGGTCGGCGGTGCTGTTCCTGCCGGCGCTCAGGTTCTCCAGCCGGAGGCTGCCGTTCCCCAGGGAGCTGTTGATGATCCAGGTGCTGCTCCCCGCCAGGTACAGCTTCTCCATGGCCAGCGCCGGCCCGCATCGAGCCTGGGGCAGGGTGAGGACAGAGAGTGGGCAGAGCTCCTTCCGATGCGTTCCCGTGCGGTAGCTGGCTGTCCCCGCCGCTCTCTCCGCGTCTCCCCGGTTCTCAGTGTTCCGCGGCTCTCCGTGCGCCCCCGCTCCGTGTCCGCTGCCGTCCCCTCCCCGCCGTGCCGCTCCCTGTGCCCGCCCGTCCCTGTCCCCTGCCCCGGCTGGCGGCTCCTCCCTGTCCCCTCGCCGGTCACTCGGCGTCTCCGCCGGCGGCTGCCCCGCCACCAGCCCCGGCGCAGGGGCCGGGCGAGCGGCGGGGGCGCGGGCAGAGGCGGGTCCGGCCCGGCCCCTCGGGGCCCGCCCGCGGCCTCTGGCCCCGCACCCGGACCCGCCTCAGCATCTTCCCCGCGCCCTCTGCGGAGCGCGGCCGTTCGCGCACCCGGCCGGCAGCGCCGCTTCCCCGCAGCCCTTTTCGGGCAGCCCCGGTTCCCCGGGCAGCCCCGCTTCGTTCGGGCAGCCCCCGCTCCCCCGGGCAGTCCCCCTTCCCCGCAGCCCTTCTAGGGCAGCCCCGGTTCCCCGGAGCGGTGCTGCGGTGATGGGCGGGGGCCAGCGCAGCCCACAGCCCAAAGCCCCCGGTGCGGCGGCTCCGGGCACGTCACGGAGGGTGGGTGGGTGGGTGGGAGCACGGACCAGGCTCACCCCCAGCCCTGCCCTGCCGGGGCTGCTGTCACAGGACGCCAGGGAAGGTCCCCCCGCAGGTGCCAGCCCGGCCTCGTCCCGGGAGCAGGCTCAGGAGTTGGGCACTCGGCAATTAACACACCCACCAAGAACTTGCCTTTCCTTTATTATTTCTATAAAAGAAGGAGCAGTACTATGAGTGACACCATTTGTCACCAGCTCATCAGCACAGCTCAATGGCTGTCCCCATTTTCAGGCTCCCTACAAGGGATCCAGAACCTGAAAGTGCAGGTGGGATGCTGAGAAGAGCATGGAACCCTCCCAGTCCTCCCCTCAGTCCAGCAGCCCTGAAGGCCCCCAGCATCACCACCCTTGGCTCCCCACTTCCAAGTCACATCTCAAATCCTCCTCAGCCCAGCCTTAGGCCCTGAACAAACATCCCTGCAGCTATTTTTAAAGAGTTTTTGGGAAGTTTTAGCTCCATGCAAGATGAAGAAATGTTACATACTTTGGCATGTTCTTCCCTCTAGGGTTCACGTTCTTCCATCTTCAGGCAATAAAACTGCTGTGGGAATCGCTGCTCACCATGTGCAATGCTGCTTTTTTTACTGTTCTGCTGGTTCTGGGAGAGCTCTCGGAGGAGGTGGCTGGGGCAAAGTAGAGGCAAGGAAAGGTTTGTCCTTGGCTTCTGCTCAGTTCCCTGGGGACTCAGGTGTGGCTGAGCACCCGTGAGAGGGTGCCTGGGTGAGGCAGAGCAGCCACTGCTCCTCTCTGGCCTTGGACGCGGTGTCACTCACAGCTGCATAGACCCAGCTCCCTTCAGAACAGACCTGAACTGCTGGAAAGAGCCCAGTGTCCCTCGAACAGCCCCTGCACGAGGCAGCTGAGCAGCTCCAGGGGTGCTGTGCAGCTCTGAAATGCATTTGATGGCAGCAGGAGGCCCAGGTGCTCAGCTGGGGAAGAGCTGTGCCAGGATTGCCCCTGTTTGTCCCCATGCCAGTGCCACACTGCTCCCAGGGCCACGTGCTCTGACACACTGCCTTGACTTGGAGTGCAGGAGCAGCAGAGCGGGGACTGCACACCCAGGGCCTGAAATCTGGGGATCCATCAGGATAACATCCAGCTCCTGGGGCCCTTCCCCAGGTGAGCCCATCAGGGCTGGGCATTGGCCCCAACAGCCAGAGATGCTCAGTCCTTATTCAGGCAAAGCTGCAGCTGCTCCACAACTAAAACCCAAACACACGTGATTTTGAAGCAAAGAATCCTGTGAGAATCAAAGGGTTTTCTGAGTCATCCCTACTTCTTCCAGCTTTAAATGTTCAGGGATGCCATGGAGCTGGAAACAGTTTTATTTTAAAATACATGCTTCGGGACAATCAAAAGCACAAACACTAAATAAAGCTAAATTTAATTGCATTTTGGTTTACTGCTGGATCTGAAATAGCTGTTTTTCCAATAGCTATCTGGAATCACAACTTTATGGTCCCCAGGACAGTAGAGGGCTGGCAAAATGTCAAGCCCAGGCCACAGCTTTGCAGATGGAGCTGCAGCCGCCCATGAACTCGTGCATGGCTGCAGCCCACAGCAGGCTGGAGAGCCAGGGTACGGCACCTGGCTGCTCTTGCATGGCAATTTCTCTTTATCCTAGCATTTTTCCCAGTCCTCATCTCTTGCACTCAGCCTGCAGGAAGCCTAACTCTGGTAAATCTACCAAAACCATGGAAATGAGCAGTGCCATGGACTCATCTTCATGGAAAAGGCATACCTGTGCTTCCACACAGAGCTGATGAATGCTGGGTGTTAAATCAGGCTTGGGAACATCCTGAGGGCACAGTAAATTACAACTTTTCTGTGTCTTTCTTAAATGTGCACATGAGTAAATTCTCAAGTCTGATATCAAATTCCTCCATGGCTCACCAGCTGGTGTACTGATTTCCAGAAAAATACACAATCAATATTGTAATCTGCACCAAAGGAAACAAGGCTTTGGAGACAAAACATGGAAATATCAGCAATGCACAGAATTATTTGGTCCCAAACCCATACACCCAATTCCTTGTGTCACTGGGTTCACTGCTCAGGGGGAACATAAGCCAGTCCAGACCTGTGTGCTCAGATGCAGGTGACAGTCACACTGCTGGGTAATGCTGTGTCATCCATCACATCCCCTGCACCGTCCTCTGGCCATGTTATTTCTTTCTGTTAGCTGAAAAACAACAATGACCAAAAAACCCAGCCAAAAACCTAGTACTCAGATTGATCACAATTAAAAAAATGAATAATAATAAAAAAAAAAACAAAACAGAAAAAATCCTGCAAACTGCAGCCATGGTCAGTGCCAGAATTGCTGGCCTGTCACACTACCTGGCTGCCAGACTTGTGCTGTGGCTGGGGAGGGCTTTGGAAACTGAGTCATCAGAACATTACTGGGAAGGGAGAAGGAGCCAGAGAAGCTGACTTGTGTATGCAGACAAATGGAGAAGGGAGGATCTACTTGGATGCTGCAGTCTCGAGTTCTATAAAGCATTCACAGCAGAAAGAGAATTCACACGAATTCACGCACATATCAAGAAAATTTCTTCTTTTCTCTTCCCCAGTGTGAAAAGAAAAGAAGTGTGGCACTACACTAAACTTACTCAGTGCTAGAGAACCTTTCACATCATGTCCCTAAAAGGTTTGTGGGATTCAAACCATTTCCTCTGGGTCCCCAGCTCACTGAAATCCACCAGCCTCTGCTCCCATGGCCTCCAGCCCACAGCAGCACTGGAGTCAGGCTCATCCAGCTTTGGGAGCTAAATCCTGGAAAAGGAGCCTGAACCTCCCGGCATGGAGCCAGCACACATTTCCATGGCCAGGATTGCTGGCACTCCATGAGAAACCCGCAGAGCCTCTGCAGACACATCCCAGAGCACACTGAGGGGCCACCTCCGCCCCAGGGCGAGCCCTGGGACACAGCAGCTGGGCTCTGATCAAATCAACCGGCCTAAACCCATTTAGAGGAGAGCAGGCTATGGATCCTGCTGATCCGATAATCCAGGCTGATCCTGCCATCCTGACAGTCCCAGCCAGGCTGGCCGCAGCCTCACAGGGTGGATGCAGGATGGTTTCTGTGGAACTCCCCCACTCCCACCCGCCCATCGCACCCCGAGCCCAGCAAAGGGGGACAGAGGCTCTCCCCAGGCACCTCCCTGAGCAGCCAGGCCTGCACAGGGCTCCCAAGGACGCTGTTTGTGCTAAAATGTTCCTTGCTTCATCCCATTATGGCCTCAAAGCCCATAAAACCAATGGAGCCTGCCCAGACCCTGGGAGTAACAAGTTGGGATAATAAAGTTGAAATATGTATCCGTGTGGTTTTTAACAAAGAGGCTTCAGGTTCAAGCTGTTGGGAGATAATCATTTTACTACTTTTGGGGGGATTACTACATTTGTGTGTAACTTCAAGGTGTTCATTGCAGCGCCCTGAACTCCCACTCACCATGAAGGAATGAAAAGCAAAGTGAGCCCCCGAGCCCTGGGGCTGTACCCGTGGCACTGGGATGCACACCTGCAGCACTGACAGACAGGGCCTACAGGACCTGCACACCCAGTGTCACACTCAGTGCCACTCCTGGGTCGGGGATGTTAACTAAACCTTCCCAGAGCCAGAGGTGTGGATCACCCAGGTAATGGCAGGCACAGCACTGCCTGCAGCCCCTGCACACACCCTGATGCTTCTGCCCACTGAAGAGAGGCACTTTTCTCTTTGAACAAAATATAAATAGCAAGATCTATCTGAGATTTTGTTAGGTAAAAATAGAAGACTCAGCAAAACCAGAATAGAGTCTGGTTTAATGTATTCATATGCAAATTCTACATTTATTTGCATATGTATATAAAAGAAAGTGAGTCACGTTTGTTGCTCATCACTCCAACAATCTTAGCCAAGTGATAGGAAGGAGACTGCAATCCCCAGGATAATTCAGTAGATATGTGAGTGTCTAAGCAGATGTGTCTGGGAATGCCCACATAGGTGAGGATTCTTCCACACAGCCCCCATTTCTCTCCCACCAAATACCTGCAATGAAATCCCCAGTCCAGGCTCCAGGAACGCCTCTGTAGGGCCAAATAATTAACCAGAGCAGTGAGCTTTCACTGCAAGACTGAAGCCCAGCTACATTTATATAAACTTTTCAGCCTCACTAATTACTTCCCATTGGCAGTAATATGTTTACCTTCTTCCTGAAGCTGGTAACTCATGCTCTTCTTTTTTTAGTTCCAGGTGGTTGTTTTGGAGCCAACTCACCAATTTGTCCAAATCGTTTTGAATTCAGGCCCTCTGGCTCCTCCAGTGCCAGGTAGGACAGAACCATGATTACTCTCTCCTCTGGGCAGCAGATCCTGGTGTTGGGTTTGCCCAGCAGGTAGCTGTGATTCATCTTCAATTCCTCTGCTTGTGTGAGGTGCTCCAACTCCAGAATAGCTGCTCTTCTATCAAAACAGACCCTCCTTCAACCAAAAGGCTTTTTATTTTTAACTCCTGCCAGCAAACACAGCACCCTGGGAGAAGTGGCCTCGAGAGCCCCTGACCCTGCCTGTCCCCAGTGGCCACAGGTCCCTCCTGGGGTGCTCAGCCACCCCCGTGTCCTGAGCTCGCAGTGCCTGGTCCTGGCTGGCAGGGAACCTCTCCAGCCCAGGGCACTGGGACAGCTCCCCAGGTGCCAGCTGTGTGCCAGCTCCCTGTGTGCCAGCTCCCTGTGTGCCAGATGTGTGCCAGCTCTCCCTGTGTGCCCAGGAGTGTGCCAGCTGTGCCAGTGACCCCAGCTCTCCCTGTGTGCCCAGGAGTGTGCCAGCTGTGTGCCAGCTCCCTGTGTGCCAGATGTGTGCCAGCTCTCCCTGTGTGCCCAGGAGTGTGCCAGCTGTGTGCCACATCCCTGTGTGCCAGCTGTGTGCCAGTGACCCCAGCTCTCGCCGTGTGCCCAGCTCACTCAGTGAGCTTGAGGAAGGTCTGGGAACAGAGCAGGACCTGTTCTGAGCAGGCAGAGCCTGGCACCCAGCCTGGGCACAAGGCACCCCTGCCTGCCAAAAGCAATGCCACAGAAGCCCCCTGGTATCTGCAGAGCCGACCAAAGCCAGGTGCTGCCCCTGCCCCACGCTGCAGGGTCAGCCCCAGCTGCTCCTTGCAGAGGGTGCCTGCGTGGGAGGCAGCAGGGAGGCGCCTGTCCTGCACGGTGACTGCTCCTGCTCCTGCCCCGCTCCCAGCACCGCTGCCTTTCTCACGGCTCCTGCCGGCCTGGGGGACAGGAGGAACAGGACATCTTTGCTTTTTGATTATTTTGTTTCCACTTTCGCCCTTCTGCCCCGGCCTGAGGGACTGCTCCGTGACTGAATTCATTTCCTGCAGAATGGACTCCCTGCCCAAAGCAGCCCTTCCCAAAGCCTTCCAGCGCAGCCCAGCCCAGCCCCACCCTGGCTGCCAGGATCAGTCCCCTGGGAGCTCCTGCCCCACTCCCAGTTCTCCAGGGAGCCACAGTCATCGGGAACCTGCCTCGGATCCAGGAATGGGCCCACAGCAGGGTGGGATGGAGGGGCCCCAGGACAGGGTGAGACAGGGGGCCCTGGACTCCCACCCCTGCCCAGCCCAAGGCTGCAGGGATGTGACAAACACCACTCACCATCAGTGAAAGGTATCAGGAGGCTGCACAATGGTGGGTGGGGTTTTCCCCCGATGGGGCCATGCTCAGCCCCAGCAGGACCCTGTCCCCCATCACCCTGAGCATCACCCCCGTCAGCGCCAGCTCGGCTCCTCTGGCTGTGACCTGTGCCCCCAGCCCGGCTGTCCCCAGCTGCTCCCGGTGCCCCTTGACTCAGTGACGGAGGAGCAGAGCTGCCCAGGGGAGAGCGCAGCGTGGGGAGGACACTGTGTTTCCTTCCCTGCTGTTTTTTCCCTTATGTTATGCAGTTCCTGTGACTCTTGGGTTGGTGAGATGTGCAGCAAGCATCATTTATGGCACCCGGGGGACCAGCAGCCACTCCGGGCAAAGGCTGGGCCTGGCAGCACCGTGGCACTGCCTGGGGCTGGAGCTGGCCCTGGGTGTGGCACAGAGACTGGGTCCTGCCCAGGCACCCACTCCATCGGGGTGGCAATGAGGCAGACCATCAAATCCTTGTGTTTTCCTAAACCTGCATCCACACTGCCCAGGGTGCAGCCTCCCCCTGCACCTCAGCCACCACCATCTCTCACAGCCACACACCCCACTCACGTTTGCCAACTCCAGAGTGGCACCACCCTCCTCTGGCATCAGCCCCATCAAAAGGAGGGGAAAAAGCTCCAGCTCAGGCAAAGGTCACCAGTTTGGACGTTAAATGGTGATGACAACAATAAGTGATATAAAAAACCCTAATCCTCACAGCTTGTCAGCAAACCAGTCTGATTTGTGCCCTATTCAATGTGTCAGCTGCTCTCTGCCTTCTCTGCCCCCTGGAATTGCCACAGCTCTCGTGGCAGTGGCTCCTCAGCTCCTTTCCAGTGGGAATGTCAGTACTGCAGCCACAGCAGGCTCGGTGTCCCCACACCAGGCCCTCCCCAGCACAGCAGCAGCTGCTCTGCAAACGCCTCCAGAAAGCCCTTTATGATACTAATTTACTGTATTATTACCATTCACTGGCCAACTGCAACCAATTCCAATGCCTGAGGTGAGCTGCTGTGAGAAAAAGGCAGCCCTAAAGCAGACATCAATAATTGTCTTTCAAAAGGTTTGGTTTAGTAAAAAAAGAACAAAATCAACACAACCAGATTTCTGTTTTGCCTCTGCATCACTCCACTTCATGCACTTATGATATTTATATGTGCCATGATTTAGCCTGTTCCAAACACAAATACTCCTGGGAACCATGGCTTGAGGAGGATTATTCCTGAATCCCAGCTTCACTCTGAAGTCAAGACACAATAACCCTCAATCTTACCCAGACTTTGTGCCTTCTTTGCCAAGCTCCCACTGACCAAATCTTCAGGGCTCAGCAAAAGCACCTGAAGTATTTTCATATTTTGCTTACAAGCTTTATTTTTCAAAGCCTTTCCTGGTGTTCAGGTTTCTTGTATTTCCTTCATTTTCTTGCACTACAAAATCCCACCACCTCCTAAGGAAGATCACACTTTTCAATGTAACTATTTGCTTGAAAGCTAAAATATTTCATGTCCAACAACCTTCCGACTTCCTCCCAGTCTCAGGACCTCAAACTGAAATAATGACACATAATACTGAGTAATTTTACAAAGACATATATAAAAAAAGCCTGTGAGTGTAGGGCAGAATCTCCCTCCCTCCCCTGGCTGTGCCTGTACTGGGGCACCAGGACCTGCCCACCCCCATGCAAACACCGTCCTGCAGCTGCTCCCAGGAGGGCACATGGGGCTGGCCCAGGTGCAAGCAGAACAGGGGCAGCACAAGCCCAGGTGCTGCACCAGCGAGGGAACTCGGGCACAGGAGCCAGGCCAGGCTCCTGCAGGGCTCTGGACTCCGTGCCCAACCTCAACCATCAAGGGCCCGCAGGGCTGCGGGCAAACCCAGCAGCCCGGTGATGAAGGCAGCTGGAATGGCAGTGATGTGAAAATACAGCATTTTACTCAGCACCCGACAGGCAGAGAATGGGAGAAGCCAGGAGGTGTTTCCCAGGCTGAGCTGGGCATGCCTGCAGCACTAGCTCCTCTTCCTCTTGCCCTGGGGCACGGCCCCGCTGCGCTCGGGGACGCGCGGCCGCCGCAGCTTCCTCTTGTTCCCTGTCGGGGCCACGGAACTGCTGCTGGGGAGAGAACACAAGGGAAACGGGGTTTGCCAGGGCCCCAAACACAGCACACGCTGCTGCTGCTGCTGCTGCGCACAAGCACTGGGAGCAGTACACAGATGCTGCACACGTACGTGCTACAGGTCATGGGGAACCAGGGCATGGTTTGGGTTGGAAGAGACCTTAAAGAGCATCTCATTCCACCCTGCCCTGGGCAGGGACACCTTCCACTATCCCAGGGTGCTCCAAAGCCCTGTCCAGTCTGGCCTTGAACACCTCCAGGGATGGGGAGAGAAATATTTCTCTGCCTTCTCATTTGAGGAAGGTGACAGCACCACAAATCACCCCACAGCCCCAGAGCCCGCAGGAACAGGGTCATCACAATGCCTCTCCTTCTGTCCCCAGAGACCAGTTTGGAACCCAAGGAACAGCAGCAACCCCCTAGATTCTGTGTCCATAACTGAGGACAGCCCCTGGCGCTGACAAAACCATAAGGATGTTCTATCAGAAAAGGCAGTTTGGGGCACAGCCACCTGGAAGCAGGATGAGAGGTTGGTCAGCATTACCCCCAAAGGAGGGCTTGGGGCCTGCAGCCTTGCCAGGCACTCTCCTCATTTATGGACAAAGTATTTCCCACAGAAAACTCAACAACTGCTTTATTTTTAGTCACAGTTAATTTTAAAGAAAAAATTTTTAAACAAGCTGTATGTAAATGAAGCAGCTGATTTCTATCATTCAGCCTTGGAGCTTAAAACTCCACATCGTGTTGACACGAAAGATGCCACTAATCTGTCAACAGCTTTTACTAATTAAACATTCCTTTAAAGTGCACTCTGTTTTGTACCATCTGCTAGGCTGAATCCATCCTGCAGGGACTATTCATTTGTCTTAAACTGGGAATTCACAACTGAAAATGACAACGAACAACTCCGAGATGCTCAGTCCACATCTGCCGACTGCCACCAGATACACACTAAGATACAGCAGGAACAAGTTGTGTTTCAGAGCTGCACCACGATGGAAATGGCTCTCCTGCATGCCTGGGACCCCCAGCCATGCCCAGGGAGATCTGTGTGAACCCCAGCATCAGATCCAGCTGGGCTTTGGTGCTGGCACTGAACACACATTCCCAGAGCACCAAGGGGCCTCGTGGACCCAGGGCCCTCTCCAGCTCTCCCCAGCCCCTTCACATGGATTTTCATATGGGAAACAGAAACATGATTCAAACTTGCAGACACTGAGATTTTAACAACCAAGAAGTGCTCTTCTAATCTCAAACAGAAGTAAATCAAAACAGATGCTCAATTCCAGCGTGTTCAACTTGTCAGCCTCACCTACAGCTCTGTCAACAATGGAATTTTCAAATGCAATAGAAGATCAAATTTAATTTTCCATAACAAAGTAGTTTCATCTTCTTTTTTTTTAAATTAAAATATATAGTTATATATCCCTTGGAATAAAGATATTCAGTTGGGCATCTGTGGATTCTTGGAGGACTCAGGGATCCTTTTTCAAGGATCCACATACACTGACCAAACTGTGCTTCCCAGAACTGTGGGGATTCTTCAAGAATCTGACTTTCCTGAGGCATTTGCTTCTCCAGGATTCCACCAACTGCAAGCTACAGACCTAAACCCATCCCAAGGACTTCAGCTCTTGGATATTCTACTCACCTGTCAGAGGACGCTGAACACGTCTCAGACCCTTCCACATCTGCCAGAATGTCCGAATTGGTGCTGAAGGGGAAAACAAAATGGATGGAAATTATTTCAGCCACACCTACAGCAATGCAGGGCTCCACTCAGCAATGGCAGCAGAACCCCTGGATGAGACCAACCCCTCCAGTACCAACAGCAATGAGAAAAAACACCAACCTACAGCACAGTCCAGAAACTTCTGTCTCACTTCATTTTTAGTTATCCCTGGGGTCTCATTACCATTATTTAACACATGAGACAGTTCTATGTTTATGTCTGTTAGGTGGTAACTACACCACCTCTGTATTGCCAGGCACCAGAAAGTTTCTCTGGAGAGGATCTGCAAGGGGTCTTGGGGAGAAAAGTGTACCTTCTTGCTTTAAAGTCTCTCTTAAATAAATCAGCGTGACATAAAATTTCTGTAAGACAGCAGGATTTTTTCACCCTTTGCCATTTTGTCTCCCCTGTGAAGTGAGAGTCCTCAGCTGTTACTGTGGCGATAACTACAGAACCAACAGGAATTTGGCTGGACAAACAACACCAAGTTAGAGTAACCTCCAACACATGCACATTCAGTCATACAGATAAAAAGGAAAAAGATACCAAAAATGGATGGGAAACATTTTGAAAGTCAACCTTGTTTTTACTCTCAGAATTAGAAGCCCATCAAAAGCTCATTTTCGGTGCACAAAGTGGATGCCCAGGGAATGAGTTATCATCATATTTCCAAACCCCACTCTGATGTTCCAGTTGCATTTTAAAAAAGAACTGGGGAGGACACAGGGCTATTTGTGTGCTTTTAGTCCCCCAAAATAGAAAAAGAACAGGTTTGAGGCCTGAACATGATGTACTTCCCTGCCTTGAAAACTGCAGCATTTATCACCCGCCGCGTTTGTCACCGCAAAACAATAAAACTGAAGAAGTCTGGCCAACGTTCAAACCAGTAATGTGCGTTCAGAATTCACATGTGGAATCCATGGTCTAGGCCTACCAAACTTTTTTAAAACCAAGTACAAAACGTCCTGGAGCGAGTTCCACCTTTGGCCTACACATGGAGCCATGAGGGGCCCTTGACGCCACAGCCGTCGTTCCCCAGAGAAGCCAATTAACTCCTACGCCCTAATTGCAGTGAGAGACTGAGGGGCTGCAGTAGCTGTGCAAAGCAGGGCTCTGGACTTCCAGCTGGAGCTAACAGCCCTTTGCTTCAGGATCTCTTCCAGCATCCCCCTGCTCCATGCCAGCCACTCAGCGCTCTGCATCCCACTCTGCCAGACATCCGTCTCAGTTACTGAGCCCAAGCAAGGCTGGCTTTGGAGCGGAGGTAATTACACACCTTGCTGGTAATTACACCCCCTTTCTGCCAGGGGACAAAAGTGTTTGAAAATTTAAAAAAAATATCCTCAAATATGCCATAGCTGAAAAACAATTATCAAAAACCACTGTCAACTAAACAAAAGCCACTTTGACCACCAACTGAATTTGTATTTTAAATTAACTTTTTCTTTCCCTGAAGAAAACTCCTCCCTCTTCTTAGCATCAAATGATTAGCCCTTAAACTGAAGACTATGAATTAAATAAGAGAAACAGCCACCTCATTCTGAAGGGGTCTTTTTCTATAAATTTTAGCCCACAGAAGCTAATGAGATCACAGAATTTAGAATTTTTGTTTTGTTCATTTCTCCAATGTTTTCTGCCTTTTGAATACTTCAGAGGTATCGATCTACATTGCATGCAGCACAGCAAAACACCCCTTCAGACTTCATTCGGACTCCAAATTCAAGACAAATTCCCACAACAGGTTTTCTGTCCTTTTCTTAAGTGAAGGTCACTAATCTCTGCCACAATTTTACAGATCATTTCCAGATGAGTCAATTTTTACAGCCAAAGCAATTTAAGTTCTTCACCTGAACTGCTCAAGATACAGCCAGCATCCTGTGGCAGGGTGATCCTGCACTTATTCACGCCTCCACGTTGGGAAAAATGCATCTCCAGTGACTCAGGCAATTCTCCCACTCCATATTCCTGCAGGATTGGTTTCCCTGATCCCCTACAGCCAGTCAACCAAGAGTCAACTCTTCCTTTCTTGACCATCAGTAGGGTTTGACTTCCACCACCCCCCCTTTTTCATTTAAGATAAACACACCACCCAAAAATAGAGAGAAAAAAGCTGATCTAAGTGTGAATGACATGTCTTGCTCTAAAACTGAGAGGAGCAAGCAGCCCTTTGAATTGGTTTATTTTAAGGCAGATTAGGTTCCTCCTCGGCCTCGTGTGAGCAGCCAGCATCCTCCCATCCATCCATCCATCCATCCATGTGCTCTGGCCCAGGCTCCAGGCTTGTTTTCCCTCAATGCTGGCACAAGAGATGAGCTCCAGCCCATCTCATTTTACCAATGTTATTTGGAGGTGAATGCCCAGGAGTGAGGGCAAGCAGCTTTCCCCTCTTGCAATCCTGCCTGCACCTGTCCCCCTGCAAGGAACGGGATGAGCTCGCTGCTGGAGCAGCCAGGCACCATGCCATGTCCAAGATGAGCTGTGCAACACAGCATCCTCCATGGCTTTCCAGAACCTCCTCTTCAGACCACATGCCTGTGGCTTGCTGCTCCTGTCTCTGGCTTTCTAGAACCTCCTCTTCAGAGCACATGGCCATGGATCCATGCTCCTGTCTCTGGAGAGGTCTGCCAGCCTTGGCTTTGCCCAGGCCCCCACAGAGGGCTCTTGTCTGCACCAAACCCTGCACAGGTTCCACCATCTTGCTGGTTTTCTTGACTCTTTCCAGGCTTCCTTAGTTTTTCACGCCCCCCTCTGCAGCCTGAGAAGATACCTCTGAGGCTGTTCCTTGAGAAAAGGGAAAGATCTGCTGCATCTTCCTGAACTGCTTCCCTCAGGAGTCTGGCAGCAGTGGGATGTGGCGGCTGAAGCACCAGGAGCACTCCCTGCCACAACTCCTGCTTCCAGGGCTCAGAGATGTCCCCAGCCCAGGGCCCCTGACCAGGGACTGATGTCCTCCTGGACACAGCCTGTATGTAAGAGCTTCCACCACACACATCCGAGGCCACCAGCCGGCCCTATCTGACAAGCACCCCAGGACTTGCCACCAGGCCTCACAGCTCCTGCCATTTGTTACAGCTCAAAGTTTTGGGAAGAAAAGTATGAATCAACAGCATAGCAGAAAAGTATCATCATCCTTTCACCATGAACCCGTATTTGAGGCCAAAACTCACAGATCAAACACTGTGATACAAATCATCGCTGGGCCAAAGCAGTGCAAGATTTATTAAGTTAAAAAGTCCTGAAGATCTATAAAAGGCAATTATTGCACTGATCAACACATTTTCATACACTTCTCTCATCTGACAGCGATGGCCAGGGCGCAGGACAGCGCTGCCTCCAAGCTCAGGCTGAGGCAGCTGCCCAGGAAGAGCTCACACAGCATTTCCAAGCACTCCATCCTGCCAGCTTTGCCAACCCCTGTCACCCATTTCAGAGGGTTGCTGCCATCCAGTGCACTCTGTTTCTACCTCTTCTGCTGAACTAAAGCCCATACTATGTAAAGCACATAAATCCAAGGATAAGTGACCTGCTAAACCCAGAGCTTGGATCCTGATCAATGTCTCCTAAACTAACTGCCAAAAAGCCCCATTTATTGATTGCAAATGGGGCCCCTTCCTTGGGCATGAACCCCTCCTGGCAGACACTGCAGTCACTCTGGGTATTCCAACAGCACAGGGATTTATACAGGCTGTGGACACAGCATTTCCCCACCAGGATTTCAAAATTCTGACTGTGTTTCAGCATCTCAGACACGGCCAGTGCTGGGTTTTGTCTGCTGTTCAGGTCTCACTCCAGTCACCAAGAACCGACACTTGTGTAGAACACAGTTTTAAGAAAAAATAATTTGCTTAAAGAACTGCATGTTATCCCCATTATATAAAACACTTATAATGGAATATTTCCTTTAAATAGCTCATTAACTGGCTTATCATTGTTCCTCCTAATTTATTTTCTAATTTTCCTATTGTTTAAGCAGTTGCGTAAAATCTGGCTTCAGTCCCAGGAAGTCAAAGAACTCCACAGGACTATTCACATGGAGCACTGCAGTCCTGTGGAAGCCCAGTGCAACCATGACTTCAGAGCTTGGAAAAATTACGCTTTCAAAGCCATGGCTGTGTTTTGGTGCTTATCTGTAACACACAGTTTGCTCTCTTGGTGGGATCATCAATCTCCCTAGAGCACAAGCACGTTTGGGGCACTGCTACAACCTCCTTGCCTGGCCTGGATCTTTTCTCCAGCAGGAGTAAAATTCTCATTTCTTCAGTTTTAGCACAGACCTTTGAATAATATCAGTTCATCAGTGATTAGTGTACAATGGATGAATTTCTAATCTTGACCAACTATTCCCTTAGCAAGTATTGACATGAAACTGAAAAGGGACAAACCTTATGAAGGAGAAAACAGAAGAATCACATCTTTTTGCAGAACAAACATTTCAACTCTGACTTGTGGATTACTCTGTTACATTCTATATGCTACTCAACACCCTCATTTTGTTTTAATTCATCAATACAACAGCCCTCCATTTAGAAGTGCCCTCCTCACAGGAGCATAGCATGCAGATTGGAATTCCAAATATATTTCCAGTTCTGACATTTCAATGTGAAAAACATTTACTCTTGGCAAAGGATACCCTCTCGTTATCAGAAAAACACAAGCCTCAGAAACCCATTACTTGATACAATACCACAATACTACTAAAACCATCAACATCTAAATCATTCTTGTTTGATTGCTGCTGGATTTATTTCACTACAATTAACAAAATCCCAGCCTCATGGTAAGACAGTGATAAAATGTCTTTCTTTCATGCAGTTGGAATGACTACAATGGTTTTCCAGCCCCTGGCAGTGCTGCCACAATGCAGGGCCCTTTGGACACGGAGCCCTGGGGAGCAGCAGGCTGGGAGGAAGAGCTGCAGTCCTGGATGGAACTGCACCGTCCAAAGCTGCTCCGTGGGCACAGCAGGACCCCACAGGCCTTACCAGGACCTGGGCACTGCCAGCAGCCCTCCTGCCCCTTCACAGCAGCCACCAGGAGCACTGAGGGTCCAGACAAAGAGCACATTTGACTCTTTTCAGTACGTGCTCCTCTACCTCAGCATTTGCAAAGGGGGAAACTCCCTGCAGCCTCTCTCTATTTCCCAGCAAACCCAGGAAAACACTCTAAAGTGCTCCTTAGGAAGGCACATGAGGAACACTGTGGTCGGACAGGAGGGACCTTCCATCCCCAGCAGGCAGCACCTGTCACCTCAGCTGAGCCTTCCCTGCATTACTGCTGCTGCTGCTCTCACCTCCTCGTGCTGGAGCTGGATGCAAAGGAGGAGAAGCTGCAGGGTGTGATGCCCCAAGGCTCCCTGGGCCTCTCCAGCTGCCCCTGCCCTGGGCAGAGTCAGACCAGGGGGTCACCCACCCTCTGCAGTCCCACTGGGAGCTGGGGCACCTGCCCCAGGCAGCACACCTGGAAACAAGGCACTCCACCAGGGGCTGTGGCAAGGTGAGCTCTGGGACAACCCAGACACGGGCAGGAGAACAGCTCCCTGGTCACAGGGAAGGGAAAACTGCCATCATCACTTACATCCTGAGAAACTGAGAGAAATCTGGTCCAGTGCTCACCTTAAAGGCTTCTTACACACTGAACAGCAAATAAACTGATTTGTTGCCTTTATCAATTTTATAGTCCCAGCTCAGGCAGAAAGACACAGAGAGCACAGAGGGGAAAGGCCACAGGAAGGGAAGGGCTTTACTGGGTATAAGGCAGGTCTGAAGTCAAACAAATGCAGAGATATTCTGAAAGGGCAACAACGACCCTCCTGCCTCCCCAGGTGCTTGCCCATCAGCAGATTGCTGTTTACTGACAAATATTTACTGTATGCTCCCACTCAGGCAAGTAAATGGAAACAGGCAGCAAAGTCTGATCCTGTAAAGCAAAGACATTTACTGTTTGATGCTCTCTCATCCCCCGAGCTGATCTTCCCCTTCCAAGGTCTCCCTAGGCTTTCGCTCAGAGCTCAACATTTCCCTCTGTGGAAGGGAACCCTCCTGATGACTTCTTAAAGCTCTTTAACCCTCATGATGACTTCTTAAAGCTCTTTGTGAACCAAATGACTTTAGGAAAATTGGTTTCTGTTAAAGTATTTCAATTAGATTGCTCTGTTAATAACCAACAATGATGCCAATCACTACCTTACTCTTAATATTTGCAGAACAAGGAGGAAGAGGCAGGTACTAGGGGTCTAAGGGGTGGGAAATCAAGAAATGTCACTCCTAGCTCAGCTGCTGACCTTCAGCTACTTTCTCTGATTATCTCCCACTTCTAAAAACACAGGAAACCCTTTTATTCCTGGCAATGCAGACCTGCATTCTCCTCTCAATTCTGTTACCAACAAGATGGTAAGATTAGCTCTCTTGCTTTCAGACACATAGCAAAACCCAATTATTCTGTATTTGTTTTCAATGACTTTTTCACCTTTCCTCCAGAAACTGGGGTCACAGGTCCTTACAGCTATACTATTTAAAAGACTGAGGCCATATCAATTTCAGGACCTTTCTAATAAAACTTCCAGCAGATGGGAGGGTAAAGCAGTGGAAGGGACTCACCAAACACACTCCTGGTTCCCCAGACATTCCACTCCCTGCTTCTGTATCAAAAGGAACATTTACACTAGCAGTCCCTTATGAAGGCATTCCAAAGCATGAAGTGGATTCTACATGTACTTTAGCTCCATTGCTGAAGCTAGGGAAGCCCAGAACAGGTGCAGCAGGAATTGTGAGCCCAGCCAGCAGCCCTCCTGCGAGCTGGGTGCCTGCACTGCTCCCTGGCAGTGCCACAGCTCTCCCCAGCACACAGCAGCAGCAGGGCTGCCTCACTGACCTGCATGTTGAGCCAGATGACAGGGAGAACTCGGGAGAGGCTGATCTCTGCCATTGCTTCAAGCCAGGAGATTCACTTCTTTGGCCATCGGGAATTTCTGACTGGAGTGCTTGGGCTTTTCCAGCTGTGGGATCCTCTTCTCCAGGTTCTACCAAGTGGAAAGACAGAGATGAGAATGAATGATAATGCAAAATACTATTGTTTAGGATTCTGCAGCCTAGAGATAAGATTTTCAAGAAAAAATTAAGTTATAAACATTTAAATACCAACATCTCATTCCCACATACTTATTTTCCAAAACTTAGACAGTTTCAAAGGTTGAATTTCTTTTCGTGTATATTTAAAAAAAGAAACCAACCAACAACTCTCTGAGAACCAGAAATGTTTCACGTTGAGTTTCAAACACAAGGAGAGAAATAAAGGGTGAGGATGTGTTACACATTTCAGAAGATGGAATTTATTTCAGAAATTAGCAAGCACTTCATGAGTGCTGTTGGCTGCTTGTGCTACCAATTCCTTTCAGCCCCTACATCAGACAGCTTGAGCTTTAAGTTTTACAGACCAAGTTAACAGGCTTATTTTCAGTTGTGATTTACTTCCTTATGCAGCTCAGACAAGGCCAGTGCACTGACATTTCCATTTCAACAGGAAAAATAATTTCTACAACACAACAGACAAAAATTGAAAACACTTCTTCTGGTTTTTGTGTCAAGTGTTTTGTTCAATGAAAAGATGAACAGTTCTCTGAAAAGAGACCTCCAAAGAGAAAACAGATACAGGTTAAAGATTCTGGTATGAAAAGGCAGACTGCCCTCATGCCATACCCACAAACATTTGCAAGTGAGTTACTGAACTAACAAACCACTCAGGACACGAAGCCTCTGCAGCCCCATCTCAGCGATAACTGATTCTGGCAGTCACAGACATCCCTGGCTCCACCCCAGGGCCCAAGCCCTGCTCCTGCTCAAACCACCCCGACTTCTCTGCCCCTCCAGCAATGGTTAGGACAGAAATGGCCAAAAAGAACTTTAATTAGAGTGTGGAGGGGCTTCACAGTCTTTGGACTCAGCTCAGCTTGCCCTTTCTCTCCTGCTAACAGGCATAATTAAATACCAGGGGCATATTTTTGTCTGCTGAAAACAACCAGCAGATCCCAGTGAGTCGGTTGTCCAACTAATGAAACACAACTCTCTGAAATTAGCAGGGTAAAAATAGCAAAGGCCTGTGCAATAATGCAGCTCAGCACAGTTAATATTTATTGAATCAAATTATTTAGCACCAATATATATCAAATCCTTATGGCGCCTTCCCCTTAGACAAAGCACAGCCCCATGTTTAAAAGTTATAAAGACTGGGAAACATATTTTAAACTTAAAGATGAAAAGCAGGATGACGTAAATCAGGAACAGATGATTAAAATGTCACCACAAACAGAGTGAGGTTAAATTACATCAACCAATACAGGAGAGGCAATGGGAGAGATGGAGGAGGAAATGAGTATAAATGAACAAACCAACAAAACCCCAATCAAACCAAAGATCTCTTTCAATTCTGTACAATTCCATCACTTCCATGAGAACACAAAGCAAGTGGGTAAGGAATGCAGACAAAGCCTTGGCTTTACCAGCTTACCATCAGGCCATTACTGCCTTCTTCCTTTCCCATGCTGTAATTCCCAATTTAATACAAAGGCAATTGCTGTTCCAAGGAACCAAGAGCAAACAGGCTTTAGGCATCTGTTCCCTCCCCTGTAAATCACCTTTTTGCTTTTTCAGTTGTTTATAAACAGTCATCCGAGTGCAGATGTTTTGCATAAAACTGAAATTCCAAGGATTATTGGAAGCTCCGAGAACAAAGTGTAATGGAAATTGTGCAGGTTTGCCAGAACCAAATGAGGTCCTGTCACATTCTGAACATGATGCAGAATGATACATCTGATTCAAGTTATTTTCTACCTGATCGCTCTTTTGGAAAAACTCCATGGTTTTACATCAGTTCTTCTCAGAGCCTGCAGGGCAGCACACACAGAACAGCTCACACAGGAGACAGAAACCCCAAAATCCACAGCAGCCCATCCCTCCCTTCCAGAGCTGGAAATCAAGGCTGTGACCCCACTATCCAATAACCCATTGCCTCTTCTTCTGCTATAGAAGAGGAACAGTTTAAAATCTTTTATTTATTTATAAGGAATCCTTGAGATTTTACCCTTCTCACAGAATGGATCATGCACTGGCCCAAGGTCTGCAGGAAACAACAAGGATAAAATTCATACTATTATACGGTTCTCTTAATTTCTTTTCATTCTGCAGAGCTCTGCTGGAAGAGCTAGCACTGGAGAGAGGCCCAGATGAAGTCAGCTCAAGAGCACAGGGATTTGTGAGGGCTGGGGCAAACAACACTGCCATGTTTTCCTGAGAGTTCCGACAGCAGCACGTCCCACTCTGGCCAGGGGGCTCTCCAGAACTCAGCCTCTCACATTAGAAATCCACAAGTTCTGTTAGGCTGAGGAATGCTCTCCTAAACCCCACATTCAAAGCCAGATGCTCCCTGCCCAAGCAGCCAGGAAGCACAAGGCAGAGGAGACCAACGGCTCCTGCAGGCAGCGCTGCCAGGGCACAGCCCGGTGATGTCTGGGGCTGGGGAGGATGCAGAACCAGGTGCCCCTTCCTCCCAGCCAGGGAGGAGCTGCAGCCATCCCTCCCAGCTCCCACTGTGCTCCAGGGTACAAACACAAAACACAGCAAGTCAGAGAGGGGCAGCACCCTGCATGAACGGCCGAAAACAAGCCCAAGGATTTTATTGCTTCAGTCTCAGGACGAAAAAATCCTGAGCCCAATTCCCACAAATGCATCTGCAGCTCCCAGTTACCACCCCCCTCTCACAGTAATGATCCTGGAAGGCTGAAAGGCAGCAAGCAGCACCCATCCTCACCTTCATTCCAGAGTGGTCATGGCGCCACCCTCAGCACACCTGAGCCAGAACCTGACAGCCCCTTTCAGCCCACTGAACGTGCCCCAGATAAAGCACATCCACACCCAGCACACAGAAACCAAACTAATGTATCTATTATGGGTCATGCCTATGTTCCACACTAAAATCAATAGCAGTAAATCACTCTAGGGTCTGTTTGATCTTTATGCTGGTTGGGCTTTTTATCCCTTAAAGGGTCTAAAAGAACAACAACAAATGAAAGACCATTTCTTTGGGAATCCATCACTTCTTAGTGTGGTCCAAGAGGGGACAATATGAAATGTGACTGACCTGCAGCTGCTGGCAGCTCTTCGACAGCAACTTCCTCTTTGTTTTGAGCACTTTCTGCTTTCCTCTCACCCATTTTCTTCCACCGTTTATTTACTTGATCCACCAAGAACTTGAATTCACTTCTGTGTTTGTTTCCTGAAAGGTACAGAGCATCAGTGACCACTGCCACAGGACTAAGGTATGGCACAAACACCGCAAGGATGTGAACAGAAATGGACACCAAAAACTGAATTAAAAGCATTTTTGTTACAGCAGAGGAAAACCAACCCATCACTGTGATATGTTCCACATTCTATTAAGGATCCAAATCCGTGTCTGTGCTGTTACAGAGCTGCCCACAGCCCAGAGCACAGCACAGATGAACGATTCAGGCTCTGTGTCATGCCCATTACACTGCTGGGATTCAGATCCTTTAAGTAAGTTAACACTCCAAATACTCTCTGCACTTTCAATCACGTTTTAAGCACTCCTCTGGTGCTCAGCCAAAGCAATGGAATTGTTTAAGCTTGGCAGTGCAAATGCTTTACTGAGAGGCTGGGAAAATGCCCGGTGTCCTCAGTAGGATGCTGTGGGTCACCTCAGCCTGGCCAGGCAGGGAGGGACAGCCAGGTGTGGCTCAGGCTCTGCCCCCAGGGAACAGCCTCAGGCTGGACATCAGCAGGGATTTCTCCTCAGAAAGGACTGCCAAGCACTGTGTCACCTCCCTGAGGAGCCCATTCCAATGGCTGACCACCCTTCCAGTGAAGAAAGTCTTTGATGTATTCAACTATAAAACACCAAGTTCTGCCCCACAGAAGGAAACAGATCTGACAGAGACTCCCTTTCCCTGAGTAGCTGAAAACACCACATAAGGCCAAAAATTCTGTTAATAAAAAGCAAGTTCTGTCCCAGATGTCGTGTCTGAGTGGCTGCGCTCTCATTACGGAATTCCTCTGGCACTTCAGTTTTTCCAGCATTACTATCTTTTGTTGTGCTGGCTCATGGCAGAACTACAAAGCTTTCTGAAAAGAAATGTCCTGGCACACAAGCACTGCTCAGCTACGCTGTAAATCACTGTGGTGCTGAAACAACACCCCAAGCACATCCCACCAAACTGCAGCAACATAAACCAGCCCCAGACAGAACAACAAATATTTAAAACACGAGACAAAGCAGCAGACCTCCAAAGAACATGGCAAATGAAAAGATTTATAGCAGAAAAGGCAACCAAATTTTTTTTTTCCACAGATGTATTTCCTTTCCTGTAGACTTTTAACTCTTTAAATAGAGACCACAAAAAAAGCAGAGTGGGCTGAGGGTGTCTTTGAGTCCTGTGGGGCAGAAGGAAATGACAGTGGCTCTAAGTGCCAGGCAGAGCTCCCATCCTCAGGTTCATCAAGCCAAAGTATTAATTGCTATTTCACAAACAGCAAAAAAAAAAAAAGCCAACAGTGCAATGTGCAAGTTGCCTAGAGCCTGGGGAAATGCAAAGAAGCAGAAAAAAAGTGTTTTCTCCCAAACAGTTTGTCCTGCCTTTCCCCAAGGCTGTTCACAGCCCCAGTGTGTTTTTTTCATATGGAAAAGCAGAACAAAAATATATCTGAAGGTTTTTATTCAGAATTTACACCACAGTTCATTAATTCATTCAGCCGGGAATTAGGGTCTGGGTGCAAATGCTGTAAAATAAAAGAAAACAAAAGCATTGTGCAACAAAGCTTTTTAAAGCTTTAAAGTCCATCTGTTTTATGGTGAAATAATGGCATTTGATAAGAATTCTTTAATCTCAAACTGTTTTTGAATTTTAACATACAGTTCTTTTTTCATGCTTATGATTTCTTCCTTATTATGAGAAATAATTACCTGACACCACTTACCATTTGCCTCTTTGGTCAGTATTTTTTATTAATTTTAAAACCATATCTTCCCATTAAAATACTTTTCTATCTTCCCCTTTTTCCTACTTTTTTTAACTTCTCAATTTTCAGTTAACCTGCTTGAGACTATCAAGATCTCCAAGTGATTAGTCTTGTAGCCATGCCCTCTTAGCAATCCCAACGCAATCAAATACCTGTCTTTGAAAAATTAAGACAGTATTTAATATATTTTGTTCTAAATGTGTACAACAGGCCAAGAAAATAAAACCAGGAGCAGGAAGGCCTTCCAGAGCAGTGACCACACAACTGCACATCCCACACCCTGCTCTGCTGCTTCCATGGCCAGCAAACATGGCAGCACGCTAAGAAAGAACAAAGTGCATAAATAGAGAAGCCTTTGGAGGCAATCAGTGTGTGCATTTCAGCTCAAAGGAAAAAAAGGTAGATTTAAAAGCAAATTGAGGTGAAATTCGCATGTTACTTACGATATTCAGTGTGGATCTCATCTATTTCTTCCTCTGTCTGGTCCTTTGTGAAGGTCAAGCTCTACAGAAATCACACAAATGTTTTTAACATAAATAAAAAGATGTTAAAGCTGCAGACTTTGAAATTACAGACGTAAAACTGGAAGAAGCAACTGTTTGTTTTCCCCCCCAGCTTTCAGTACCTCATCACATTAATCCACATTTCCAGAACATGTCCACAGTGTCCTGCCCTGCTTCCACCGAGTCACCAGGACCAAGCCAGCCCATGTAACACTCAGCATATTATATAAACATACATATTCCTACCACTGTGCAGCAAACAGGCTTCAAAAGTCACCACAGTATCAGATGTCATGGGAAGAGAACAGGCGCCCTCGCTGATACGGAAGCATGGAATTTGCTAGCTAAATCCTAGAGAATTCTAGGAAGCAAAATATTCCCCACACTGCCATGAAGGGTCAAAATCTTCCAGCATGGCCAAGGAGAACTTAACTCAAGAATGTTTACTGCAGTCAAAAATGGCTCCTACTTAAAGGGTTTGGGCGTAAAGCTCAGCAGTGCACCCAGGACTGCCCACGACAAATGTGTGGTGTGAGAAAATCAGGTTCACTACAGGATGCTGAATGTGAATTCTAATATGCAAGCTGGGAATTCCCACAATAAAGCAATAGGCAGACACTCCCAGTGCCCTCTCTGCAGTTTCTGCTGGCCACCCCTCTGTGGGAACCAAGAGCAGTCACTTACATTTTCACCAGGTTTATTACACTCTAGCTGAACCCGAATCTTCTCATTCTTTTCCAGCTCTTTAACAACCTCTGCAACTGTTTGGAAATACAAGAAAGATCACTGAAACAGGAGCTGGGTAATAAAAAGCTGTAATAACACAGACTCAAACTACCCTGCATTTAAAACACAAACAGCATTAGCCCTCCAAGAGGGAAAGCTCAGGCTCCAATCCCAGGCAAACGTGCTGACTTTCCACATCCTACCAACCTTCCCTCCTGCACACAACAGTGCTTGTGGCACACAGGCTGCCATTCAGAGAGATTTTCCATTTCACATTGGATGTTTCAATGGAAGCACAATAATGGCATCTACTGTTTATCTTACTTTGTCCCCCAAACCACCTTCCAGGGCAACAGAACCATGTGCAGACTCAAGGGGAAAGCTCACAGAGGAATTACAACCAACTTCACCAAGTGTCAGACACATCCAAAGCCTATAAACAACATAACTGTAACATTTAACTAGAGCCACAGCTATGCAGAACCCTGCACAGTTTACTTTGACATTTACTTCTACAAATCTCTTTCTGCATTTCATCATCCCCACAGAACTGCCAAGCAGCTGTGGGCAGTTATTAAAACAAACACTTCACCAGACAGTGAAGCAGGCAGAACAAAAGCTCATTAAGCTGTGAAAGAATAAAACCTGTTCCAAACTGGTTTAAGCACACTCCAGGAATTTGGCACCTGTGCTTCCTCAGAAGCTCAGCTATTGGTGTTCCACAGCGACCTCAGGCTCCCTGCTACCACCCAAAATGCACATCTGCATCTTAAGTGTGGCTTTAATAATTCACCCTTTGTGCACAGGTTCTGAACACAGGAGGGGTTTGGCATTACTGGCCACAGGCTCTGAACACAGGAGGGGTTTGGCATTACTGGCCACAGGCTCTGAACACAGGAGGGGTTTGGCATTACTGGCCACAGGCTCTGAACACAGGAGGGGTTTGGCATTACTGGGGAGAGCAGCTGGAGTGCACACCACACACCCCAGCACTCTTGCTGCCCTCTGGGTGAGCGAGGCACAGGCTGGGTGCCACTCCATCCACCAGCAGCACTGAGTGTGGGCTCAGCCCAAGCACCCCCAGCAGGTTAAAGCAGCATTCTGCACTGATCTGGACTTCCCAACACAAATCCTTCCAGCTCCAGTTCTCCCAGTGTTCAGCCTACCCTGAGAGCCAGCAGAAGGGGAAATGCAGACTGCTGGTTTGGGATGGCAGCAGCCTCCCTGCAGCCTCTCACTCACCAGATTTGGGGTTCAGGGAATCACACTGAGCATTGTACATGTGCACAAACTCCTGGTGTCTCTTGATGAGCTGCTGGCGGCTCCCAGAGGTGGACAGACCGTGCTCCTTGAGCTTCTTCCTCAGATCCCGATCCGACAGCAGGTTATAAACAACTTTGGACATCAGCTTCCTTTTGTGGTCAGAACTGCCAAAGGAAAACAGGAGAGACCTTATTTAATTAATACTCCTATGAAAATCAAACTATTTGCAATTACTTAAGGGTACCTCATCCACTCAGGATAACATACACATGAAAGAACATACACATTGGGTTTTCCACCCCAGTGCTGGCCATGGCTTACTTGAATCAGCTGGAGAAATATTAAAAGTATTAAAACATCAAGCCAAAACTCAAATTAGGAGATTTTCCAGCTTTCTGGAAAAATGTCTTTGAGAAAAATAGTCATGTACCTGAAGGCAGCAGCTCTCAGCTAGCAGAAGGGTGGTTTGGTGATACAGAGACATTAAAGATAAGTAACAGCGCTCCCAGAGGAATAACATCTAAATCCAAAACTTACTGCTTTCCACTGCTTTCTGTCAGGACCCAACATTCCTGGCACAGCTGGGGAAAACATCTTAATTACAGGAAACTGCCAGAGAAAATTCAAGTCCTAGCACAACTTTTGTCACCTAAAATTAGCAGAGCATTTCCTCCTGTCAAATTAGCTCAGGCTGCCCTACACCTCCTGGTGAGATACTCTCAAACCAGGAAAAACAAAGGGGCCAAAACCCATCCGCAGCCTTACTCATCTTCTGCAACTGCAGTAATTCACAGAGGAACAGCATTTAATTAGACATTTTTCTTTCTGCAGCAAAATAAAGCTCAGCTGCATTACTCTGGATTAGAGAGCAGCTAACAGCTTTCCACTGTGAAAATGATAGATTTATTTGAAAACTATTCAGCACTTTCAACTTAGCACATTGAAAATTTCAAGGTTAAAAAAAAAGTTTTACACAAAAACTGTCAATAATTCATTTACTCTCATCCAGGCCTGTAGCATGGCTGGTAAACAGAAGATGGATTACCACAATACACTCTTCAGGGAAGCTTTTTTCAGATTCTTTTGGGAAATATAAAAAATTTCACTGAATAATTAAGGTAAATCTTTTGAAAGTCCTACAGAAGCTTGTTGTGTATTCCAGCTCACCAGCAGCATGACCTAAAGTGTGCTGACAGCTTTCCAGCAGCCAGCCACAGGAAAACACCTCACAACAGGTTTAAATCCTAATGTTGGTTGGGTTTCCCCATGCTTGAGAAACACAGTGTTCCCTGGAAACGCATTCACATGTTGGAATTACCCCTGTGGAGCTTTGGGGGCTGACTGAGCAGCTCATTCTGGAACTGCTCAGCTGTCAACACAGCCTGGGTTGAGAACAAACAGAGCTCACACTCCTCAGGGAGGCACGGGGGATGTGCTGCTTCCAGCACCAAACAGCGCCCAGCAGGCTCTGCCCAGGGCCAGCCCCAGGGCAGTGTCTGCTCTGACTCCTGCTGAAGGCCCAAGCAGCCTAGAGATTAAATAAGCAGAACCTTAAATCCTGTTAGGGACATGGGCGTGACACCAAGGACAGATCTGGCTTATTTGTCCATTTATTAAGAACAGAGAAAGCACTCAACCACTCCAAATGGAAATTAAGTGTAACATCAGATTTCAATATTCATTTACCATTTTTTTATCTTGAAAGTCCTTTAGCTTACAGATTGTGCCCTAGGCATGACTGGGCAAAACAAGAGCTTTAACATAAAATTACTTTCTAATTCAAGTTTCAGGGGAATTGGGAAAACAAGCATTGAAGTACAAATCCTCCCAGTTCTTCAGTCTGATCAGTCAGAAATAACAACAGCCTAAACTTCAGTCTGATCAGTCAGAAATAATAACAGCCTAAATTTCTGCTGTAAGTAAAACAAACTGAAACTCCACTTCTGATGTGAATGTGGTGACCATGACCAATGCTGGGGCAGGGGCACAAAGCCAAAGGAATGAATTAATCTTATGGAAATCGAGATCTTCAGGAAACCTCAACAGCCCCACAGAGAGGGGAGAAAGGTGAAATTTTTATTCTTTAACTTGACAGCTATTGAAGAAAATGTCTCTTGGCACACCTGAACGGAAGGAAGCAATTCCTTCAGCAAATGAAAAATGGGAACCAGTGTTATCTGAGGGGAATTTTAATGCCAGGGAGCAGAAAGGTGACAAGAACAACACACAGACTAAGCTCTCCCTGTGATGAACCTTTTAAAGAATTGGCCACTGTTTTCCTGCCACTAAAAGCCAAAGAGTGACTGAGCTGGCAATCCACACTCTTTCTCAAGGGGGGACAATGCCCACAGTGATTTCAGAGCGCTCCACACAGCAGGGAAGCCAGAAACAAACACAAACCACCAGTAACACACCCCAGCAGCACACAGCTCTCAGTCCAGCAGTGCTCAAAGCAGCCACACACGTTTGGAGCTCTCAGAGCTGCTCCTTACCTTCGCAGGCTGTCCTTCTTCTCCCCTCTGGTCAAGCAGCTGTCCAGATGTTTGTTTATGTATTGCTCCAGAATAGCAACCTCACAAACAGGACATTCCACTGAAAGCAAGGGAGAAGGAATTTACTAGTGTGGATGTAACAGCAAAGAGCGAATGTTTTCCTCTAAAACAAAACTAACAGTTGGGGCAGTAACAAAGCACACTAGCCCTGAGCTGTTACTGTGCTGGAAGTTACATCTGAGGTCTCAGAACAGGAACAAATAACACTAAACCCTCTCACTTCAGGTGTTTCACAAATACTGTCTGACCAACTACTTTGCATCTGTGGAAATAATTTCCATGTGCTGCACGCTCAAAGATTCAAAAAGATCATAGAATGGGAAGCAAGTGAAAGTTTTAATTGCTCAAAAATAAACACACAGTAAAATTTCACGTGAGTTTAACTTATCAACACAAGCAGGTCTGATGTAAAACCATGACAGGTTTCCCCTGGCTCCCTTCCTGGCTGTGGCACCTCTTTCAGCAGGATCCATCCAGCTAATGAATACATATGAACTTCAGAGTTCCAGATGAATAAATCATTACACAAAACAGCAGCTAAATTTGAACTAATAAGAACCAGGGGTGTACTCCTACATAGTGTTTTGTTTTAATTTAGGCTTTTAGCTAGGCCAATAGGATGGCTGCCAGCACATCAGAACTAAGAGGATTCTGCCACTTTATTGTGGTTGATTGGTATAAATGAGCTTTTTTGTGCTTCAAAGTAAATTCACCTTAACTCTCTAGAATTACAAAGAATAAAGCAGATGACTCTTTTCGAGAGTGTGGAAACAAAAAAAATATTAACAGAACTGCTGCCATGCTCATTTTGAGTTCAGGTTCACCCCTCAAATAACAAACACATTATAAAATAACCTGCTCAAGGATACAAGAGCAGAATAAATGCCAGTGTCTGTCTAGTCATTAGGGGGAAGGAGAAGAGAAATTACTTCATTTTTACTAAGACTGTTGCACAACTATTGTTTTTCCGTGTTGTTACTCAAAGCAAAGGAATCCATAAGCACTGAATTCCATTTAACTCCTTGGCAGCAGCTGAAGCTTTTTGTGAAAACACACTTGGAGCAGAGCTGTCCCACACGAGCAGTGCTGTGAAGGCACACGGGCCAGTTAAAGGGGAAGGAGCTGGACGTGCCAGCACAGAGCAGAACCACAGGAGAAATGGGATGAGTGCTCTAACACATGCAGCCAGCCACACGTGGGGGAGAGAGCAGGACACAACCAGAAATCAAACACCTCACCTTTCTTGTCTCCTTTGAGCACAGATGTAGAAGGCTTTTCATGACTTTGGGTGCACCCAGGAATCTCTTGTGAAATCCCTTTGCTGTCTTTACCACCAAGCTCTGCAGAAGTGCTGTGTAGGCCATGGTGTTCCTCAGTTTTGAGACTCTTCTCACCAGTCCATGCCAGGCCACCTGCCTTCGTGGAGGTGCAGACTTTGTCCTTGCTCAGGGAGCTGTCAATGCCTGGCACCTGCTCAGACTCCGGCTGAGAACCAGGACTCCAGTGGCTGTGGGCCGGGGGGGATGGAACCGGGGGAGCCTCCAACACCAACTGCAGCAGCTGCTGCCTAGGAGCACCCAGGAGAAAGCACACGGCTAGCACACTGCATGTGGGAGGAACCCGAAAACCTGTGTGCCAACACACGCTCTCTTTGGGCTGTGAAAATCCTAGGACTGAGGGCAAAAGAGGAGGGACACCCTGGCTTCTCCCAGAATGTGGTTTTTTGGGCTCATGAGCAGCTGGGTGACAACATCTCACAGTCCCACACCCCAGGGACAGAAGGGCCAGGGCACAGCAGACGCTCCTGGCACAGCCCTGGGCTCTAGGACAGAACATCGTCACCTGCCTCCCTCCCTCCCTCAGCACCAGAGTGAAGCACTCAAACTTCTCAGTAATCACAGAAACTCTGACAGGTGTGATTGGAGAGATTCAGACACGCATGACTCAACTAGAAGCTCATCCATCATCCAGCAAGCCCAGAGAAAGCACATAGTGATGGAAGGGTCCAGCCTCTGCCAGCCCCAGCCTGGCCAGCTCACCTGGGAGCTGATCCTATGGCAAACCTCGTGTTCAAAAACCTCTGCATATTGGGTACGGTCTCAGCATTATCTGTGATACTCTAAGAACTTAACAGACTGCTACGAGCTCTGAGCTGACAGAATTTTACCTTCCTGGCACAAAGCAGTAACTGCAGCACAGCTGACAATGCTCAGTTTATGAGCAGAGCAGTGTCCTTCCCTTTGAAGGCTGAGAGATGAATCAAGCAGGTGTCAGAACAGCCACTACCCAAACCCTCCTGCCAGCCCCATCCTCCTCAGTCGCTGAGACGGGTCAGGGCAGGGAGGTAAAAATCACCTGTTTAACTAAGATGGATGGTTTCTAAACATCCTCCCCCTGCTTCAACAACAGCATAAACAGCTTCCCACTTTTTTCCTTCAGATCTGTAACACCCACAAAAACTAAGTGTCCTTCATCAGGCTCCTGGTTCCCATTTTACAGTCTGTTTACTTCTCTCTTGCTGAAGCAGCAATGAAGCAGAGTTGTTGGGAATCTAAGGCTTCCACATAAATAAATTCCAAGGAAGAGACGGAGCTGTGAATTTTCCTAGCAAGAACTCACACAGAACAGTCCCAACTGCACTAAAAGCAATGTATCTCTTTGAAATTCCTCCTGCATTCCTGCTCAATCACTGTATCAGCAATGACAGCACCTGCTCTCTCCAGCACCCAGAGTCGATGTGTTTATTCCTCTGACTCACTACCTGTCCCCCTGACTAGGAAACAGAGATAAAGACATAAAGGTAAAGACATTTTTCTTCCCTATGTATGAAGAAAAACAGAGATTCTTTTCAGCAAGGACTACTACTTTTCTATTTAACACGGTGATGCAGAAACTGACAAATTTTCTCAAAATAATCTCTTTAGTAGAGGGCAATGAAATCAATTCTTTACGCTTCACACAAAACTTCGCCTGTTATTTTTAAAGGTACTGGCCTCACTGCAACTGGTAAGAGAAGTCTTCATTAAGGTCAGCTCATGCAAATACTGCTCCTCATCTTTTTCTCCTGGCCTGGCCAGAGCCACGAGTTCTGCCCCAGAGCACAGACAGGTGAGGGAACAGAAAAGTGCTCACAGCAATGCCCCCAAGCTCCTGCCCCGCTGGGGTCAGGGTGTGCCCTCACCAGGGCACTGCACAGCCACTGGAGCCTGCTCCTCTCCCTGCACCCACAGAAACACCCACAGACAGCCCCAGTGCCACTGAGAGCCCACCTCTGCACAGGGAGGGAGCTGCATTCCCACACACCCCCACAGCATGCACACCCCCAATGCTGAGCAGAGCAAAACGGGATCAGGCTCAGTCTGCCTGAATGATCCCCATCCCTGCAAACACCCCCTACAGCATGCACACACCCAATGCTGAGCAGAGCAAAACGGGATCAGGCTCAGTCTGCCTGAATGATTCCCATTCCCTGCAAACACCCCCCACAGCATGCACACACCCAATGCTGAGCAGAGCAAAACGGGATTAGTGCTCAGTCTGCCTGAATGATCCCCATTCCCTGCAAACACCCCCCACAGCATGCACACACCCAATGCTGAGCAGAGCGAAACGGGATCAGGCTCAGTCTGCCTCAATGATCCCCATTCCCTGCAAACATCCCACCTAGGGGGCACACCCCCAATGCTGAGCAGAGCAAAACGGGATTAGTGCTCAGTCTGCCTGAATGATCCCCATTCCCTGCAAACATCCCACCTAGGGGGCACACACCCAATGCTGAGCAGAGCAAAACGGGATTAGTGCTGTCTGCCTGAATGATCCCCATTCCCTGCAAACACCCCCCACAGCATGCACACCCCCAATGCTGAGCAGAGCACAAACGGGATCAGGCTCAGTCTGCCTGAATGATTCCCATTCCCTGCAAACACCCCCCACAGCATGCACACACCCAATGCTGAGCAGAGCAAAACGGGATCAGGCTCAGTCTGCCTGAATGATTCCCATTCCCTGCTCAAGCTGACCTTGGAGCACAGCTTTCACTCTAAGTGCCACCAACATTACCATTTTCTTCCCCTCCAGGCCTGACTTAAGAAATGGGTTTGCACTTTGTGAAATGCTGAGAAGATTTAAGGCCTAATTTTCATCAAACTACCCAAGGCTCAAAGTCAAGTTAGAACATACTTGATCTTTCAAACATGCTGATTCCTTCAAGCCCTGGACTGTGGATTTGGTTCTGGGGACAGCCAAGGGGAGACAAAGCAGATGGAGAAGGAGGGGGAGACAGAAGACCTGTCCTGTTCCAGCACCAGCAGGACAGAGAGCAGTGCTGCTCTGACTGAATGAGGCTCGTGCCCTGGGACACTCTCCAGACAAGCAGTGTCCCCTCAGCTCAGGGCATCGGCAGCCCCAGGGACAGCCCCAGCCCAGGTACCGAGCCCTGGACACCACACTGCCCACTGCCTGCTGCCCCAGGGGTCTGTCCCATCAGAGCAGCCAGCAGGGAGCCTTCCCCACGCAGACCCTGCTCTGGTTCCCCCCAGCCAGCCCAGACTGGGCTCCACAGCCCCACTGATCCAGCTTCATGTGAGAAATGGACTGGAGCTCCAAGTCACAAAAGGAAAGGTTATTGAGCTACTCTCACTGGTAAGATTTATACTGATCCATTAAACCAGTCAAAAAAAAAATTAACATTTAAGATTCAATATCATAATGGATCCAAGTCAGCACTACTTGTTCCCCACAAAATTAGACGTTAGCAAAAAAAATAGTAA
The DNA here is from genome assembly GCF_037042795.1 of Molothrus aeneus. Classification (NCBI taxonomy): domain Eukaryota; kingdom Metazoa; phylum Chordata; class Aves; order Passeriformes; family Icteridae; genus Molothrus; species Molothrus aeneus. Next base: position 667,240 of record NC_089657.1, on the reverse strand, counting down.
TCCATTTATCACTAGGAAGCACCAGAATTCAAGCTGAAACAGGGGAACTGTAAGATTTAAATTACTCAAATAAATCAATTAAATCCAGTAGTGGTCATATAGAAGATTAGATCTATCTACATTCTATGATCTTCTTCAGAGAAAAATTCCCTCATGAAACAAAGCCATCAACTGAACTATGCTTCTTGTCACTAACGAAGCCAAGAGTCTCATTGACTTCCACCTCCAAGTTAATCTCAGAGAAAAAGATGAAAGGGCATTTGTCTCGTACAGAGACAGGAACACCCACAGAATTCCCAGCAAATCACTGAGTAGCTTCTCATCAAAAGAAAACAGATACAGGAACTTCATGTATCTGCTGATGTATCATCATCTGTGATACATGTTGTGACACTGTTGTGATATTTTACCAAGTCATATTTATTCTGTTGTTCCTGTCTTTTAAAGGGATGTGAAGCTCAAAAATGACTTAAAAACAAGAAAAGTAGCTAAGAAATCAAGCTGAAAGCACGGCACTCCATTACTTTCCTTACCCAAGAAAACTCACATTTTCAGTCTTTCAATAACTGTATTTTTCCTAGCCAGTGACTTCACCAAAAGAATGCTCTTGCAAGGTGACCATAACCACTGGACAAAATCCTTCTATTCAGAATCTCCTCTGCACACATAGGAAGGATCCTGAAGAAAATCTTTACTGCCATTATTTCCCCCAGAGAATCCTGACATATCTGTTGACTTCCTACACATTGGCAGGGACTGCAACTTCCAGAGCAGCTAACCAGAAGCAGAACCAAAACAAGCTTGTAAAACCTCCACATCACTTGAGTGTGCAGCACCCTTCAGCCAGAACACTGCAGGATTTTCCCAAAGTGTGAACATTCATCCTGGACAATTCTTCTGTGACACCACAATTGTTTTGCTCAGTTCTCACACCACTCCCCTCCAGGGCTCTGAGCTTGGTCACACACAGTCACACCTTGCAGCTGCCAAACCAGAGAGAGCAGCTATAAAATTACATCAATACCTTGCAGAATTAAAGCTCTTCACTAGATCATCTAAAATCCGGTTGTTTTTCAGGTCAGATTCTGAGACTGCCTATAAAAGAAAGAAAGAGAAAGAAAAAAACCAAAAAAACCAAAACAAACAAACATTCAAATGCAGTGAAAGCAGCAAGTGCCCACAAAATGTTCAAGTGATCAATAACTTGCTTCTTGGCTCCATGCCTCAACTACCCCCACTGAAGTGCTACAGGGATTAAAATGCTTGAAGGGTAAACACCTCTTCCCCAAAAATATCTCATATTAAAATAACTGCCTGAGAACTTAATTCTGGGATGTTAAGGTAACAGGTAAAAACAAAGCATAAAGCTAAAGAAACAAAGCCCAGTCTGCCCAGGCTCCAACAATGGTTTACTGCAGCACAGGTCTAATAATTTTGAAAACCAAACCAAACCATCTTCTGAAGGTGGTAAGAACCTTAAGCAACAAAGCATGAAAACTGAAACTGATGAAGGGAAATGTTAATCTTCTGATTATGGAATGAAAATATTAATTATGAGATGCCTTTGTGCATTCAATTCATTCTTTTAAACAATTTCTGATTTTTACCTCATTGCAACTCTCTCTGCTCTTCTTTTAAACAAAGCTTTTATTATTTTTTTAATTTTTAATTTGAGATGAAACGGAGCCACTCACACACAGAAAATAAAGCGATTATGTTTCAGCACTGCTGGTTTAAATGACGGCGTATGTTAACAAATTAACATTAAATGTTTTGTGGCAGATTGTACACACAGCCCTGAGCCAAGCCCAGGCCTGATGCTCCATCCACGTCTGCCTGCGCTGACAGAGGAGCACCTCTGGAACAGGAGAATTCCAGGTGCAAGAGCACCACGCTTTGCCCATGCAATCAGAATTGATTATTTGGTGTGGTCCAAAGGGAAAAGGTCCTGAGATTTGCCAAAAGAAAAAAAATAAACTGAGGGGCAAAAACCAAACCAAAACCACGCTTACCACACAGCACGTTGGACACTGGGTTTTGTAGGACAAAGACTTGCGGATACAAAGGGAACAATCTGGAAAAAGGAAACACATCATTTTGAACATTATTCCAAATGCAGTTCCACATCCTTGCTCGTGTATTTCCTTGTACAATACATGCAAGCTATTCCACAATACACAAATATTGAAAACACACCATTTTTACATGGAATTGAGATTATCATTGTTACAAAACAATCCATATTTTATACAAACGTGTTTCAACATCAAATATCAGCTCCTCCACCTAAAGCTGATGTTTGTTTCCTTTTGTTCCCAGTGCAAGAAACCCTTCATCAGCCCCCACCACTCCAGCAGTGGTTGCACTGCTCACTCCCTCACCACGCTGGGTTTTTGACATGACTAATGCTGATCACTTCTATTTTCCTGCATAGCCCCAGACAAACTTGTTGCCATCTTATTGCAAAAGTCCCCATACCTTCTCATGATTTCTCATGGGCATCTTTTCACAGTACAGCCAACAAACTCCATCTCTCTTCACAGCACAACCAATAAACTCCAACTCTTTCTCAACCACCTAATCCCCTCTTTTGTAGCCCTCAGCTCCTTATTGGACACAGCTGTGGCCTATTAAGGGCAGGCCTGGTCCTAATCTTTGGTGACTAGTATAACTGCAACTCCTCAGGGGTGAGATTGCTTTCTGCACTATTCTCTTACATTCTATCCTTCCACACAAACTCACAATCCCCTCTTTTCCCCAGGCTCTTCTGCCCCTTTCCAAAACAATACCAATTTGTTGTTGAAAGAGGAGGCTAAAAAGGAGGGGAGACAGCACTGAAATGCTGAGAGACAGCTTAATGCCACCTCAGCATGGCAGGATGCCTCAGCAGATGGGTGGTGAAACATGCCACACTGTCAGAGTAAATTTCTGCGTTTGTTACACTTTGACAATTTCTCCATGAGCTTTCACGGCCACTTCAGGATTTTAAAAGTCTCATCACTCTCCAGGAAAACATTCCCGCACTAGATCATCATGGGTGAGAGTCTCAGCACTAGCTCCTGAAAGAGATCTGTATTTCATACACCCTCTGGGACTGCATCAGAAAAGCAGCAGAAGCATTAATTAATCCCAGAATGGTTTGGGCTGGGAGGGACCTTAAAGCTCATTTCATCCCACCCTCTGCCAAGGGAAGGAACACTTTCCACTAGACCAGGTTGCTCCAAGCCAAATCCAACCTGGCCCAATGCACCAATTAACACTTAAAACCACAAATCCATCTAAATGCTCAAAAATTACTACATACATAGTAAGAAGTGAAATAGGGTGAGAAACCCATAAAGAAACAAACTTTAACTGTATGAAAAGAATGAAGTGGCAGATCCAGGCTGGCAGCATCTGACACCCACGTGTGCAATGATTGCTGCCTGGAGCCACTGTGCCCCAGGCAGGCTGCACCACCAGCAAGTGAAGAGAATTTCCAGTTTTGTGCCTCCCCACACTGGCTTCAATGGTGACAGCTTTGCCAAGCTAAACTTCACTGCCAAGCTACAATGTCCCCCTTCACAGAAGGAAGTGCTACAGTTTCTGAACCAAACAATCACAAACATTTATTTTAACGTGAGAAAAGGCAAGGTACCTCCCTCCTAATCTGGCTTCAGCAAAGCACTTGGGGCCAAGTTCCAGCAGATATCTCCCAGGGCAGACAGACAGAGCAGGATGGAAAATTCGAGCTTTTAGTACTCTGCACATAGAGCTTTGCATTTGTACCACCCTCAAGATGATAAGAAAGATATTTAAATGCAGAATGCCAGATGCCACATGTTTGTATTACAGCAGGAACTACACAAGGGAAGGTTCTGGCTGCTTCCATCTTGCAAAGCTCCTCCCAGCTTCCATGGCAAAGAGAACCACAGAACCCTAGAATGGTTTGGGGGGGAAGGGACCCCAAAGCCCAGCCAGTGCCATCCCCTGCCATGGCAGGGACCCCTCTCGCTGTCCCAGGTGCTCCCAGCCCCAGTGTCCAGCCTGGCCTTGGGCACTGCCAGGGATCCAGGGGCAGCCCCAGCTGCTCTGGGCACCTGTGCCAGGGCCTCCCAGCCTGCCAGGGAAGCTTCCTCTGGATCTCTAATCGAACCCTGTGCTCTGCCCGTGGGAAGCCATTGCCCCTCGTGCTGGTACTCCGGGCCCTTGCAGTTTCTGTCCACGTTTGCTGCAGGCTCCAGCGCCTTCTCTCTGCCGGGCGGAACAATCCCAGCTCCCGGCCTCTCCCCGCAGACACCCCGGACGCACAGACACACAGACAGACACACAGCCCCCGCCCGGCACTCACAGCTGTGCGAGCACTGCGGGATGATCACGGCGATGCTGAAGTAGTCGAAGCAAATCCCGCAGCGCAGCAAGTCATCCACGGCCTGCAAGGAGAGCGGGCTGAGCGGGGCTGGCCGCGGCAGGCCCGGCAGCGCGGGCCGAGCGGCACCGCCCGGGACCCGGCCCCGGGACCCCCGCCCGGCCCCGCACGCACCTTGAGCGGAGCCAGGCCGGGCGGCCAGGGCGGCTCCAGCAGGGGCATGGCCAGCGCCATCCGTGCCGCCCCACGGCCCCGCTCCCCCGCCGGCGGGCCCCGCGCGCTTCCGCCCGCGCTTCCGGCAGCGCCGGGAACCGACGGGAACTGCCGGGAACGGGGATGGGGAACGGGGAACCGCCGGGAACGGGGATGGGAGCGGGAACCAACGGGAACCGCCGGGAACGGGGATGGGAGCGGGAACCAACGGGAACCGCCGGGAACGGGGATGGGAGCGGGAACCAACGGGAACCGCCGGGAACGGGGATGGGAGCGGGAACCAACGGGAACCGCCGGGAACGGGGATGGGGAACGGGGAACCAAAGGGAACCGCCGGGAACGGGGATGGGGAACCAACGGGAACAGGAACCGCCAGGAACGGGAACTACGGGGAATGGGAGCGGGGATGGGAGCGGGGACCAAAGGGAACGGGAACCAACGGGAACTGCCGGGAACGGGGATAGGAACGGGAAACCGCCGGGGAACCAACGGGAACTACGGGGAACGGGGATGGGAACCAACAGGAACGGGAACTACGGGGGACGGGAGCGGGGATGGAACCGCCGGGAATGGGGATCGGGAACGAGGATGGGAGCGGGGATGGAAGCACCGGGCGCGGCAGTGAAGCGGAATGGCCGAAAGCCGCCAAAGCGTCGGGCAGTGAGCGGTGAGGGCTGAGCGCTCCCCGCGGGCTCTGGGCAGGTTCGGCATTGCCGAGCTCGGGGAAATGAAGGCCCCGGGGGTGGGATCCAGCTGCGAGGGCAGGGTCGGTGCAGCTGTGCCGGCGGACCCGGCCCGACCCAGCCCGGCTGCCCCGCTCCCCGGCACGCCTCACACTGTTAACGATATTGCTGTTGGCTAAACTTGCTGTGGTACAGGTTTTTACGCACACACATGAAGCATATGTAGCCGTTTTTTATAATACTCTACGGAACAGCACTACCTCCCTCTGCTTACTTCATGTCACAGGTGTGTTTTAAGCCCTTCGCTTTTTGCAGCTGCTGCTGACTCAAACGTGCTCTTACCTGAAAACTCTGTGCACCTGTGCCTGATTTTTCCTATGGGTTTTTTTGTAGCAGTGCAATTTCTATGTTCTTGCTCCTGATCTGAGCTAGTCTGATTTTTGAATCAAGCCCAACTCCCTCAATTGGCACTCAGCAACACTCATATATATCTGTATAAAGGATACTCCATGACCCCCATGATGGAGGAGGTCAGAATAAACCATCACAATGCTCTCTGCTGGCCTTGGGCACTGTGAGTCTCTGAATTTATATATTTGAATGGATCTGATTACTGCCTGTCCCTTGCCAAAAGTACTAGATTTTACAGAATAGTGTCATTGCCACTTAAGTGCCTGTTCTTTTCACCTTAAGGAATCCATTTCTGCTTTCTCTGTGAGCTGTGACCTAATTAATGAAACTCCTACAATTTTCTGTTCTCTTCGTTCCCTCATGCACAGGGCAGATCTTGGTTCACACATTCTGACAGTTTATTGGATGGGAACGAACTCACCCAGGAATGGGCACAGAAAGTTCATGGGTTCATTTCTGCAGCAACACGTTTATTTTTTGTTTAAGTGGACTGATGAAGAACAAAGGGCAGTGAATTCACAGCCAAGCACCATCCACACAGACTGCTGCTGAATAAAACACAATTTAAACTATTTCCACGGTAATAGCACCATATAAAAGAACCCTGGAAAATCTGTGCTCTCAGCTGAATCCTGCACGCTGCAGAAGCTGGGGAGCATCACCTGCTCGGGTGCATGGCAGGATGCTCCCTTTAGCCCGGGGTGTGCGAGCATTTGTGTATTTCCCGTTGGGATGCGGTGCTGGGGCTGCCCCCCAGGGCAGAGCCACCGGGAGGCTCCTTCAGCCCTGCCTGGGGGGCAGCAACCCCTCCCTGCTCGGCTGTTTCAGGGGCACTCTGGGCTTCTGTGGAGCAGGAATGAACGGCTTTATCTTGCTGAACGACCAAGCTACAACTTGTTATTATACACAGAACACATCTCCTCCTTCCGAGCCCCTGAAATACTCATTTAAATTGCATTTTCATACACTTGTTGCCCTGTTCTGTAAGCAGAGAAATGTATGGAAAAGCTTAGCAGGAGGTGGAGCAGCCTGACACAAAGCAAGTCTCCAAAATCTACTGATTTTCACTTGTGTTGTTGAGACGAAATATTTAAGTGGGGTTTTATGTAATTCCCATCTGTTGTGCACAAGTTAATAATGTAAAGAGCATTTGTTCCCCCGTGGTGCTCAGGGCCTCGTGCAGAAAGGCCTATTTCTTCCTCCATGCCCCAACAAACAAACAGCTCATCCTCAGCTGCCTTTAGTACATGGATCTTGAAACTAAAACCTAACACTCCACCAAGGTCTGCCTCGTGTGTCTGTGTGTCACTGGACATTCTTCATGATAGGTGTACAAATGCACCACAGAAACAAGCATCCGGACACCAGCATGTAGATTGGCTGGAAAATCAGCAGAAGAACATACTGTACTTAAAATACCAAACCCCAAAACAGAGAACATTTTGAGTTAATTGTTTCTAAGTATTCTCAGAGATTCCTTAATATTTAAAGCAGTGGAAAGTTTCTCATCATGTCATTCCCAACTGGAAAGGAGAAGAACCTGAAACCATGGGTAAAATTGTTCAGAAATATTTAACATTGACCTTGCTGTACTCTTGTGTTAAAGTTGGCAACCATTTATTGATTTCTCCAGGGCTAAATTTAGTCTGATGTTGAGACTTTTGGAACAAAAGGTCCCACATCATCGTGGTTTAACCCCCGTCAGCTCCCAAGCCTCACACAGCCACTCCCTCACTACCCACCAATGGGACTGGTGATAGACTCAGAAGAGCAAAAGTGAGAAAACTTGTGGGTTGAGATAAAAACAGTTTAATAGGTGAAGCAAAAGCCACACACACAAGCAAAGTAAAGAAATTCATTCACTGTCTCCATGGGCAGTCAGGTGTTCAGCCACCTCCAGGACAGCAGGGCTCCATCTCAAGCTGCAGTAACTTGGGAAGACAAACTCCAATGACCTCACCCTTGGACTGAGCATGATGTCCTGTGGTCTGGAGCATCCCTTGGGGCAGCTGGGATCACCTTTCCTGGCTGTTTGCCCTCCCAGCCTCCCATGCTGTCCCAGCTTTGGTGCCAGTGTGGCAGTACGAGGAGCAGGAAAGGCCTTGGTTCTGTGTGAGCCCTGCTCAGACAGGGCAAAAACATCTCTATTTATAATCACTGTGTTCAGCACAAATCCCAAACACGGCCCCATTCCAGCCACTGGGAAGAAAATTAACTCTAGCCCAGGCAAAAGCAGGGCTGGAGCAGCCAGAGGATGTCCTGGAGTACCAGAGCACCTCGAGGGGTGTGGGCTCAGCCCTGCAGGACCCGCTGGTGTTTGCACTGCGATATTCAAAGACAGCAGGCTGCAGAGGCGGCTCCAGGGGTGCTGGTTTCCATTTCCTGTCATGTTTTTGGCTAAAGCCTCTGTGCTAGCCATGGTCCCACCAGCGCCCTTGCCATTCCCTCGGCAGCCTCGTGTGCAGCCAGAGATGCTGGAGCCTCCCTCGCAGCCCTCGAGGCCTCAGGAAATGCTCACAGCCTTTCACTGGTCAAAATGTTCCCAACCCATGTGCTGAAGCAATCTATCACCCTAGCAGGGGTTGTGCTGGCAGATCCCTCAAACACAACCTTTGCTGCTTTGGCTGTGCCACAGCTCCACAAGTATCTGGTCATTTCACACAGAAATTACTTGAAAGCACAAATGAAATCCTTTTTTCTTTTTTTGTTTTTCAGTCTACTGCAATGATTTTAGGCCAACATAAGTCAGCCAAAAGCATCTTACTGTTTTACAGAGCAGCGTGGAAACTTCCATGAAAATGCTGTGAGAGTTAGCAGCCAAAGGAGCCAGAAATAATATTTAAACTTTCTCCTGGAGTGCTTTAAGATGAACATGATGAATAAAATCACTCTGGGCATTTCATAGCAAGCCAATGCTGATTGAGTTGGGCCTGACCTGAGGGCAGGATGAAATGACAGTGGCTGCTGACAGGCACCTGGGAGAGGAGGCAGCAGGTGAACAGCACAGCCCTGCCCTGGGACAGGGACACGGAGTCAGGGAATGAGCCAGTGGTGAATTGGCCTTTGCTGGTTTGGGCCCTCTGCCAACAGCAACAAGCAACACTTGCTGACATTTCAGAGACATTGTTTTGCACATGGAGATATCTCCCATTTGGACACTGATGCTGATCCAGTAAATGTTAGAAAAATCATGAGTAATCCCACTAGCTCCAAACTGCTCCAGTATAAAAACTCCCACACTGACAATAAAGACAGTGATAGGTCTGTAATACCTTCCATTCTCTTTGACTGTCTCCCAACAGTGTATTCCATTGCCAGCTTTGGGCCTTAGAGTCACTCTTTGGCTGTTTGGTTCTTAGCCTGGGTGCAATTCCTTTCCCAACCATTCTAAATAAACCAAAGGGGAAAAAAAAGAATAAAAGAAGAAAAAAAGCTGAATTAAATTAATTCAGCTGCTTGCAGAAACATGAGGATGCTGAGTATTTTGAGAAGGAGTAGCAGCAAGAGCCCAGAAGCAACATGCCAGCCCCAGGAAAGGCTAAGACCCTTCCTTCTCAGTGGGAAATGACTTTACTTTCCAGTGCCTAGTTTCTCTCAGTGATTCCCTGGGCAGTTAATCCGTGTGTAACTGCAGTGCTCTGTATCCCACCTGAGACCTGCTATGGAGGTCACAGGCAGGGGCTGACAAATAGGAAACAACAATTTGCATTCCCATGCAGACAAAAGTGAGTAAATCAGGTGAAATCTGAAGGCAAGAGAGTCAACACATTAATAGAAGTGTGTCTTAGTTGACATTCCAGCTCTCCTGCACAGATTTAGCATTTTTCAGCTTGGAAAGGGACTTGGGACTAGGAAAAGGACTTGGGAGCAGTTTGGATACAAACTGCTGCCAGTCCCTTGTGCCATATGTCTGCTGCTTTGCCACCAAAATGCCCATTGTTAGGACTTCATTCCTTTGCTGAAAACTGTTAGGGTTGTTCTGCTGCTGTATTTATCACTTCACTGCTGCCTTTCCCCGTTCCTAAACATGAAGCACTTCTCAGCCTTTGCAATGCAAGGGTAGCAGCAGACCTCCCTGCACCTCTCTGCCAGGGTAAGACATTCCCCAGCCATGCCCCTGCTCCTGAGAAGGTTCATTTATCCTCCCTGTGAATTACTGGGAAGTGCAGGAGAGGCCTGAGGGCTCCTCACAGGGCTCTGGCCCCTTCAGCACTTCCCAGCTCTGATTTAATTAAGAGCACAGTTTTCACCAACAAGGCTGCCATGCTTTGCCATGGATTATGCACTTGTGCCCAGAGGTGCCCGAGGGCAGGGATCCCTCCCACCAGCCCTGTCCTGCTGGGACATTGGCACACTGCAGCACTCCCAGCACTGTCTCACCAAGAGGCTGAGGAGTCCCAGGGGCCACTGCAGATGCATTTCCCTGGACCATGGGGCCTCAGCTGAGTCTGGCTGCTCCTCGTGCTGCTGTGTGTGACCTCCAGCTCAGCCCATGCCCTATCTCACTGGAGAACAGCTGCTCATCAAATCAGCGAGGGTAAAACACTCAGAGCAAGAGAGCTATGAAGAGGCAATTTCAGCTTCTGCTGAGCTTAGCCTGTTCATGCCTGGATTTATGTGCCAGAATGAGACTAAACAGAGGGAGGAGGAACCATTTGTCACCAGAACACATGCAGAAAAAGCAGCTCCAGCCTGTCCATGGCACCACAGCCTGCTCTAGTAGTGCACAAACCACTGCTGATGATCTGGGGTGAGATGGGTGTTGGGATTGACGCCAGTGGTGAAAAACAAAACCTCTCGAGTGCTGGCAGCTGAAACACCAGGTAATTACTTAATTGACTCCATGATCTCCACCTTGGAGCAGCAGTCTGCAGCACTCAGGCTAAAAGCAGAAGCCCATTAGTAATTCTGGCAGCAGTTAATGTCCCAGACCATGGAAAGCAGAAACCAGAGCGTGGCTGGTGCAGTGTTTGACACCTGCATCCCTCCATCTGCCAGGAGCACTCACCTCTGCTGGACCCAGCAGCTCCTCCTGCCCTGACCAGAGACACAGACCCAGAGTGGCCAGAACTGAGACCCAGGCAGGGAAACTGCACCAAAATTCAGGACATATCAATAGAAACTCAGCACAGAAGGGAATTGGCCCCGTTCCCTGCTGGGTGGTACTGGGCAGACTGGCAGCCACAGGAGTCCCACTGGGATGTGGGGAGGTGGGAGCCTTGGGATGGGCAGGGGGCACAGATCCACACAAGGTCTGAACTGGAATCAAGAGGCAAACAGGTGAGCAGAGTTATAAAGATGCTGCAGAGTACCACTGCCAGAATGGGGGAGCTCTGTGGGAATAAAGCCACATTTGGGGGCCACTTTGGCCGTTGGGGCTGTAAAACATTTCCTTGCATTCCCCTCAGACAGACCAGCCCTCAGCAACACATTCACAGCCCAAAGGGATGCAGCCCCTGGCTGTGTCCCTTGCTGCCATCAGCCTGTCCTGGGGAAGGCTCCAGCAGCCCTGCTCTGGAGGGCACAGCAGTGCCACCACAGGCTGCCACCCACAGCCCAGCACCCAGCTCATTCAGCTGGCAGCACTGTACATCCATAACCTCACTTGGACACAGGGGATTGTCCACTCAAGCTGGCTTTGGCAGGAATAAATCCACCCTGGCACCAGCTGGGCTGGGGACAATGTGTTTGGCCCCTGCTGTCAGCTCATGGCAGCAGGGCCAGGAGCAGCTGGATCCAAAGCCACAGGCAAGAAGCAAAAGGGAAGGGGTGGCTGCACTCAAGGCTTGTCCCCAAAAGCCCTATGAACAATGTATAACTTCTTACAGGAAACAATCATTTATACAATTCCCATGGACTTCAGTTGCCACACCAGGGAGGAGGGAAGGCATTAGTCATGCACTAGCAGATGTTTTGACTTACGTAAAGCCAATTTTTTTTCTTTCTTTCTTTTAAGAAAAAGGCTGCATCTCACCCTAGAGCCTTCTTGAGAGCCTCCTCACCCTCAGCCACTGCCACGGCCCCACAAGCTCAGCACTGCCCTGCTCCATGGCACAGCTCTGCCAGCCTCAGCACTTGCCCAGTCATTGCTAAATGTATTATTTTTATTAAAGCTGTCTTGAAGGGGGTGAAAAAATGGATGCAGCAAGAGTTTAGAGACAGAAATCCAACACGAGTTCCATCAGTGCTCAGCAGCAGCAGGTGGGGGGTAATGCAGCCAAGGGCAGTTATTTCTTGTCAGCCAAGACCCATCCAGGAGGGAATAAAGCTGGTTACCTTTGAGCAGGATAGGAGGGTTTGGGCTGGTGACCAGCAGTGCTGACAGCCCTTTCCTGGGCGAGTCACAGGAGCACAGGGCTCTGCCAGGCTGCAGAAGCCCACCCAGCCCCATCCCCACTGCACCAGCTCCCTGGGACAGCAGCCAAGGGAGCTGCACCAGCTCCCAGCCAAGCTCTTGCTCATCACAGCCTCCCAGTGCCCCAGGCAGCTGCAAATCCTAATGAAGAAATTCATCTTGGTTAGATAGAGCCGGACACGTGTGCATGTCCAGAGATGAGCCTCATGCTGATGGGGCTCGGGTGGAATCAGGAGCTGTCAGAGGGCGCCTGGCCTTTGGATGCTGTCAGGAGGCTGTTATTAGATTTAAAGGTCTGGGATAAGCTTTGCTCCAGCGTCATTTCCAACACACAAACCTCACCTGATTTTGCAGCATCAAGGACTCCAAGCCCAAGTCTCTGGAAGCTTCCTGGGGAGGACAGAGGCGTCTCTGTGGAACAGAGCAAGGCTGGGTTACCTGCAATGCTTATGCTGATCTGATGCACAAGATATTTAAAATCCAGCAAATTATACTTTTCTCTCATGAAACACTTAAACCAAGATGTTTCAACAGCTGCTGCCTTCCACCCCATAAGCAAGGGAAGTGATCCCAAAGGGCAGCAGGAATGTGGTGCTGTTTTCCAGCTGAGCTGGGATCATAGAAAGGTTTCCAACTGCTCCACAGTATTTACAGAAGATGGATAATGCTGCAGTCTCTCAGGCCTGCTGAAGTCTGGTTTCCAGTGTTTCTATAGTGAGGCTGTAGGTGTATATTAAGGGGAAATAAAAAAGTTATCAAAAGTTGGGTAAATCCTCCTATTTTCATTGTGTGCCTGCAGCCAGCTGAGGCACAGGACACAGCACAGCCTCCCCAGGCTCACTCAGCCCTGCCTGCTGCAGGTCCTGGGCAGGGGCCGGGGACAGCTGGGGGCACCAGGAACTCTCCAGACACCCACCACATCAGCCCTTTGAACTACCAGGGGAAGGGCTCCACTCCAGGCACATGGGGACACTGGCTTGTGCTGGAGCAGGGAGCCAAACATTCAAAGGAAAATACTAAAATTGAAAGCAAGCTCAGAATGCACCAAACCACAGCAGCACTGGCTGGTGCCAGCACTGTCCCTCCCACGGCTGATGAGCTATCACTGGGCAGGCCAGGGGAGCTGACAGCTGAAAAACATGGGGCCAGTTTCAAGAATCAGTCTCATCTGGCAAGCGTTTTCTCCTCTGCACAGGAAATCAGACATATGCTGCAGGGAATGCCTCCAAACCCACGCACACAACACAGGAGAATCTCTGCCACGTGCCTGGGGTCGCTCCTGCCCCGGGGGGCTGAGCTGTCGGGCAGCCCCAGACACCGAGGGTGCCACGGGCAGAGGGGATCCGGCAGGAAAAAGGGCCCTAAATGGCCCAGCAGGGCATGGTGCAGCCACAAGCAATGAGGGTGCCATGAACCTACAGCCTTAGCAATTCATCCCCCCCTCCAAAAGCCAATGTAACAGAGCATCTCTCAAATGTTCACAAGAGCAGGGAACTCCAGGCAAGTCAGAGCTGCTGCCCAAAGGGATCTGCAGCCACATCTGAGCTGAAACAGCAGCAGGGGCTGCAAAATCCCTCTGCACTGGGATGCTGGGGTGGCCCCAGAGCGTCCCACATGGCCCTGGCTCCCCCTGGGAAGGAACGCCCTTCTCTGCACCCTGCGCTCCATGCTGGCTCCCGCGGCTGGGCACAGATGTCATTGCCAGGGCAGAGCCAGGGCCAGAGGCCACAGGAGGGACAGGGCAGCCATGCACAGCCCCTGCCATGAGCTCACGGCAGGCTCTGGGCACCCCCAGCACACAGCTCTGTTTTAGTTTTAAACATCAATGGAAAATCTTTACCTCATCCACTAAAAGCTCTTTAATGTCCTTGCACATGAAAAAAATGACTATAATGTATTAGCAATTTGGATTATTTGATTCAGTCAGCAGGACTGAGAGCACTTGTTTCACTTTGGGTCCAGGTTCAGAGCACTAATCACTAAGTTCTGCATCATTTCCTTTACATTTCATTTCTATGTCATTTTTTCATTCATCAGCTATGAGTGTGAGTGGTGCCAGAGTGCCCTTAGGTGCCCCGTGGGGCACGCAGAGTGAGATCCAGGCATACTGAGCTGCTGGACCAATCCAAGCTAAAGGCAAGTCACCCCCGGGCCATTCCCTGGCAGTCAGGTACCCCAGAGATGACTGGAGGAGGCTGAGAGCTCCTTCCATCACCTCGGAGGGTTCCAGTGCTCGCTGAGGAGCTGCTGAGGCAGAGCCAAGGCACTGTCACCCTCCAGCCCCTGGGCAGCACTCCCAGAGCTGACAGCGAGGGCTCTGCTGTTTCTCCTCACCTGCAGAGAGCAGCGCTGGCAGGGGCAGCATCGCCGCCCAGCCCTCTGGGTCCGCCCCTGCCTTCCAGCAGTTTTTCACTGGAGCGATTCCCTGCCCTGACCCCCTGAAGCGGGATGGGAGGAGCCGGCCCCTGCTCAGTCCGGGCTCCGTGCCACCAGCCTGGCTCTGCCCTGTGCCCCATGCCAGCAGCATCCCGCGCTGCCAGGCACACCGTGAGCCACAGGCTCCCGGCGCTCACATTCTCCGCCTAAAAGGAATTCCTGCCTTCAGCAGGAAACCAGCACACGCGGCAGAGCGCAGCAGTGTGGAACGGTAATTCAAATGCAAATGCTGCAACCGGCCCACAGAAATTAATAAATACATTCGATTTATTGATCACACTCAGAGTTAATGATTATTACACCTCACCTGGGTAACTGGACTCTCTGGAGAGAATCAGGTTTTAATTTCAGTTCAATCAGTCAGCGGCAGCCCGTGCAGCACTTTTGCCCGGAGGAAAGGGAAAAGGAAAAGAAGGAAAAGGAAAAGAAGGAAAAGGAAAAGAAGGAAAAGGAAAAGAAGGAAAAGGTCCAGTCCCCGCTCCCCGCGCGTCGCTCGGCCCGGCCGGGGGCGGAGCGCTGCTGCCCTCTGCTGGCGGCGCGCGGACACTGCGGGCACACCGCGGGACGAGCGGAGCACCGAGCACACCTGGCACACACCTGGCACACACCTGGCACACACACCTGGCACACACCTGGCACACACACCTGGCACACACACCTGGCACACCGGCACACACCCCGCAGAGGCCTCACAAGTGTCGCGCACAGCTGGCACCCTCCAGGGCCTGGCCAAACCCCGCTCCTCCACACGCACCCGCTGCCCAGGGACCTGCCGGAGCCACCCCCGGGCTCTCCCCCGGGCGGTGCCAGGATGCGGTAGGTACCGGGCTGTGTCAGAACCGCTGCCAGCTGCTCCCGGTGCTGAGGAGAGCGTGGTGACCAGGACGGGCATGACAGCCCAGAGCCCACCCTGCACTCACCTCCCCTGAGGCTGAGCCCATTAACCGTATTTAAGGAGGGGTAATTAAGGACGGGGTGGTGCAGGTCGAGCCCCACCTGCAGCTTGCCCAGCCCTCCCCCTGCCCGTGGCCCACGCAGACCCCGGCTCGAGCATCACCAGCTGTGTCTGCAGCTGCCCCACCTCGGGGATGGATGATGGACGGAATCGGGGAGGTCTCTGTCTCTCCATGCCACCAAGATGGGTGGGAAGTGAAGCCACGACCCAGCAGCAAAAAAAAAAAAAAGAAAACAACTGGGAAGAGACATAACCCAGCCAGAAGAGTCCAGCGCAGTTCCTCACAGCCTGAGTGCGAAGGGCTCTGGGGCTGTTTGTTTAGAATGTGAGCTTTTTATCTCCTCAGCACCCATAAACAGCACCCAGAGCCTGGCTACAGGGGCAGGAGACTGTCTGTACTGCCCAGGGCAGGAGGGTGTGGGGAGGAGGCACAGGCAAGAGGCAGCAAATCTTCTGAAATCACAGACAACGTTTTTGAGAAAAGTTAAGCAGTTTATTCAACAGGATGAGTCCACACCCAACCAGTGGCTTCATCTACATGGCATCACCAGCACACACGAGGACCCACTCAGACACTCTAGCTGACGGCATCTCACCATACGTTACAGAGACAACACCAGAGGAGGAAGGGGAGGAGGAGGATGGCCGGTACAGCGGGCAGCAGCCAGCGTTTCCCACGGCCTCCCAGCACAACCAGCCCCATCCCCACAGACCTCGCAGCCCAGCCACGCAAAGCAAATCAGACTCGGGACATCTACTGCCGCCCCGCAAGAACCACAACACTGCTAGTTAAATAACACACCTGGGACACAAAAACCACCTACCAGGGACTTCAGCCTAAGGAACAAAGTGCAGTCATGGCCGCCCCGGGCCCGCGCTCAGGCGTGAGGGTCTGTCCAGGGCAGGGTGGGTGCCGCTGCGCTCACCTCATGGCCGGGCCATGGCTGGGATGGATGGCAGGGCCACAGTGCCACCGTGCTCCCCTCAGCCCCACAGCAGGGCCATGGCCATGGCCAGGATGGATGGCAGGGCTGCAGTGCCACTGTGCTCCCCTCAGCCTCATGTGAGGGCCATGGCCATGGCCATGGCCGGGATGGATGGGGCAGGGCCATGGTTCACCATGCTCCCCTCATGGCCAGGATGGATGGCAGGGCCGCGGTGACACCGTGCTCCCCTCAGCCTCATGTGAGGGCCATGGCCATGGCCAGGATGGATGGGGCAGGGCCATGGTGCACCATGCTCCCCTCATGGCATAGCCATGGCCATGGCCAGGATGGATGGCAGGGCCGCGGTGACACCACGCTCCCCTCAGCCTCATGTGAGGGCCATGGCCATGGCCAGGATGGATGGCAGGGCTGCAGTGCCACCGTGCTCCCCTCAGCCTCATGTGAGGGCCATGGCCATGGCCAGGATGGATGGGGCAGGGCCATGGTTCACCATGCTCCCCTCATGGCATAGCCATGGCCATGGCCAGGATGGATGGCAGGGCTGCAGTGCCACCGTGCTCCCCTCAGCCTCATGTGAGGGCCATGGCCATGGCCGGGATGGATGGGGCAGGGCCATGGTTCACCATGCTCCCCTCATGGCCAGGATGGATGGCAGGGCCGCGGTGACACCGTGCTCCCCTCAGCCTCATGTGAGGGCCATGGCCATGGCCAGGATGGATGGGGCAGGGCCATGGTGCACCATGCTCCCCTCATGGCCAGGATGGATGGCAGGGCCGCGGTGACACCATGCTCCCCTCAGCCTCATGTGAGGGCCATGGCCATGGCTGGGAGGGCTGGGCTGGACGGGGCAGGGCCGCAGGAGCTGGCCCAGAGCTCGCTCTGCACAGCAGACACAGCTGCCCCGAGCAGCCGCCCTCACTCAGCTCACCCGCCCTGGCTCTGGCGGCAGCTCGGCCGTGGGCTGTCACAGTGAAGCTCTGTGAACTCTGAAGCCCACACACAGTCTGTGCCCTCAGGGAGGTACCGAGGATCGGAGTCAGTCACTCACAAACCATGAGTGAGTTCCAGTTACGATGCTCCTACAACGTATGTGGTTCAATTTTGTGCCAAGTTCGCTTACAGAAAAATACATTTCTTCCCTTAAATTTACAGTAGTTAAAACTACACTTGGAATACCATATTACAAAGGGGGAGTTTATTCTCCAACAAAAAGTCTTGGTTCCCTTTTCATCAAACAGAAAAATGGAAGGACTTTAAAAGCAATCACCCCCAGCACAACACAACTGCCCAGACGAACCCATGTGTGCACAGCCCCCAGGCCTGAACTCCAACCGTTTGTTTTGGTGCTCAAAAAGGCACTTAAAGATAAGAAAGCAATTGTATTAAAACCCACAACAAAACAAAACAAAGGAAAATGAAAGGCAATAATTTAATAGAAAGACACTGGAATTTGTACCGTATGGTCAAAAGTAAGGGAGGAAATAAAACCCCTAATGAAGATGGGCTTGCTCTCAAGTCATCTCAGAAAGCATACAAAAAACAGAAAACTGGCAAAGTGAATGTTCTCCAGGAACTAAATGGAAACAAAAGTAATAATTACTGGCAATGGATACACAGCAGTCGTGCCAAATGGGTCCTTCCCTCCCCAGCACAGGTCCCTGACCAGCCCAGCCTGGCTGAACATCTGTAGCTGCTGCACCAGGCTGGGCAGCGGCCAGGGGCTGTGCCAGGAAAGGGGCATGATGGAGAAATAAACACCAACGTGAACCAAACGCCAAGGACGTTCACAGACACGCACACACACCGTCTGCCCTGCCAGCGTGACAGGGAGGGACATGGGCAGAGCTGCTCCCCACGGGCTCTGCCAGGGGTGCCGGCGGCTTCGCTTCCCTTCGGGATTACTAGTATTATTACTGGGTTTATTTGTACATTGAGCTACCTACTAAGTGCAAAGATTTGTTGAGTGGCATCGGCTTTATCTAACTTTAGCCTATTTTTGTACAGTTTACAGGTTAACAGTTACCTTCGAGCAGTTAAGCAAGTACAGCAATATTTACAGGGCTGGCAGAGCGGGGCATGAGGGGACACGTGCGAGGGGCAGGGGACAGGCACCAGCCAGTCCCACAGCCTGTGCCCAGTGCACAGGGGTGCAGCTGTGGAGGGGCAGAGATGGGGTGCAGCTGTGACAGGTACAGAGGTACAGGTGTGGATGTACAGGCAGTCTTGCACACGTGGAAGCTCCCCAGCCGAGGAGGCACGAGCCACGGCAGGACTGACGGGTTCTGCCACCCTGGTCAGTGCCTCCACTGCCTTCTGGAAGTCAGGCCGCTTCTCCTGCAGAGCTGGGGTCCACAGCAGTGCTGGAGAGATGAGGGAGACAAAGCAAAGCCCCAGGGAGGGTAAGTGGCTGCTGGGTGAGTCAGGAGGGCTGGCAGGCTCTTTGCCCAGGCACAGAGCAGCAGGATCAGAGATAGCAGGGAGGAAGGATGAATGTTAGGAGACATGAGCATGTGACCATGGGGAAGCGCCAAATCAAACCGTGGGGCATTGCATGGAAATCTGTACAAGGAAAAGCTGCAGGAGAAGCACAGAGCATCTCGGATTCAGTGCTTACAGAGGAGTCTGGATTATCACACAGGACCATGCAATCCGCAGCCTTCTGCATATTTTTCCTCTGGGTAAAACAAAATGTAGATTCTTTTGCATAAACTCAAACTGTTGTATTATATGGTACAGTACAGAAAGTGCAAAGTATCACCCATCAGATCAGCTTTGCATCTGATGTGGTCAAACACGGCTCATGCTTCTCATGCGGGACAACCACTCTGACCTGAGACCCCTCCTCGCTGCTCAGGCCTGACTCTCAAGAGACCACTGGGTTGGGTTTTGATTAAAAAAAAAAAAAAAAAGAAAAAGGACGTGGGGAAAGGGAGATGAAGAATCTCCAAACTCTGTAAGTTACTCCATGCTTTACCACAGGTTTGGTCACTAGTCCTTGCTCACTCTGAGAACTTGCAGAGAAGCAGCATTCCACAGTCCCAGTGCAGCGCAGCGTCCTCCTGCACGAGGGTGATGGCACACACCTCACTCTGTCCCACTCATGACACTCACTTCACTCCATTCCCATCCATGGCACACACCCTGCTTGTCCCTGCTGCCAGGGAATCACGGGCACATGAAGACATCTCAGGATTCAGGACTGGAAAGACTCCAGCTGGCCGGTCACACATGGTCATGTATGGATTTCCAGCTCTTCTCCACAGCCCAGCAGTGAACAGACCCCACTGCATTCCCATCCTTTTTTTTTTTTTTTCAATGCCAAGAGGTACAGAAAATAAATTCCAGGATGGCCTTGTATTGCTTGACGCACAGCTGCTGCAGCGTGGGCTTCCAGGTGCACACAGACAGCCTTGGAAACCCAGACCAACCCACTGTCTCAAGAGAGGACATTTCAGAGCCAGTTTCTGAGGTAAATCTACTGTTTTAAAAAGTCACTGAATTCTGTACACTTTGTTTTTAATATATACTTCTACACTGAATGTGTTCTCCAGTGCCAACACTCAGACCTGCCGTCTCCTCCTGCCGTAGGACTGCAAGCTCGGGAAGTGTTTCTGCATGGATGGGGTGTGTGCACACCTATGTACATACACACACACGTATGTACAGCACCAGGCCCAGGCCCCACGCGTGTTTCCTTCCACAGAGGCTCCCCAGCAGGGCTCTGACCCCTGCCCACCCGGCGCGGCTCCGCTCGCCCCGCTCCCAGCGTCCGGGCACCGCAGTCCCCGCGCCCCGGCCTACATGGTGCCCGATTTATCTGCCGAGCTGCTGGGGAAGAGCTTCTCGGTGGGGGTGACGGCGGGGCTGCCCACGCCCGAGCTGCTGCTGCTGCTGGAGCGGTGCTGCACCACGGGCCGCACCGGCCGCATGGGCGGCGGCCGCAGCTGCGCCCCGGCCAGCCGGGCCGACAGCGCCGGCTTGAAGGTGGTCATCATCTCGGAGGTGGAGCTGCTGCTGCGCCGCATGGCCGCCTCGGGGTCCCGGATCAGGATGGTGTGCAGCGGGCTGGCCGGCTCCGAGTTGGCGGCGCCCATCGGAGGGTTCTTCATGGGCTCCAGCGTGTCCAGCACCACGTCGGGCGCCTGCTTGGCCGTGTTCTGCCTCTCCAGCTCCCGCAGCTCGTTCAGCGCCGTGCTCATGGTCTTCTCGATGTCCTGCAATGCCAAAGCCACGTCAGCGCTGTGCCACGGCACCACCTGCTCCCCTGCACTCCACCCCACCATCCAGGCGTGCCTGCCTGCAGAGGGGGTCTCTGATCTGAGAGCTCCCAGGGAAAACGGCAGCTTTGGGACAAGGTGTGCAGCCCAAACTGGCCGCACTAAGGTGCCCTGGGCTCCCCAGGTCCGCAGGAGCTTGGTCACCAGCTGCAAAGGGCATGAATCCTGAGCACCAGGAGTGATGGGTGAACAGCAGCCTGCCCACACAGCTCCCCCACAGCACTGAGGCTGGCTTTTCCTCACAAGAGAGGCCCTGCAGCTTCCCCTGATGTAGGGGGCCTCTGCTGCCCCGTGCCCACAGGACACATGGCAGGGACAGACACCGGGATGTTTATGGAGTGAATGGCACAACAGCAGCTCGCCATGGATATACGAGAGGCAGCAACAAGGCCTGAGGCAGCCAAGGAGACATTGGCTCCAGCCCCTCAGTGCCCACCCACCTCCAGGCTCCACAGTCTGTCCATGGAGATCCCCCAGAAGGTGAACCCAGTTCAACCAGAAGTGCCCATGCACAGGGAACTAGCTGTGGGAACTAGCTACTGCCTACGGCTACAGTGCTGGGGCCTCCTGTACAAATGGAGAGGCCCTAGTTTGCCTTTGCTTAAATCCACCTTAACTTAATTAAGGCCACTCAGCAAGACCATTGGAGAAGCAATTTAAGGCACCAGAGTCAATTGTTTGAAAAGTCACTCTAGTTAATGTTGTCCTGGTGTAGACAAGTCCTTAATTTTATAACACCTACAAAATGCTCAGTGACCCTCAGGTAACATTCAAAGGATCAGCTGAAGGGAAATAACTATCAAGTTAGCTCCAATTCATTCTATTAAGCTCCTAAGATGATGAGTCAAAATACTCTTCCAGAGAAGTCTCAGAACTCCCAAGCCCAGCAACCCCACAAGATTCAAGGTGAAAATTAACATCATCTGGGTGAGCATCTTTTCCAAGAACAACCCAAGAGAGCTGGGTGTGACAGCAGCTCTGTAACCGTGTCTGAGGTGAAGGGGCTCCAGGCACTCCCCAGTGAGCTCCTGCAGCCTCTTGGTGCCCTCCCGGCCCTCTCACCTCAGCAAGAGCTTCTGCTTCCAGGGATTTCTGATCTCCAAGGCTGCTGTGCCGGGTGGACCCACAGGTGGATCTCAGAGGGTGGCTGTCAGCCAGGGCCTTCCTGTCTGGGAAGTTGATGCTGCCCGCGCTGCCGAACGTGGCCATCCTGCGCTTCTCAGGGCTCTCGATCCTGCCCCTGTTGAGGGGGATCTTGTGGGGGCTGCTGGGGCAGGCTGCTGCTCGGGGAGGGGTGTCAATGCCAGGCCCCATCCCTCGGGGCGGGCTGTGGGTGTCCCCCCCGCTGCGGCGCCGGGGGATGGCTGCACCATCAGACCTCAATCTCACCCTGCAAAGAGCCCAGCACAGCACAGGTCAGCGTCTGTCAGCCCCACTGCTGCATGCTGCAAGGCAACCCCTCACCCTGAGCTCAGCTCACACCAAATTAGAGCCTTCCAGCCTCAGAAGACTCAGGCAAGAAGGAAAACAAATATTTTAGCCAGTACCAAGAAAGGGACAGCATCAAATCATAGGGGTAGTTTGGGTTGGAAGGGACCTCAAAGGTCATCTTGTTTTGATCCCCTGCCATGGGCAGGGACACCTTCCACTATCCCAGGTTGCTCAGGGCCCCTGTACCCTCTGTAGATGTTAAAACCCCGTTAGCAGTGCACATAAAATCCCCTCCAAGCCCCTATTACCCTGCAGTGCTTTCTAGAGCATTCCCTCCCATCCTGCCCTGCCCCACACACTGACTGCTCACACCTGTGACAGCCACCACCCCCGTGGTCAGGAGGAATGTGAGTTACCTGCCCATCACTCCCCCAAAGCCATAGTCCAAGATGTGATCTGTGGGTGACTGGATGTCGTTCTTGGAGGAGGCTTTATCGTCCAGCAGCGGCCCGCTGCTCGCCTCGCTGTCTGCCTTCTGGCTCAGGCTGTCAGAGAAGGCATCATCCCTGGGAAAGGACACCACAGCAGTGACAGGGCTGTGCCCCAGGCGAGCCAGGGCCCGGATGCCACGCCAAGCTGAACATCACCACGGCAGCAGCTCCACACGTTGTTAACAAGGGGCTGCACCAGGGCCACCACCTCACTGGGAACTTGGAAACAGTGCACATCTGCCTTCCCATCCCCTGTGATGTGGCTGCCACTGTGATGGCTCCAGATACAGCACTTGCAAAGGGCCCTGGGATCTGCCCACAGGCCAGGTGAGCACTGAACAACCCAGGCCAATGCTCACAGGGACAAGGCCAGTGGTAAGCCTGGGTCACACCACGTTGGGGAGTCAGTGAGAGATGGGGCCCAGGTACACTGAGGTACAATGTTTAGTGCTGGTCTTTATCAGCCCAAATGAGAAACAAATGGAGCCAAACAATACACAGAGAGGGAGAAGTGAACAGGAGCAGATTTCTCACCCAAGTCACTAAACAAAATGCAAAACTGACTGATTATTTTAGGTGACTGAAGTGGACCTTGTGCAAGCACACGATTTTAACAACCCTCACTTTACTCACATGTCTTGCACCACAATGTACTGGTGGGGAATGAGCCCGTCCACCCCGTTGTGTCTCCCTTCCCACCAGTCTTCCGACGCCCGGTGGTACAGCAGGAGTGAGGCCCCTTTCTTGAAGGAGAGCTCCCGTGGAGATCGCCCAATGTAGTCAAACTTGGCTATGGCTTCAATCTGCTCCACCTCTGCACAGGAGAGAGGCACAGCAAGAGCAGCTCAGCTCAGCCCTAAAGAGAGACTGAAGCCCTGAGAGCCCCTCCCCAGAATAGCAGAGCAGTGCTGCTGCCGCCCAGCGCCCCCAGAGCAGCTCACACTGAGCACAAGCCTTCTTGTTTTCAGACTGATCAATTCTTATTGTTGTTCCAGGCTCTCTGGGACCTCTCTCAGACTCACAAACTACTGGCAATTACAAAGAGCTACAAAGCAGATGGGGAGCAGCAGGAATCTCCCTCTGTGCATATGGCACCCTCACTCACATTGGTTACAGAAACCCATTATCCTCAAGCCTGAGATTTTGTCAAGCCATGTCAGATGCTGTGACCAAACCCCACTTACTTCTCTTCCCTTCCTTATCCTAGAGACAGTTTGGCCTGAATTATTGATGAGCAACTAATGCCCCTTTGGGGATCCCCATGGAAACAATGATACCAGCTCCAGCCAGGCAGCTGCGCTGCACCCCACCATCTGCAGCACTCTGCCTCACTGTTTCCCCGCTTTTCCTAATGCGAGCTCTACCAAACACCCGTGACTCAAACTGAGAGCTCAGGGCCTGAAATACAGGAGGGCTGAGGCAGAACTTCACTTTGGAAGGTCACCAGCACACCAGGGTCCTCTACGCCTCTGGGCAAGGGTGTCACCCAACGGCACTGAGGAGCCTGTGAAAGAGCCTGGCTCCCATGCAGATCCATTTCCAGCTGGGGAATCCTAAAGAAACCATTGCAACAGCTGCAAAGCAGCTAGAGTGTCTCCCTCCTCATTAACCAGAGTGACCCACACTGTGCCTTGCTTGGGTGGCAGAACTGCTGCCACTCCCCAGCCACCCCTGCCACTGCTGGAGCATTAGCATGCCTTGATTACCTGAGACAGTGGATCATTTCAATCCCCACCTGGAGACTGGCAGACAGAAAATGACAGCAAAACAGGGCAAGCCCCCCAGTTCCTCCAGATCTGCCTCATTTTCATTAAACATGGAAACTTGCTGTGCCCCATTACTGACTGTGGGCTCAGCAGCCATCAGTGTGTGACCCAACACTGCTCAGGAACCAAACCCCTGTAGAGGAGGGGACACCAAAGGAGGACAAAGGATGCTGCATCGGACCCTTGCCCCATTCCAGCCCCACCTGGGACAGGCCAGGCCACTTCAGCAGATTCATCTTCCCCACCTTAAGCAACCTCCACACGAGGGCAGTGTCTGGGAGCACCACAGGAGGATCAATAGAGATTTCTGGAGGAGACGAAGCCAGGAGAGCTCCCACAGCCCTGACACAAAGCTGGGCTACCAGCAGGGAGTGTATGCAGGGCAGGGGGAGAGGGAATATGTAAATCCACAGAATACAGCTGCTCATCTGCTCCACACTTGGCACCACAGTTAATCACTTGGGAACCCCAATCGGAGCCATTAACGTGGCCACCCAAGTGTGAAATTGGCTGCACAGCAGCTCCCTTGCCTCCCTTTGCCAGGCCTGTCGGCTCCTGCCTGGAGCTGAGAGCAGGCCTGGAGCCGCCCAGCCCTGCGTGCCCTTCCCTGTGCCCAGAGCCGCCATGCCCTTCCCTGTGCCCTTCCCTGTGCCCTTCCCTGTGCCCTTCCCTGTGCCCAGAGACACCCAGTCCACCATGCCCTTCCCTGTGCCCTTCCCTGTGCCCAGAGACACCCAGTCCACCATGCCCTTCCCTGTGCCCTTCCCTGTGCCCTTCCCTGTGCCCCGAGCTGCCTGGCCCACCATGCCCTTCCCTGTGCCCTTCCCTGTGCCCTTCCCTGTGCCCTTCCCTGTGCCCAGAGCCGCCTGGCCCACCATGCCCTTCCCTGTGCCCTTCCCTGTGCCCTTCCCTGTGCCCCGAGCTGCCTGGCCCACCATGCCCTTCCCTGAGCCCTTCCCTGTGCCCAGAGCTGCCTGGCCTCGCGTGCCATTCCCTGTGCCATCCTGCTCCCGTGGCCCCACTTGCCAGGTGAGCCCTCCCTCCTCCCCAGAGCCTCGCAGGGCAGGTGTGCTCTGCCGAGGCAGGACACAGCCAGGGTGGCAGCAGCTGTCGAAGCAGAAGGTGCTCAGCTCCCCAGGGCCCTTCCAGCACAGCAAGCCCTGCCATGGCTCCCCACCCAGGGCAGTGCCAGCGGCGTTCCCCCAGCCGCCCGCTCGCGGCTGGTGCTGCTGGCACGCAGGGAGCACAGCGCTGCCTCCTGCTGCAGCCCAGCCCTGCCAGCAGCCAGCCTCAGTCCGTGCAGTGCCCGCTGCTCTGCTGCATGCACAGCTCTGCTGGCACGCACCCAGCCCCTGCTCAGCCCTGCTCACCATCGTCACTGGTGTGCGGCTCTGTCCCGTTGTCGTGGTCCACCTCATCGATGGTGCCCGGCTCGCTGTGCGGGCTGTCACTGCAGAGGAACACAGCAGGCTGTCACACAGCAGGCTGTCACACAGCAGGCTGTCACACAGCAAGTGACACTGCTCCCAACGCACTCAGCACCCCTCATGCTGCCCAGCGAGGTGGTGGAGTACACCTCTCTGGAGGTGTACAAGAAACAACTGGATGTGTCTGGGCAACAAGGTGGTGTTTGGTCAAAGGTTGGACTCAGTGTTGGAGGTCTTTGCTGACCTAACTAATTCTGTGATTTGTGATTCTCTGATTTCAAACCACAGCAGATCCCTGAACTTGCTGAGAACAGCAGACACTCGCACCACAATTGCCAGGCCCAGAACGTCACGTTCTGCTGGCTCTTGTGTCTTTAGCAGAGTTTGGCAAAACTAACACAAAGTGACACCAAGTTAAATGCCCCATTCCCTAAATCACAGTGAGCTTCAGCTTTAGGTCCTCTGCTGCATCAGGAAGGATGGTGGCAGGTGACTAGTAAAAGACATGGTGAGGTCTCAGATATGTACGAAACTTGTAGAAAATCAGTTCAAGTATATTACTGATCCTGGCTTGCTAAATCCAGACCTGAATGCTGGGTTAGAATTCCAGCAACAAAGGGAACTGGAAGGTTTGGGTTAACCTCAGCCAAGGCATTTCATCCAACCAGCAAATTCTGATGGAACTATGGGGTCTTTACTCAAAATTTCCAGCCTAGGAGGAATTTGGACAGAATTTACTCAATATTCTGTTTTGCTGAACATGCTTCTGTGGGTCTACAAAAATAATCTTCATCAGTATTAGTATTTGCCCTGGAAAATGTTTCTTCTGATGTTTTTTACTGAGATTTAAAATACTGAGTCAGTACAAGAAAATGAAATACCTGGTGAAACTGCCTGTTTTGACTAGTAGGACTAAATCAAATGGTTCAGTGTGCAAGAGCCTCTTGGCCTGATGAAGGTGTTTGTACCCAGGAACCCTGCAGAGAGCTCACCAGTACTCCTCCCCTCCAGTCATGCACTTCTCGTAGACAGGCCCCTCCAGCTCCCGGTGGCTGGGGAAGATGCCCTCGTGGTGAATGATGATGGTTTTGATGACCTCATTGACATGGGCCTGGCAGGACACCGGATCCTGCCCGTCAGGAATGTGCATCAGCGTGGGCCCGAAGCAGATGGCCAGGTTGTAGGGATCCATCATGTTCTCATCGCTGTACTGGGACAAGCTGCAAGCACACGGTGAGGAGCTGCTGTGCCGTGGTCCTGCTTGCTGGGACACCTCCCAGCAGAGCCCCTGCCCTGGCACGTACCAGCACTGAGCTGTCCCCTCCCTGGGCACCGAGCTGTCCCCTCCCTGGGCATGCACCAGCACTGAGCTGTCCCCTCCCTGGGCATGCACCGGCACCGAGCTGTCCCCACTGCCCTGGCACTGAGCTGTCCCCAGTGCCCTGGCACTGAGCTGTCCCCTCCCCGGGCACACACCAGCACCAAGCTGTCCCCTCCACCCTGGCACCGAGCTGTCCCCTCCCTGAGCATGCACCAGCACTGAGCTGTCCCCAGTGCCCTGGCACTGAGCTGTCCCCTCCCTGGGCATGCACCAGCACCGAGCTGTCCCCTCCACCCTGGCACCGAGCTGTCCCCTCCCTGGGCATGCACCAGCACCAAGCTGACCCCTCCACCCTGGCACCGAGCTGTCCCCTCCCCGGGCACACAGCCACGGCCAGCAGGGCCGGGAAGAACCCAATCACAACTCCCCATGGCAACACCAGAAGGGACTCGTGCACCAAAGACAGGGAAGGCCTGGCAAAGGGGACAGCAAGGAGGAACCTGGTGAAGCAAGAAAACAGACTCACTGGTTAAGGAAAGCAAAGAGGTATCTCATGACCACGATGACAGCCCGAGGCAGAGTGACAATGATCTGCTGGATCTGGTGCACTCTCTCTGCAGGGTTCTCAATTTCTGGAACACATGGATAGAAAGCACATCCTTAAAAACCTTTTCAGGACCAGACAGCTCAGCACCACAGGGACTTGTTCCAGATCTAGTGGCCCAGTAAGTGAGGAAAACAAAAGCCTGTCTCCAGAGGTCATCTGTCAGTCTGGTACTAAGGTGCAGGCAGAGAATGGGGGACACTGCTCCTCCAGCAGGGAATTCCTATGTTCAGATGCAGTACGAACAGCAAATAAAGACATTTCCGTGGGTTTGATTTTAAAATAAATGTTTATGCATTATTCATTTCATTCCTCAACAACTCCTCTGTTCCTCAAAAGCCTGAGTCAATGTGACACTGAAAACAGAGCACTGCTTGCTTTTCTAGGGCAGATTTTTAAATGAGGTTTTTATTCAGGTTACCCTTCTGGGTTATGCATTGGATCCTTCTGAGCCCTTCCGCTCCCGTCTGCTGCTGCTCCAAATAGGAATTAGGAACTCCCAGGAAACAGGTTAGCTGAACCAGTGCTGAGTCAGTGCTGTCAGACTCACTGCTCTCCACTCCTCAGGGGTGCAGAGCCCAGAGCTGCCATCAGACACCTGCTCCCTCCCAAGGGAAGGGGGTGACTCAGGGCTGTCCTGCCCTAGGCTACCCCTGTGTTCTGTAGAGAGTTAATCCTGTGGCTGCTGTTCCACAGGAAGCAGAGGACAAGCACCAGAGCTTTCTGGAGCAGGCAGATCACACAGAAGTGCTTGTTCTTCTGGCTCAAACTATGCCATTTGCTAATCACAATAAAGTTCACTGACAACATGTAGCTAGGCTGCCATTTAATCAAAATTCTGAGCAAAATCTGGCCTCAATACCAAGATGGAAAGTTTTGTAGTATTTCACACACGGAATTTTCCCATTTGATTTATCCCATTATTGCCTGCTGGGTTCTCTACTTCTTCAGTTTGGTTTTACAAAAGAGAGTATTTCCTAAAAAAAACCCCAACTAAATACAAACTGGATAAAACCCTATGCCAATAGATATCTGTTCTGACACCCAGAGAAACAAACTCTCAAAACACTTGCCCTTCTCCCAGAGCAAAATGTTTCAACTGGGCATATGGAATTAACAGGGTACCAACCACCACTGCACACACAAGGACAGCCCCATGTGGACTCTGGAAAGTGCCTTTTGACCTGTCTATTGTCCTTGTGCCTTTGAGGAGCTTCCACATAAACCCCCAGCCCTGCAAGAGCAAAAGGAGAAGTTCTTCACCCTGCTTAGGCTGGGACACTCATTTAGTGCTTCTCTTGTCCCACCCAGCTCTCCACAAAGAGCTGTCACATGTACTTACTTATAGTAGATATCAAATCTTGAAACCTTTCCTTAGGAAAGAGGGGGTTTTCCAGTCCTCGGAAATACAGCTTCAAGACTCCAGCCACTGAGTTAATGTCTCGTTCGTTCTGGTCATCAGCGAGGGGGTCTTCGCCTGCCCACAGAAAAGGTTTTATATCCCGCATCCCCATCAAGCTGGACTAGCACAAGTGGTTTTCCTCATTTAGTGGAACACCCAAATTTCCCAGGGTTCAGAAACCCTCCTCATCTGCAATGGCAATGCTGATTTTTCCTGAAAACCAGTTTTACTGGGGGATTTCAAACCTTTCCTGAGGACAAGGATGATATTGGTTGTTTCTCCTTCACTGTTTCCAGCTCAGTGCATTCCTTCCATTTACAGCACCAGCCCAGAAAGCTGAGGAGGTCTGAACGACACAGAGTGAGAGGCTGAGAGGACAGGCTTGGCTGGAGGATACAATTACACCTCTGGAATGGAACCAACAGCTCTGGATAGCTTTGTACTGACTTAAATCTGTGAAAGGCTTTCAGTGCCCCTGAGATTTGGATACTAATTCATCTTAAATTGGATGTGCAAATCCTCCAGCCTTTGACAATCCTAACACTGCCTTATCCATTGGCCCATCCACCTTCATCCTGATCCTTCCAATGCTGCTCAAGGATTAAGGGTCACTATTCCCAGCAGGACTGTCCCTGCCACAGTTCCCCTCCACTCAGGACAGCAGGACTGCTTTCCCTTTCTCACTGGCCTGGCATCCTGAGTGTGATTTTCTCAGCAGACTCCCTGGCACCAGGCACAGGGAATGCTGTGCCTCCCTTGGCAAATTGCTGCAGGAAGGATGAACATGGGTCCCCAGCAAACACTCTTATGGCTCTTGTGTTTTTAATGACTGTGGAAAAGACCTCTGCACGTACCCCTACCTCTCATACTCCTTCCCTGGGTAACTCTTCACTACTGCCAGAGACACAACACCGGGAAACTCAGAAGGGATAAAACCTGCTCATGTCTCATAGCACAAAGGGCTTTAACACAGGCTTTACAGCCTGGCTAATGCACCCACCACCTCCCATAAGGATCCTGCTCAGGCAGGACATCCTGCTGTACCTGCACACTCCAGCTACACACCTCTCTCAAACGAGTTCTTGATGTCATTGACTTCCACCTGGGAGCCGGGGACTCTGAAGATGCCCTGTTGCTGGAGGCCTGGAAGAGAACAATGCTTTAGGAGAGATTTCTGGAACTGCTGGGCAATACCTGCAGGTCAAACCAGCAGAACCCAGGAGGTGATGCACCAGACAGGCTTGGACCAAGCAGGGACAGCCTGCTGCACCCCACTTCTGCTCGTATTCTCCAACCACAGCCCCCAGATCAAGGTGCTGAAAGGGTGAGGGCTAATAAAACCTCACTGGCGGCCAGTCAGCCAATGCCAGTGGAATTCTAAACTGAGCCATGGAGAACAGAGTGCAGGCAGCCCTGGGAGTCCCTGCTGGCTCTCACTGCTCACTCAGGTACTTTCTCCTTGGCAGGCTGCTGGGGCTGTGCTGAGCCAACTTACCATACAGATTGATGTAGCGGATGCAGCTTTCTACAACAAGTGGAATGGCCTGTCCTGAATCCTTCAGGAAAGGAAAGGAAAAGAGAAAAATGACTGGTTTGTTGCTAACAAAGCATGGGAAATGCATTAAAGATTGCAAGACCAGAGATTTGAAAATTAATGCTGTGGAGTTTAGTAAGAGGACAGGCAGGAAAGGAGGTGTTACAAACATGGAGCCATCAAAGAGCGCTGAGGATACCGTGTACAGCCAAAAATGCCCAGGAAAGCTGTCACTAAGGTGTGTGAAACATTGCTGCTCCCTGTCTGGCTCAGACAGGAGACTGCCACGAGGGATCACAGCTATTCCACCCCAAAGGTGGAATGCTGGGCTGAAATAAAACTTGTGCTATACCTGGCTGATGGAATAAGCTTCCCATAACACAGCTTACAACAATATTTCCATCAAAGGAAAGAGCCATTGTCAGCAGGTGCTAAAAAGCCCAACAAACACCACTGGGTACAGAACCAAGTGCCTGAGTCTGAACCAGTGGTGAGTTCTGGCTTCTCCCCAGGCCCCTTGTGGCAGAAGCTCAAGGGGACCGTGGGCCAGGTCTGACAGCCAAGGGGACACATTCCTCTTTGGGTTTTTCCAGCAGAGCACAGTGGCATCTCTGGGCAATTCCCTCTGTCTCACAGATGGGAATCTGGGGTCTCCAGTAAGTACCTGATTCCTCGTTCGTGCATTCCTCCTTCCTCTGAGCACAAAAAAAGCAGCAGAGTGGAAAAAGAGAACAGATTAAGCAGGGATAAGTTCAGTTAGAGGTAAGCATCTCCTTCGGAGGCCGTGAATGCTCAAATGCAATGGCAGCTTAGCAAGGGCCAACACAGGCCTTTGGGATGTCCACCCTCCCTCCCAAACCCCTTTGGCACGCTGCATCCCAGCCTCGGTGACCTGCAGGGATTTCCTCCCTGCCTGAACCTGTGGCCTTCCCAGGAGCCTGAGGACAGGGACAGCCCTTGCCTGGGGCACTGGGCAGCCATGGGGGCACTGGTGACCAGGGGACATCTGGGCAGCTGCCCATGACCCAGCTGCCTGTGAGGCTGTACAGCCCAAGGGCAGGCAGCCACCCCCCAAAGGGTCTCTGCTAGCACGGGACAGTCCTGCTCAGATGGATCTCTAGAGCAGGTAATTCCTCCTTCTCAGTGCTGAACAGGCTGGGATTTAATGAGCATTACTTTTTTAAAAACCAGTTTAAGTCAGGAGTAATCACAAATCCTAACGGGATTACAGGCTTTGCCAGTGAGGTCAGTACTCCCCGTGCTGGTGCTGTGTACAGACACTGCCCTCGGGCTTAGGGCTGAGCTTGAGGCAATAAACCCCAGCCAGATGATGCCTATTAGTCACCTAATCCAACAGTTTGTCTTTACAGCTTCTCAAAGTGTTTTCCCTGAAGCTTTCTCCAGAGCAGGATTACAGGACACCACTGTCAGCAGCTGGCAGGGGATGAGCAGCTGGGCTGGCTGCTGCTGCTGTCTTTGTGTGTAAGGCTGAGGGTCACCTGTCTGCCCTCCAACATGGACACCCCTACAACAGGACTTCTACCCCAGGCTGACAGTCCTTGAAAGGGGGAAACACTTCTGGGGTCATTTTATCTTCCTTCTCAGCCACAAGGATGGATGAGCACCAAAAAGAGGAAGGGGGTGTGTCTGCTGCTCCTTTGAGGGCTGGGCTGAGCTTGTGCAATCTTTCTTCCCAGGATGGGTAGAAGCAGCAGGACAAGGAGGACACTCAGTCAGCACTGCCTCATAGTGCACATGGCCAGCAGCCATGGGTGGGGTCTGGAGCACACCCATGATGGAACAGAACACCAGGAATGCACCAGGGGAACTATGGAGAGAAATCATCACCGAGGCAAAGCCGTGCTGGCCACGCCAGCTGGGTGCAGATGGGCCAGAGGGACCCCTGAGGATGGCAAGCAGCCAGGACAGGAAAGCCACCATTCCATTCCCAGCGTTCACAGACACTCCTACTGCAAGCCAGCAAGTACCTTAATGAATGTTTCCATATTGCCGTTAAAGAGTTTATGATTATACACTGAGAGAGGCCTAGGTCTCCTCATTTTCTGTGGCTTAGGGGGAAGACAGGGGGGCCTGGGAGAAAATGGAACAAAATAAATCAACAAAACACCAACATAAATGCAAAGACAGGGCGAGATCTCACAGGTTATAACTGAGAATAAGAAATCAAACAGAAGAGTCCCTCTGCGAGGATTTGATGTGTAGCTCCACACACCCTGCAGCCCCTGACACTGGTGTGACCCACATGGACACCACTGCAGCAGGAAACCAGCAGCACTGGTGGCCAGCTGGATTTAACACCTGCCTCCCACCACCGCCAGCTCAGCACTCCCTCAGCCTGAACAGGCACCAAGAGCAGCTGAGGAGATACATCCAAAATAAAGAATATATCCACAGCTATCCCAGAAAACGCTGGGGTATTCCTGTTCCTAAACAGATTGCACTCTGCTCACAGAAAGAGGCCAGAATGAGGACAGTGGGAACAGCCCCACAGTGCTGTATCTAACTTTTGTTTGGAATCCCAGGGATGGGGATGAAAAAACACCACGAAATCCCAAACAGATTTCTGCCCTGCCCTCTGGCCCAGGCTGTACTGATGTCTGCAGGGGAGAGAACACGACTGCAGACACACACAAAACTGGGTGCTGGGAGCCTTCATGCAGGACATCTCATGGAACAGACATGGACACTACACAGAGCTCAATGCAAAGGGGACAGCAGGGGTCTGCTGGTTCCTTAATCAGATGCCTCTAACTAAGCAACGTGACTGTACACTCCTAGAGGTTCCAGGCACTCCTTTGAGGGGTAACTGAGGAGCAGAGGTGATGCTGCCTGTTGGAGCAGCCCTGCCCCACACACTGCAGGGACTGTGCCTGCAGCCCCAGGCAGGGCCCTGCACACAGCCCCGGGGCCCCCAGTGCACACATGGGAGCAGGGCCACTTCAGCTCCTCCGAGTGCCACACTGCACAGCCCTGCTCTCTGAAGGTGGCTCTCTGTCCTGACAGCACCTCGGTGCCCCGCTGGTGCCCAGCCCTGGTGCTGGCAGCACAAGGAGCCTCCTTCCTGCCTGGCAAGGCAGCCCAGGCTGCACCATCTGCTTCTCCACTTCCAACAGGGAACGCAGCTTTTGGGGCTGCTATTATAAATTCTATCAAACACAAACAAGGTTGGAACAGGCTGACACATAGAGAGCATCTTCTAGGGAGCTGTTTGGAGGCTTTGCTGGCCTGTGTCTCACTGTC
Organism: Molothrus aeneus; assembly: GCF_037042795.1. Lineage (NCBI taxonomy): Eukaryota > Metazoa > Chordata > Aves > Passeriformes > Icteridae > Molothrus > Molothrus aeneus. The sequence goes on along the minus strand of NC_089657.1, from coordinate 633,378 downwards.
AAAACACCAGCACACTCCTAGCAAGCCACTGGAGCTCTGGGGAGATGCTCCATGGACTGGACACGGATCAAAGCCTCCTCTCTGTCACATCTGCCCCAGCCCTATCTTCTGCAGTAGAGGGATGAAGTCTGTGATACAGGCATGCTCTGCACTCATAGGTAAAGCAGCCAGAGCTGGGAGAGGATTTCAGGGAGGTATTGAAGTCCTCAAAGGAAGAGGGATGGCAGGGAGTGAGTGGACACCTTGGTGTCACCCTGTCTGAACACAAGCCCACCTCAGCTACGCTCCAGGGCATTGCACTGTGCTGACAAAGCACATCCAGGCACATCAGAGCCAGCCAGCCAGAAACCACACTGCAGCAGAACCAAGGGCTGCTTGCCATCCCCCTGCGCCCAGCACTCCAGGCCATGCAGCTGGGAAGCAGGATGTGGGCACAGGGACTGCCAGCACAGGGGCTGAGCCCCACCAAGCTGCACCAGCAGCAAAGCAAACCCCCCTTCCCACAGCCCCCTCCTGCCAGTGCCAGCCCTCCCCAGGAGCAAGTAAGGGGAAGAAAGCGCTCACCTGGTTGTTCCACACTCAGCTCTTTCACCTGTAAGAAACACAAGTTCCCATCATCCCTCCACATCAGCCACCAGCAAAGGACTGCAGAGCACAGCTGCACAGGAGCTCACACCCTCTCTGCTGGCTCCTACCCCCCAAGGAATGGCTTCCAGCAGAGAGAAGCTGCATCTGGGGAGGAGAGATGCCCACCTGGTGCCCCCACCATTAAAAGACAGATTAGAAATCTGGAGGGAGATGAGGGAGAGGAAGGAAAGAGGCAGAGGTGGGAGTGAGAGGCAATCTCTGCTGCTGGAGAAGTAAGCCAGCACTTCAGCATACAATTTCAGATTCAAAGAGATTTCCCCATGCGCACTCCCAAAGAGAACTGGGAGGAGAAGTCCAAGGAAATCATGGTTTTGTGTGTCACTGGTTAGGCTGAGCAGCAGCAGGCAGGCACAGAACCCTCAGTCACTCAGGAGAACACACACAGGGGAGGCTGGCAGATGACACTTGCTTTAAACCCTCTGAGGTGATGGGAGGATCCTCCCTGGACCTGACCCCAACTCACCTTCTCCCAGAGTTTGCTTCAGCAGGTCGTGTTTAGCCTGGAGCTTCGTGATGAGGTTACTGCCATTCAGATACTCCTTAAATTTCTGGAATTAAAGAACAAAGGGGTGAGTTAAGCACACAGCCCCTAATGGATGCTCACTGCTGCCTGGGGGCTGCCGGGGGGCTCAGGAGGCTGCAGGCTGCACCAGCTGTGCTGCAGGGCTCAGCAGGGTCTGATCACTTCTCCCTGCTCCAGCCCCTGCCCTGATGGTCTTATGAGCCTGGTCTCCTTGGAGCTGCCCCTCCTGCCTGGGAACGCAGGGAGGGACAAAGAGTTCAAAGCTGGCTTTCTTTTGTCAGGCCTCTGGGAACAGCCTAGGAAATCAAAGCAGCTTTCCCTGCACTGCCAAGGCTTCGCCTCTGTGCAAACCAACAAAGGCAAGCAAGAACTCCCAGTGCTGAGCCCTCGCAGGCAGGGACTGCCAGGTGCCCCATGCAGCTGGGGACACTGTGCACAACAACTGCCATCCCCCAGCGAGGCTGTCAGACACCCAGAACACTCCAGAGCAAGGCACTACACAGGTAAGAGCACAGAGGGAGACAAGAGATAGAAAATGGAAGATGGAGAATGGGAAAGAGCAAATCTCTGCAAAAACCATTAAAGTAATCCCAAGCACAATTCCAAATGAAAATTGCAATTTCCCCCCAATTTACATTAATATTACTAAGAGAAAGCAGAAGCTCTTCTATGCATATGTAATATACCACAAGATGCTGTTAACCATAGGCTATGACCCACACTGAAATGAGGGAGAATTCTGGTGAACTCATGGCTGCTGTCTGTATTTCAGGTACCAGAACAGAGACCTGAGCCCTGCCTGGGAGTGCAGCATGAGAGCTGCAGGGCAGGCACACACACCACAGCCCTGCTTTTGTGCCTTCCTTGGCATGTCAGCAGCTTCAGCTCATCCCTGGGCCAAGGGCAGATTTAGGCTGTAAAGGCTAGAGAGGAAGACTTGGCTCATAGTTCACAGTCCTGAAGGCCTTCCTGAAGGGACCCTGGACGGTGGCCCATGGTGAGGCCATCTGGAGTCTGCACCCTGCTCTGACCCTCTCCTACTCCACTCAGTAACTTTTGAATCTCATCTGGCTGCTCCAGTTGTTCCTTCAAAGAGCAAAACAAGGCAGACACTGGATTGTCAGTCCCTGTGTAGTGCCCTGCCACTGAAATGCATTCCAGACCCAAATCTGACAGAAGACAAGTACTTAAAGAGACTGAATTGGTTCTTGCTCTTCTCTAATGAGCACTTAACTGGGCCTCAGCCCTGGCAATTAATGCTTCGTGTCCTGTATGCCTGAGCTGAGACTCACAGTGAAATAGAACATTTCAGTCTCCTGCTGGTTGGCTCTCCTCTTGGCAATGTTGATTTTGCTCATGTAGGTCTCTGATGCAGCTGATTTGACCGACTCAGTGGAGCGGCTGTGCTGGAAGGCATCTGAAACATCGAAATCTTCCACTGTCAGCATGTCCTGCAAGGTCTGCATCGTGGCATCCAGCGTTTTCCGTACCTATCGGAAACAGGACAGAGTGGGTTTGAGGCAGACTGGGAAAAGGACGCATCTTGAGCCAAAACAACCCCTCAACAGGCAGCTGCTGAGCCCTGGGCTAGCACTGGCTGCAGTCTGTGGGCACTTCCAGCTCTGCCATAGAAGGGGCTCCACACCTGAGCACACCAGGAGAGCTCCAGTGGAAGAAAGGCTCAGCAGTGCTGCCCACAGAGCCCACCTCTTACCTCTTCATTCTCTATCTTGAGGGTGGCCAGCCGAGACTGCAGCTGGTGGTACCGCATCAGCAGCTCGGTCTGCACAGGCTGCTGGGCGCTCACCTGGCACACCTGAGACAGGAGACATTCCACGGGTCATGCACGGACCAGACACACATTTCCATACCCACACCATTCCCTCCAGCCCCCACAAGCTCCTGGCAGCCTCCAGAGAGGTTGTGTTGCCATGTGTCCCATGAGCAGTGCCCTGGACCCCGGCCAGCACCGAGTGTTTCTGCCATCTCCCAATTACAGCAGGTTAATCACAGCTCCCCTGTGCAGATCTGTGGGGCAGAGAGAGCCAAACCATGGGCTCCCTAATTGGGACAGACATGGAGCAAAAGGTGGCCTGAAAGGAGGAGCCCTAACGAGCCCAGAGTCTCATGAGGAAAGGACACGTGAACAGCAGTGTGTGAAGGCAGCAGAGAGGGGTGAGGATCTGGAACAATTCCACAGTGATGGTTTAGAGAGGGCCAGGCCCCTGTGCAGCCCCACAGGTGAGCACGTTACCTCATCCCCCATGTGAGGCTGGAACTCGAACTTGAGCGGCGGGCAGAAGACCTGGTTGCACATGTCCATGACGGTGTGCTTGTCGCTCCGCGCGTCCAGGTTGTCCACGGCGTTCTCGATGACGTCCAGGCCCTCGTGCCGCGACGTCTCCAGGTTGTACTCTGCAGACAGGTACGTCCTGAAGGTGCGAGCGAGGCTGGCGTGGAACCCCAGATCGCAGCACTGGGAAACACAAAGGAGGGTCGGGTCACACAAACTCCCAAAGCATTTTGCAAGGTTCTCAAACACAGATGGAAGTTGAAGCAAGGCGTGGCAGCGGACACCAGGCCCTGTGGTGTGGGCACATCCTGCTCTGTCCCTGGGCAGCTGCCTGCCTCCCACCATGGAGCAGCTCCTCATCACTCTCATGTCTGTCTTAGGGAAAATGATAAAACTTGAGTTAACTGCTGCCAAAATACTGTACTTTAGACAAAAAACTGGTTTTAAACATTGTTCCCACTATAACTGAATTTGGCATGTCAAGTGTCATACCAGAACAGGGATTTGCTGCCCTGAAAGCTCCATCAGAGCTGAGCCAGTCCAACCTGTGACCAATCCCCACCATGTCACCCAGCCCCGAGCACTGAATGCTGTGTCCAGCTATTCCTTGAACACCTCCAGGGATGGAAACTCCACCACTTCCCTGGGCAGCCCATTCCAGTGTCTGACAACCCTTTCCGAGAAGAAATACTTCCTGAAATTCATATTGATAAACTCAGAGTGAAACCCAAAAACTCAGCTGGTGCCACAAGCAGCTCTGACCCAAGAAGCCATCTCATGCTTGGTGCCAATGTGAGGTGACACCACTCAGCTCAGATCACATCATGGCAGGGCTGTGCTGGCTTCAGCCTCTGCTCAAACCAGCAGCAGCAAAGCTACACTGCATCAGTTCCCAACCCCACTGTCCCTCCTAGTCTTTAAAACCTGTGAAAACCCATGTGCAATAATGAGCAGTTTTGTAAAAACTATCAAATTGTCACAGCTCTCCATTTATCCTGCTTCTGTTTAGCCTCTAATTACATTAATTGAGAGTATGGGCAGCTATGGACTGGCACAGACCTGCCTTAAAAAAATCAACAAGCAACACAAAAAAGATAAGGGGTGGATTTTCATTTGCTGCTTGGGGCAAATCCTCATTCTGTGCTGCAAGTCTTTCCTGTGAGACAGTTTCAGCATGAACACCTTTATGACCACTGCAGGTTGTACAGAAAGCCCAGAGCTGGAACAATGCAGCCAAGGGGCTGCACACAGACGGGGCAGGGACCAGGGCCAGGACCCCTGTGCCAGCACTGGGGGAGGACCAGCACTGCTGCCCTGAGCAGCTGACCACAGCCCTGTGCCCTGGGAACGGACTGTGCGTTGCTCAGCACCTCCCACCCCCTGAAATCACAGCTACTTTGCTACAAAAACAGTCCCAGGAGGAAACATGGGTGGGAATTCCCAAAGCACACAAAACCAAGAGGTACTACAAGGCAAAGCACGGAACGGCACACAGCCCGAGCAGAGGGGCTCAGGGCATTGCCAGCTGCTTTTAGGACAAAATTCCATGTGAAATGTTTCCCCTTTTTTGCTGCTGGGCTCGCCCTGAAGCTGGCGGTGATTTGCAGTGCCCAGAAATCAGCTGCTCCTGAAAAGCAGGGCAGCACCTCCTGCACACACTGCAGCCCTTGAAGCCCCTGGTGATCAGCACGGCTGCTTCACACACGGGTGCCCAGAGAAGAAAAGACGGAGCAGGGATTTCCACGCCATTCCCAGAGGAACACACAATAGGGAGGGGAGAAGAAAAAGGAAGAAAAAAAGACTTCAAACCAATGCTCCCAGCCCCAGAACAAATGGCATTTTCTCACCCCTCTCATCCCTTTGATGGCAAATAAATTAGAACCACAAATAATAATCCTGGCCCTTCCGCAGCGCCTTTCATCTGCCAAGCTCAGAGCTCCCCAAGCATTAATTCATCACGGCTGGTAACACCCTGCAAGGGCTGGAAATATCCCAGTGTTCAGCTTGAGAAACAAACCGGCTCCTGCAGCTCAAGCAGGCACATTTGGCCAAAACGCCATGGGAGCAGCCAAATACCTGTGTGCCTCCCACTGGCCACCCAGAGCTGCACGGGGGGCACTCCTGGGCTCCGGGAGAAGGAAATGCACACAGTGCTCTGTGGCTCCAGCAACACAGTCCCTCTGTCATCTGGGAGGCTGAGCCTGCACATGACAGAGCTCAGCCAGGCCCACGCCTCGGACCTGAGCAAGTGGAACCTCAGAGTAACACCTGAGTAGCACCTGTGTGCCCTGCAAGCCACGCCCTAACATCCCAGCAGAGCAGTAACGCCCCTGCCTCCACAGGACCCTGCCTGCAAACAAAGAGCCCAACTCATTTGCTCTGCTCTGTTCCCTCTTCTCTGCATTTTTTTCCTTATCTGCTTTTAAAAAATATTCTGCATTATTTTTAATTATATGCATAATACAAAATAATTATATGTTTATTTTAATTTCTAGCCTCTACTCTCTTGACATTGCTGCAAAATCCAGAGCTGTACTGTGCGGCAAGTAAATCACAGAATCCTAGAATGGTTTATGTTGGGAGAGACCTTAAAGATTATTCAATTTCAACCACCCTGCCACGAACAGCAACACCTTCCACTAGCCCAGGTTGCTCCAAGCCCTGTTCCAACCAGGCCAGTAAAGCCAACTGAGGATATTTGGCATAACTATTTCAGCTGCTGTTTCTGTTCCCTAACTTGACTCAGCTAATTTTTCCAGGGACCAAGCAATTCCATAGTTCCCTGTAACGCTGAATTTCCTCAGAGTTCCCCTCCTTTCCTGGCTTGTCTCAGATACAGCAATCACTAATCCATAGGGAAGTGGGCTACTGCTCCAGAAGGACTCAGAGGAGGCTGCACACGTTTTGGCAGATCAGTTTGTATGCAAACTGCCTGTTCCATTTTCTCTGCTGAATCTAGTGATACCTTTCATGTGACCACTTCAAACTATCTTGCAGCCATTTCCCAGAGAACTCCAGAGGGATGGATAAGGAGCTTTATCTCCTCTTCACATACGTGGCTGAAAAGATTAACTTGGTCACACAGTTAATGACAGTAATGAGACAAGCCCAGGCACTTAAACAGGCACATTTGTCATCCGAGGAGGAGGCCCCGTGGTGCACTGACAGTCCAAGGCTAATTTGATCTATCTCTATATTCCTCCCTTCCTTTCTAGGACAAAACAACAAGGCCACAGGAGGCAGAGGGGCAGACGGCTCTGCGCCCCTTCACGGCTCCTCTGATGGGCTTCACAGTTCTCATTAAGCCACAGCCCTGCGAGCCTTCTCTCCCTCCCTCCCTCCCGGAGCAGCTGGGGCCTCTGTCTCGCCAGAGCAGGAGAGTGGAGCATGGCTTTGTCACCAGACACTGCTCTGCAGGGACACCCAGGGAGCAAGTGATGGCAAGGCTGTGCCCAAGAGATGACACTGAGGCAGCTGGGATTGGGGGAAACGCCGGTAAATTGGCTCTGCAGTGTCCTGACGGTTCGGATTTGTGTGAAACCAGCAGCTGCACGTGGCAATTTGTACCGGAGATGCAGGGGTGTGCGAGCCCTGTCGCCTCTCCTGTGTCCCAGAGAGGCAGCACGGTGCATCCCGGGCTCAGAGCTGCCCCAGGCTCAGACTGGGGCCAGCCGGGCTCAGAGTGTGCCCAGGCTCAGAGTGTGCCCAGCCAGGCTCAGAGCGTGCCCAGCCAGGCTCAGAGTGTGCCCAGCCAGGCTCAGCGTGTGCCCAGGCTCAGAGTGTGCCCAGCCGCGCTCAGAGTGTGCCCAGCCAGGCTCAGAGTGTGCCCAGGCTCAGAGTGTGCCCAGCCAGGCTCAGAGTGTGCCCAGCCAGGCTCAGAGTGTGCCCAGCCAGGCTCAGAGTGTGCCCAGGCTCAGAGTGTGCCCAGCCAGGCTCAGAGTGTGCCCAGCCAGGCTCAGAGTGTGCCCAGCCAGGCTCAGAGTGTGCCCAGGCTCAGAGTGTGCCCAGCCAGGCTCAGAGTGTGCCCAGGCTCAGAGTGTGCCCAGCCGGGCTCAGAGTGTGCCCAGGCTCAGAGTGTGCCCAGGCTCAGAGTGTGCCCAGGCTCAGAGTGTGCCCAGCCAGGCTCAGAGTGTGCCCAGCCGGGCTCAGAGTGTGCCCAGCCAGGCTCAGAGTGTGCCCAGCCAGGCTCAGAGTGTGCCCAGCCGGGCTCAGAGTGTGCCCAGCCAGGTCCAGAGTGTGCCCAGCCAGGCTCAGAGTGTGCCCAGGCTCAGAGTGTGCCCAGGCTCAGAGTGTGCCCAGCCAGGCTCAGAGTGTGCCCAGCCAGGCTCAGAGTGTGCCCAGCCAGGCTCAGAGTGTGCCCAGCCGGGCTCGGAGCGTGGCTCACGCAAGCTCAGCTCACGCATCCAGTATTTTGTTTCTTTGGTGAACAGACTTTGTAATTGGGGAAATTTCATTGCTCCATGTTAAAGATGCTTTAGCTGAAGTCCCTGAAGGGATTTCTAGAATGTGGGAGAAATGCCATCTGCTGACTCCAGAGGAAGTGTCAGTGAGGAAATAAAAGTTGGGAAGAATAATAGAAACAGACAGAGCTAAAATGGAACTCAGCAAATCTCCAGAAAATCAAAGTTCAAAAATCTCCACAAAACCAAGTCATTCTTGCTTAAAAAATAATTGAACAAAAGAAAGATAGAACATGCACTGCAAAAGCAGAAAGCCTGCAGATAAATCAAGGTGTTCTCATACCCTGCCATTCAAATGTCTCCAAGATCAACTTACTTGTTTTTTAACACATCTTCAATAATAAAGAGAACAAAACATAATGAAGAGTATTTTATCATATATGAAAATCTTGAAGTCATTGGGGATTTGCATCAGACTTACTTTAATTCTCAGCAGTGTAACTACATGCTAATGGGGTAGGAAAGGAGGTGAACATTCAAGCAGCTTTTTAAATTGTACATTTAGGTAATGATGGTAACTCAGTGCTTCAAGCTCAGCTATTTATGCACTCACTGAGGCAACTCCAGCAGGCAGAAACTGCACAGTGAAATCTACACACTGTGGGATGCCCGATAAAGGAAGAAGCAGAAATCCCTTCTCTGGGTAAATCCCTTCTCTGAATCATCTCAAAGCAGTTTGTAGGAGTCACCAGCGCTCAGTTCCTGCCGTTGCCATGAAGCTGCCTCCAGCAGTTCCTGCCCTGAGGCTGTTCCCTGCAAGGAGCACCGGGACAAAGCCCCAAGGCGCCTTCCCCACCAGGACAGCGCTGCCACGTGTGCTGAATCCCCACCAAAGTCACCGGGTCATAGAGAGAAAAAACCCCTCTGGCTCAGCACCACAACGAAGGCTGTGCCTGACCTTGGGGAGCATTTCTCTGTCTCCAATCCAGACTAACCAATGGGCCAAGAAGAAACCTCAGTCTCCCCTGGCTCACCCCAAGGCAAACCCAATTGACAGGACACTTCAGCCCCAGTTAAGAATATCCTAAGGCCCCAGAGACAGCCCTTCAGCAGCACAGGGTGCAGATAGGAGCCCAGCAGGCTGGCTGGGCCCAGGAAGGCACTCACATCAATGAGGTCGGAGACGTCGTGGATGTAGTACTTGCTCACGGCCGCGTTGGTGGCTGCCAGGTTCAGCAGGTAGTCATTCCTGGCTTTTGTACACTTCAGCTTGTTCTCAGAATACTTGGCTTGTCTCTGGAAAAGCAGAATGCAGTGTCAGAGCACAAACAGGGTGGTATTGGCACAGTTTCTCCTGCCCAGACCCCCACAGCACCCTGCAGCCTGGGTGTGATGAGGTAATTACTAAAACTTGGTGTCTGGTATGAAAACAGGGACCTTGCCAGGGTGGAGGAGATCCCATCTGAACACCCCTCGCACTGCCAGCCAGCCACGATGAGTGCATCCTGCTCAGAGGTACTTGGAGCCCCTGAGCACAGCTGCTGCTGGGGATTTTGGCATCAGTCAAAACCAGAGGGCCAAATTTTCCCCCCAGAAATGCTGACATACGTTTGGACTTGCTCCAGATGTGTGCAGCTGTATCAAAGTGGAATCTGGCCCAGAGGCCCAAGCTACACAATTCAGAACAGGACCCAGAATTCAAAACTGTAGGAAAGCAGATGTGCTCCAGATCTGGGACATCTGCTCAGGCAGATCCCTGCTCTGAAGGCTGAATCAAAAGATTAACCCTTCCGAGAAGTTCACTGTTAGAAATGTCCCAGGGCTGGGTGAGCCAGTGAGCAAAGGCATCCTGGTTGGGGAAACTGTCTCCTTTTCTCCAAAATTAACACAAAAACTTGTGGAGATCGTGAGGTGACAGGGATTTGCTAAGGCCAGAACAGCACAAAGGGTTTTGCCTAGCAAATCCATCTAAATACTGCACTCTCACTCCCAGACAGTCTACAGAGGAAGAACACTGGTATTTCATAGATCCAATTGTTTTTTTGCTACCAGGAGTCAGTGCCTGAGCGAACCCAAGGCTGTGGTTCATTTTTAAAAGCCCTTTTTCAAAGAACACATCCCAGACAAACCCCAGTTTTCCAGACCAGGGTGCATCCCCACACAGAGTGGGGCACCCTGCTGCACTGCCCTCCTCAGCACAGCCTCTGGGGTCCCAGTGGCACAGCCAGGCCCCCAGCACGCCGTGGCCCGAGCTGCTGCTGGAGAAGCAGCTCCAGCACCTCTCCCTGTCCTGTGCTCCAGCAGCCATTGCCCCCAGGGCCCCTGTCTCAGCTCTCCCTCTGCAGAGACAGCCAGGAGGGTCCACGTGGCTGCTGTGCAGGTCCACCCCTCCACCCAAGGCTGCACTGCCTGTCCCTGTCATGCCATCCTGCCTCTGAGTCAAGCCTTCTCTGGAAGCTGGTCCTGGCCCTTCTCCACAGCCAGGAGCAGGGATGACACCTGTGATGGCCTCCTTGGGTTGCCTTCAGCAGAACGCGCACACCAGACACCAGCCCTCCCAGCCCCTTCCCAGAGATACAGGAATGGCCTCACAGACAAGGACAAGGCTGAAGCCAACCCCCACTGCCTGCAGGGAGCCCCAACCCCAGCCCAGGTCCCTCTTCCTTCCTTCTCACCCACCTTCTCCTTCATCTTCTCAATCTTCTTGACGGAGCTGCGCCGCTGCGGCCGGTCCTCATGTCGCAGCAGGTTCACACTGATGTCCCCTGACTTGTTGAACTGCTTTTCCTCCTGCTTCTCTGCCTCCTTCAGCTTGCTCTCGGCGCTGATGCTCTCTGCGTGGTACATGTGGTAGGTCTTCATCACCTGCAGGCACAGGAGGTCATGAGCCCCCGGCCCATGGTCACCTGCAGCACCAGAGCAGGACAAGCCAGCAGCCCTGGGCAGGGCAGAGGAGCTGTGGGGCATTAAGGAACATAGTGGGGAGGAAAGCTTGAGAGATGAATCCCAGCCCCAGCCCTATTTCTAGAGGCTCCAGGCTGGCCTAAGAGCTGTGATGACACTCGGTCCCACAGGGGGGACATGATCCAGCCCATGCCTGCAGTCAGAGCACGGTGCGCCTGCCAAGAGGGAAATAAGGAATAACCTCAGAGCTCTGCAGCTGGGATAAGGGTCTCCATGACAAGTGACTGTGAGGGAGGCCACAGTCACTCTGAACACCCTTTTGACCTAACCCCTCTGTTCCTACACTTGGACTTGCTAAGCCATCAGCCAGCCCTTGCTCTGCCACCCAGACAGCAGAACCACCCAGAAGTGGAGGAGCTGCAATCCCCAGGCAGAAATGGGGTTTATCTCCTGTCACCAGCTCATCCTCCCCTTGCTGCCAGCAGCAGGCACAGGCAGTGCCAGCATAGGTGCAGCAGCACCTTCTCCTTCACATTCCAGATCCAGGAGGGATGATGCTGATCCTGGAACACTCTACAGGCAAAACTTCCAGCACAACCTCGCCTTTCAGAAACAAGGGCCCAAAGGGCACACTGGATCATTTTAATGGAGCTGGCAAGAGGGACACATCTGCTCCTCTCTCTTTATGCCTTTAGTCACACTGTCCCCTTCCATCATCTCCCTTCGGGATGTGGGTGGTTTATTTCACATTGCCTTGACACAGCACACAGTGCCTGACTGCTCACTGCAATCAGCCTCAGCAGGGCTGGCACTGCAGCCTGGGACATACTGGGACACTGGGACACGCTGGGACATGCTGGGACACACTGGGACACGCTGGGACATTGCTGGGACACGCTGGGACATGCTGGGACACGCTGGGATGGGCTGCCTGAGGCCCAAGGGTTAAAACAAGCAGGAGTCCCCAAAGGCAGGGGATTTTTACACAAGGCTTAATGAAGCAAACACAGCTTTCCTCAGCTGCCAGCAGGACCCAGGAGTGTTTGACTTGGAGCAGGTCAGGCTGAGCTGCAGGACCCCTCCTCCTGCCAAGCACAGCCCTCAGCCAAAGCAGGCTCCCAACGCCCTTCAGAGTGCACAAACTCCAGTGTGCAGGGACACCCCAGTGTGCAGGGACACCCCAATGCCAGGGACACCCAGCTCTGCATGGACACCCCAGTGCAGGGACACCCCAATGCCAGGGACACCCCAGTGTGCAGGGACACCCCAGTGTGCAGGGACACCCCAATGCCAGGGACACCCCAGTGCAGTGACACCCCAATGCCAGGGACACCCCAGTGTGCAGGGACACCCCAGTGTGCAGGGACACCCCAGTGCAGGGACACCCCAGTGTGCAGGGACACCCCAGTGTGCAGGGACACCCCACTGTGCATGGACACCCCAGTGCCAGGGACACCCCAGTGTGCAGGGACACCCCAGTGTGCAGGGACACCCCACTGTGCATGGACACCCCAGTGCAGGGACACCCCAGTGTGCAGGGACACCCCAGTGTGCAGGGACACCCCAATGCCAGGGACACCCCAGTGTGCAGGGACACCCCAGTGTGCAGGGACACCCCAATGCCAGGGACACCCCAGTGCAGTGACACCCCAATGCCAGGGACACCCCAGTGTGCAGGGACACCCCACTGTGCATGGACACCCCAGTGTGCAGGGACACCCCAATGCCAGGGACATCCCAATGCCAGGGACACCCCAGTGCAGGGACACCCCAGTGCAGGGACACCCCAGTGCAGGGACACCCCAGTGTGCAGGGACACCCCAATGCCAGGGACACCCCAGTGTGCAGTGACACCCCAATGCCAGGGACACCCCAGTGTGCAGTGACACCCCAGTGTGCAGGGACACCCCAGTGTGCAGGGACACCCCAATGCCAGGGACATCCCAGAGTGCAGGGACACCCCAGTGTGCAGGGACACCCCAATGCCAGGGACATCCCAGAGTGCAGGGACACCCCAGTGTGCAGGGACACCCCAATGCCAGGGACACCCCAATGCCAGGGACACCCCAGTGCAGGGACACCCCAGTGCAGGGACACCCCAGTGTGCAGGGACACCCCAGTGTGCAGGGACAGGCAAGGGGCAGTGAGCAACGGCTCCTGCTTGGCCCTGAGCTGCTGCATTTCCAGACCCCAAAGATTCTTAACACAGATTCCAGCCACATATTTCAAACTGCCTTTTCTGCAGTGAATGTCACAGGATCCACATAGACAGAAGATTCCTGGGATTTTCTTAAAGAGAAAGACCAGAGGGTTTCACTGAGCCCTCCTCACCCTCACTACCTACATCTTGTTGTGAACACACAGAGGGAAGTGAAAGGAAAGTGCTGCATATCAGGGCTGCAGGCAGCAAGAGAGAAGGCTTCTGCAGCACGCAGAGAGGCCCTGACACGACATGACAGAGAAGCCCAACGAGTAACAGGGCTCCCCATTGCAGGGTTCTGTGAAATCTGAAGGTTATGGGACAGTTACCCAACCAAAACAGACACCTTAAACAACTCGCTGTGCTCCTCACCAGCTGCCCTGCCACACAGCTCACTCCTGGAAATTCAGAGCATATTTCTGTTTATATCTGCCTTAATTTTGGCCGGGGCCAGCCTGCGGTGCAGCAATCAGCCCTGATCTGCAATTCCCTGGTGCCATCTCGGTGCCTGCAATCAGATCAGGCTGTCCCTGGCCTGCAGTGCTGTGACACAAAGACAAACTGCCACAGCTGCGTCCCGGGGATCCTTCCTGCAAATCAGTTAATTAGCTGCAGCCAAGGAGGAAAAATATGTTCCAATGTTCATTAGTTATTTAACAACACGAGTTGTGTTTTCCATATTAATTACACGTTCTGGATAAAGGCTGTTGCCAAAATACCGGCCATAAATGGCACTGCTGGCAGTCTCCAGCTACAAGGGCTTTGTTCTCCTCAACAGCTCATCCCCAAGGTTCTGACCCAGCAGAGGAGCCAGAGCAGAAATGGGGGGACCGTGTCAGGTACAGGCTCAGGCCCCCTCAGCCTTCTGCCTTTACCAGCTCCAGCTGGTACCTCTCTCTGGAATCCATAAGGAGGAACCAAAGGAACAAAGCTTGTTTTAACTCACAGCTGAACTATTTCTGCACAAAACCATTCACAAGCATCTCCACTTCAGAATGAAAGTCATCCACTTCCATTTTGATTAAAATCAGTGTGGCTTTGGTTCTCTCCATACAGACTCCACAGGGTGACTTGCATCAGAACAGCAACAAGGCTGAGCTAAAATCAATGTGGTTGTTTTGGCTTAGGTTTGAGACAGTGTATGCCTGAGAAGCCTGTAAAAAATTGTTGTTTCCACCCAGTGCACAGAATTCCCCTCGCAGAGGCTTAAAAAGCAGTCTTGCCAGGGCATGGATGAGCTGTGGGTAAAGGCCTGGCCAGAGGCAAGAAAATCAACTTCTCTGTGCTGACAGCAAAGTGACATTTCTGACGCAGCAGCAGCCTGGTGTCCTGTGAGCCAGGTCCCTACCCCGTGCCTGGCTTTGTCAGCAGCCGCAGCCCCCGTGCTGCTCATGGGCACCCCACGTGCTGCACAGAACACACAGCAGCAGCTCAGCCCCAAAGTGTCCCCAGGCACCCCCAGACCCCTGAGCTGGGGGCAGCTGGGCCCCTTCACCTGATGGCTCAGGAACAGAACTCTGAGAGGCAGGAGCTGCTGGCACCAAGCACACGTGAGGTGACCCCGATTGCCCCGCGGGCTTTTTCTTCATGCTTTTGAAATCTGTCCCCTCCCTGCTCCCTCCCGCCTGGATGACACAACCAGTTTGTTATCTCAGCAGCAAGGCTGGGCGCAAACACAGAGCTCCTCCAGCTGTCCCAGTTTCCCACTCAAACCAGTTTGTTTCACCATTCAAGCCCATTCTGCTCAGCACACGGAGCAAAGCAGCGAATGGCAGAAGTCTCAGCTCCTGTGAGGACGAGCAGAATGACCCTGTGCTCCTCCCTGGTCACTGCTTGCAGTGGGACTCAGCACAGCGCTGGCCCCCGTGTCCCCAGGGATGCCCTGTCCGTGGCTGGGCTCAGAGCAGGCTGCTCCACAGCTATGCAGCTCAGGCCAGCCCTTGTTGGCCTTCCCTTGTTGTGCATCTGTCATGCTGCTGCTGCAATTAATCCTAATTAGTCACCACCCCTAACACAGCTTGTGACATTCAACCATCAACAACAAACTCCCAAATCTCACACAGGCTTTTTAATCTGATCTGCTGTCCACCCACACTGCAGGTCTCACAACAATCAAATCCTTCAACAGCCAGTGCAGGAACCAACCTGTTAAGAGGAGATTTATGGCAGAAATTTCAAATACAATCATTCATGCTCTGTTGTTTAGGCCTGTTTTTCAAAAAGATGAAATAGAATGATTGTTTAGGAATAAACCTACTGCAGCATTATTTATGTACCAGTTACAGATACAACCAAAGAAAGGAAATATATTATCTCAATTTTCCAACAAAAGGCAGACTTTATATGGTTTTGTTGCTCCTAAACCACAAATATAATATTTTTTTAAAGAACACTTGCTACAGGGCAAGAGGCAAAAGCAACACAAAGACTTTTACTACTCTGCTATGAAAACCTGCTTGAAGAGCCATGTCCTGACTAACAGCACATGATCTCACTGGGAGGCACAGACAGCTCTGCAGCCAAAGTGCTCCTCGGGGCACAAGACAGAGCTGAGCCCCTATGGGCCAGAAGTTTTCTGCATTCCCCAGCAGAATGTCGTGTTCAGCCATCCCCCCAGGGCTCACAGGGGCACAGAGGCATCCAACAGACAAGCAGGGCCAGCTCAGAGCCATTGGTGCCTGGAAATCACCAACCCAGGGTCTGAGCAGGGCCAAAAGGTGATGTGGTGCCCAATCCCCAGCAGGTGAGGGCACTGCAGACACAGGGATGTGACTGGATCACACAGCCCCAGGGGTGAGGGCACTGCAGACACAGGGATCTGACTGGATCACACCCACACAGCCCCAGCAGGTGAGGGCACTGCAGACACAGGGATCTGACTGGATCACACAGCCCCAGCAGGTGAGGGCACTGCAGACACAGGGATCTGACTGGATCACACAGCCCCAGCAGGTGAGGGCACTGCAGACACAGGGATGTGACTGGATCACACCCACACAGCCCCAGGGGTGAGGGCACTGCAGACACAGGGATCTGACTGGATCACACAGCCCCAGCAGGTGAGGGCACTGCAGACACAGGGATCTGACTGGATCACACAGCCCCAGCAGGTGAGGGCACTGCAGACACAGGGATCTGACTGGATCACACAGCCCCAGCAGGTGAGGGCACTGCAGACACAGGGATGTGACTGGATCACACCCACACAGCCCCAGGGGTGAGGGCACTGCAGACACAGGGATCTGACTGGATCACACAGCCCCAGCAGGTGAGGGCACTGCAGACACAGGGATCTGACTGGATCACACAGCCCCAGCAGGTGAGGGCACTGCAG
This sequence comes from Molothrus aeneus, assembly GCF_037042795.1. NCBI lineage: Eukaryota > Metazoa > Chordata > Aves > Passeriformes > Icteridae > Molothrus > Molothrus aeneus. The sequence continues at coordinate 617,076 of NC_089657.1, read as the reverse complement.
ACACAGGGATCTGACTGGATCACACAGCCCCAGCAGGTGAGGGCACTGCAGACACAGGGATCTGACTGGATCACACAGTCCCAGCAGGTGAGGGCACTGCAGACACAGGGATCTGACTGGATCACACAGCCCCAGGGGTGAGGGCACTGCAGACACAGGGATCTGACTGGATCACACCCACACAGCCCCAGGGGTGAGGGCACTGCAGACACAGGGATCTGAATGGATCACACAGCCCCAGGGGTGAGGGCACTGCAGACACAGGGATCTGACTGGATCACACAGCCCCAGGGGTGAGGGCACTGCAGACACAGGGATCTGACTGGATCACGCAGCCCCAGCAGGTGAGGGCACTGCAGACACAGGGATCTGACTGGATCACACAGCCCCAGCAGGTGAGGGCACTGCAGACACAGGGATGTGACTGGATCACACAGCCCCAGGGGTGAGGGCACTGCAGACACAGGGATGTGACTGGATCACACAGCCCCAGGGGTGAGGGCACTGCAGACACAGGGATCTGACTGGATCACACAGTCCCAGCAGGTGAGGGCACTGCAGACACAGAGATCTGACTGGATCACACAGCCCCAGCAGGTGAGGGCACTGCAGACACAGGGATCTGACTGGATCACACAGCCCCAGCAGGTGAGGGCACTGCAGACACAGGGATGTGACTGGATCACACCCACACAGCCCCAGGGGTGAGGGCACTGCAGACACAGGGATCTGACTGGATCACACAGCCCCAGCAGGTGAGGGCACTGCAGACACAGGGATCTGACTGGATCACACAGTCCCAGCAGGTGAGGGCACTGCAGACACAGGGATGTGACTGGATCACACAGCCCCAGCAGGTGAGGGCACTGCAGACACAGGGATCTGACTGGATCACACAGCCCCAGCAGGTGAGGGCACTGCAGACACAGGGATCTGACTGGATCACACAGCCCCAGCAGGTGAGGGCACTGCAGACACAGGGATCTGACTGGATCACACAGCCCCAGCAGGTGAGGGCACTGCAGACACAGGGATCTGACTGGATCACACAGCCCCAGCAGGTGAGGGCACTGCAGACACAGGGATCTGACTGGATCACACAGCCCCAGGGGTGAGGGCACTGCAGACACAGGGATCTGACTGGATCACGCAGCCCCAGCAGGTGAGGGCACTGCAGACACAGGGATCTGAATGGATCACACCCACACAGCCCCTCCAGGCTCCAGGGAAGCAGCTGGGCACTGGGACCCAGCCCTGGCCTCCAGCACTGCCACCCCCAGTGAGGAGAGATCTCCCAGAGGATGGAGGGGAAGGGATGGGCCGCGCTGCAGGACAGCCAGGGCAGAGCCTCCTCAGACTTGCTGAACAAGCCTGTGCTCCCCAGGCTGGGGAACAGTGGGATGGCTCAGTGCTCACCGTGTAGAGCTCATTGGTGACTTTCAGGAGCTCCTCATGCATCTGGAGGCCAATCTCCTTGCTCTGCAAGACAAAAACAAGAAGAGGTGAGACTGTTATGCTCAAAACATGCAGATCTAAAATGAAAATACATTTCAGAGGAATCATAAATGTGAATGCACAGCACAGCAAAGTCTCGTGCAGTTTCAGAGCGGCTCTGTATTCATTTGAGGTTGATGTTTGCCCATAGATCACCCAAGCTGTGTTTCAGAGACCATGAGGAAGAATTTCGTATAATTTAACCTATTTACCCTGCAAAACAGATGAATCTAAAATTACAGGCAATACTGCTTTGCCTTTCCACTGGTAAAATTAATTCCCAGCCCACAGCCAACTCCCCATTTGGGTATAACACACAACACTGTCCCCCAGTTTGGGGACTGGCAGGGTGTACATCATCCAACAGCCATTTGTGTTCCCTAGACTGGCATTCTCCAGCCCCACAGCATCACCCATCAATCTGTCCTGATCTGAAAACTCTGCTGCTCTGTGATTAAACACATCTGCTGCTGGGCCTGCAATTCCAGCCAATGCTGGTATTTCAGAGCAAAGACTACCAGGGCTCCCCAGCACCAGCATCCCAGGTTTACAATTCCCTTGGCCATGACCCAGCCCCCAGCTCCTCCACAGTAGCTCATTTTCACTATTCTAACCTGAGTGAACCAAAGCATCTCTGAAAAAGGACATTACAAAATAGCTACACCACAGTTATATAATAAAGTTTCCAGTTTCACATCAGCAGCAGCCAAAGTTCAGCCAGCTGAGGAGACACTCCGTGCCAGTGAGGAACTCCTGGCATCCTCCTGTCTGCTGAAATGCCATTATCAGGCTGTGTTTTCCCTTTCCTTGCCAGGCAGGATGAGGCAGATGCAGTTGCCAGCCTCACAGAGCATGGACACAGCCCTTCATGGAGAGGCCATAGCATGGGGAGCTGCCCAACACTGGAGCCTGGCTGCAGATCCAACCAGCTCCTGCTGCAGCCCAGCAGCTGGAGGTGCTGGGATGTGCTCACACTGCTTTCCTGCCTGCCTGCAATTACACCACAAATCTCTCCGTGAAATCTTCTTGGCTAGGAAATACTTATTATAGCTTGAAGATGTGTTTAAACTAAGTATAGACACCCCCTCCTCCCTCCCCTAAACCAAACCAAAACAAAACTGAGCAGTTTCTCCCAGATTTCCTCAAATAACTCCAGGAAGTTTTGTGCACGTGGGCAGGGAAAACAACATTCCACCAGTCTGGGTGATGAGAGAAGCCCTCGACATGGAAATGTCCTCTAATTCCAGTCAATGGGATAACCTACAGACTTTGAAAGTTTAATCTGGATTATCAGAAGTTAGGCTTAAAGCAAAACCTGAAGCAAGGAGTCCAAAGGGTCACAGTCCCACCCAGTAACCACAGTGTGTCTGTGAGTTAGTGCAGGGCACCTGGGACAGCCCCACCCTCAGAGGCCTGACAGAGCACTCTGCTCCCACTCCCATGGGTACCAGGGAGGTGCCAGGATGATGCCAGTGACCACAAGGTTGGACCTCATTTGAGGCCCACGGCCACCAGGAACCCATCTGGACTGGAGCCCAGTCCCTGTCCCCTGCCCACCAACACTGATGGTCATCACTGCCCCCAAAAATCTCACTGGGGCTTCATTCACAGCAGAGCTGTGACAGATGTGCATCCCCCCAGACACAGCCCAAAGAGGTTTGGGGCCCTCCTCACCCTCTACAGCTCCTGACAGGAAGGTGCAGCCAGGTGGGGGCCAGGTTCTGCTCCCAGAGAACAGGGGACAGGACAAGAGAAAACAGCCTCAAGTTGTACCAGGGAAGTTTGGGTTGAATACTTGGAACAAATTTCTTCTCCATTCCTGGAGGAATTTTAAAGCTGTGTGGACGTGGCACTTGGGGACATGGGTTAGTGGTGGCCTTGGCAGTCCTGGGGGAAGGGTTGGGCTCCACGGCCTCAGACAGCTTTTCCAACCCAAACCATCCTGTGATTCTAATGTGAGTTATTGCAGCCAAGGTCTCCAGCCAGGGGGCTTGGAGCCCACAGCCTGCAGGAGTCACACGCAGCCTGCAGCCACCCCTGCTGCCAGGACCAGGCCCCAAGGCAAGGCTTCCCAAAGGCCTGGGGAGGACAGGACAGGCTGGTGGCAGAAGCTGTGGCCCAGCTGGGCTGCAGCTCTGCCTCTGCCCCGGATTTCCTGCACCGTGCAGGGCAAGGCCACAGAGCTGTAATTTTCAAACCCAATTTTAGACTCTGAGATAGAGCAACACAAACAGGCTCAGTTGTTGCTCCATGAGCTACACCTGCACAGGCAGGCACAGGTGGGGAGCACAGTCAAAGAGCCAATTGCTTCCAGACACTAACCCAACACCTGGCCCCTGCTGCAAAGGGCCTGCGGCACTGCTGGGAGACTCCCAGCATCCAAGAGGGCAGTGAGGATGAGTGAGGATGTGCAGCCTCTTCCAAGCTGAAGGACTTGCCCGTCCTCCAAGCCTGCTGCCTTCCCTTTCTCCTGTGGAGAAATTTTATTTGTGTACTTACAGAAGACAACACCAAAAGATCATTCCAGTTCCTGGGACCATCCACAAAACCCGAACTACAATTTAGGTGCTTCCTTTATGCTTCACATTCCTCCTAAAACCCACAGCTGCTCACTGAGACAGCAATGGCTTCAAGTTAGCAATTTATTAAAACTCCTGCCATGCTGACAGAGTCTGGGGCAGCAGCAGCATGGATGACTGGCAGTGGACATCCAAGACAAAGACAAGAGCTCCCATCCAGACACTGCTTCTTCATCCAACCTCCATCCAGGACAAAGCAGCATGGGCTGTAATTAAATACACTGTCACAGCACATAATTAAATCCCACACTGGGGAATAAGCCAGCACCCTTATTTTGGACATAGCAATGCTCTGTCTCAATCATGTAATTTCCTGTATCCCATACCTGGAAGAAGCATCATACTTCCTTCCTTCTGCACAGCAGGTTAGAGTGCAGCAAACACCTCCGTGGCAATGGGTGCCTCACCCTGGGTTTGAGTGTGCCAGGACACCTGGGTGGGGAGGGACAAACTGCCTGGTTCAGTGACAGGAGGACACTGGGGTGGGGAGGGACAAACTGCCTGGTTCAGTGACAGGAGGACACTGGGGTGGGGAGGGACAAACTGCCTGGTTCAGTGACAGGAGGACACTGGGGTGGGGAGGGACAAACTGCCTGGTTCAGTGACAGGAGGACACTGGGGTGGGGAGGGACAAACTGCCTGGTTCAGTGACAGGAGGACACTGGGGTGGGGAGGGACAAACTGCCTGGTTCAGTGACTGTGACCCCACCTGTGCCAGGCTCAGCCAGGGAAGCCGAGGGAGCAGCAGCTCTGCACCCACATCTCTCCAGGCAGATTACCACGTGCTGAGCTCCTTAGTTATGCTCACCCTGTAGCCCTGAGCCCTCCCCACCCTTCCCCAGGACTGCTGGCATTTACATAATGAGTGCAGGAAACACAAAACCTCCTGGCTCCTCATGTCCCTGCAGCGTGTCACAGGCCATTAATAAACTCTAGATGGGAAGAATTAAAAGTGACATTTCTGGAAAAAAATGTTACTCTAATTTACCATCAAAGAGCAATCTCCAGCACACCCAGCAGCTGAGCCACGACTGCTTTAACCCTTCTGCAGCCAGGTTATCTGCCAGCAGCCTTGCACAGCCTGGCCCCCCTTGGAGGGTTTTACCCACCACACTCAAATCCAGACTGGGCACCACAGTGAAAGCTCCCTCCTCTGAGCAGCTTCATATGCTGCAAGGCTGGACCTTCAAGATCCATTTACCAGCATGCTCCTGTTTCCACACGGGTGCCCCAGGTTCCCACTGAGCACTGCTGTGAAGTGGAAGTGCAGCCTCAGATCCCTTCAGACAAGGTGTGCCATAGGCTGAGAAAAATAAATAACCTGAATATGCCCAAAAGTGGCAGCCTCCCTGTCCACATGAAAGGCAAATGTTGACACAAAGTAAGTCTTTTCCCTGATTTAGCTGAACCTTATTTCCAGGGACAGGTAAGTCCAAGGAACAAGCCCAGTGAAATCACAGATGCCCACAGCTGTAAAGGCTCCTCTGGATGCAAAGCAGGTGCTGGCTCTGGCAGGCTGCAGAGGGAGCCACCCAGCTGTCCTGGAGGAGATGGAGGAGGGACAAACAAGGAGCAACCATTTCTATCAAATTTAAGTGTTGAGCCTTAGAAGTTGAAATTTAAGTTCAAAAATAAGGGGAGATGGAAGAACACCAAAAACAAAGAAATAATTCTGCTGAATGGATGAAATTCTTCACCATCCTGTCCTGACTGAGGATTGACATACAACAGGAAAACACTCAAAACATTCAATATATGTCCTTGTTTGCAAGCTGGCTGTGTTTCCAAACAAGACACACCATCCCCAGACATGGGCAGGGAAAGCAGAAGCATAGTTTAAATATAAATCTCAAAAACCGGTTCAGAGCAAAATGCAAATGAGAGGAACATTTTGAGATAGAACTGGACTAACTGACATCTACCAAGTATCTCCATTTCTGGAGGGCAGGAGAACAGGAAAAGGGATGAAATCCCATATCAAATCAGCCAACACAAACCTGACCTTGCAGTTTAATTTCTAGGTCAGATCTATAAACTAGAGGAAACTGGCCATAAAAATATCACATGAAATTTATTCTCCAGTCAGGCTGAAATTTCAAGATAAGCCCTGATTATGAGCCTTCTCCTGCTGGAGAGGCAGGTGCCCTGTGGCTCACCCTGCTCCCTCACTACAGTCCCCTGATGAAAACAAGGCCACAGAGCCTACCCTCTGCTGGGACTCTTCATGCTCCTACCACACTCCACACCTTCAATGAACAGCTCTGGTCCACCTGACTGTGTGATTCTCAGAAGTCTCTGCTGCTCATTTTTAATTTGGTTATCATTAATAATTCTGTATCATCAGCAGATTTTGTCATCTTACTGTTCAGGCTTTTTCCAAATAATTTCTTAGGAACTGCACTGGAACTCTCCTTCCCTTTTTTCCTGCCTTTTAACTAATCATTAATCCAGAAAACAACCCCTCTCTACGCTTCAACAGCTCCTCAGGAATTTCAGCTAAGTCCCTTTTCCAGTGAAGGCCCTAATGACATGATCTCTGGCTCCTGGAAATACCTCCCCTGAATTTCTGAGGCATGACTCTTGCCCTCAGGAAGCACAGTGACTCCTTTCTTGTGCTGCCTCATAGCTGTCATCCTGCTCCTGGGCAAGGTTCCACCCAACAAGCCTGTTGTGACCTGTTCTCTGAAGCCCTCCAAAGAGTCTGGAAAAAAGAGTCAGCCTGTTTCCACCTCTCGCTTCTCTGGCACTGACACTTTGAGCACCAGGTCACACCTCACACTCCAGACTTGACAGGTCTAGATCTCAGTTCCTTTCAAACTCTAGGATAAATACTACCTGGAACGACTTTAGTGGTAGTCCCTTGCAAGATTTGCTCTGCAACATTGATGACAATTCTATTTTAGACTAAAAACCAGGATGGATGCTCAGGAAGCAAGGCTGCCCAGTCACCTTTTTGAAGAGCCTGATGACATCCTCACTGATCTGGGACAGCCGCACGATGACATTGTTCATGAAGATGTCGTTCAGGGTGGCGTGGTCCCGGCTCTCCCGACGCGTCTGCGTCAGAACCAGGTACCAGCAGTTCACAGGGGACAGGAGGTGCTGATCTTTCCTAGAGAATCGTGGAAAAGAAAAATCAAAAAGGCCAGGTGAACACGTCAAGAAGGCACACATTTTCAAATGAACGCTGTGGGCACATCGCCTCCCTCCCTCCCCTGCACACAGCCGCTGGGATTCAGGGCGTGATCTCCCCTTCCAGCTGCAGCAGCACTGCCACACAGGGATGTCCAGTGCCACGCAAGCACCTGTACCACACCCGGCCCCCAGCCAGCCCCTCACAAACTGTGCTCTGGAAGATGGCACAGGAGAAGAAACATCCCTGGAAAGGGAGAGAGCTTTGCTCGCTCTTTCCCCTCACAGTACAAATACAGCTGTCACTGCTGCAGAAGGGCCCTTTGCCCCCCAGTGCACTGTGCTGGCTTTAGGGCACTGAAAAGTGCTCACCAAAGGGTTCTGCGTCCAGCGTTAGCTCAGAGTGTCTGTGCACAACGTGAACACACCCAGGTACGCTGTGGGGGACAGCGTGGAGACTGCAGACCCTGTGCATGCACACACAGACAGCACAACTGCCTGCAGACTGCAGGACGAGCCCTGGCCCTGGAGGCACCACGATGGCCAGAGCCAGGGCTGGGCACAGCCCGCTGCCCACGGCTGCACGGGGACAAAGCAGCACTGCAGGGACGTGAATCCTGAGAGTCACAGCCTCATCACAGTAATGACACACATGAGCAGCTGGGGAAGTGCTGCAGATGGGCCTGCTAAGGGCAGGTACACAGCAGTCTGGAAGATAAAAATGTATGAAGGGAGTCTCTGGACATGGAACGGACAGTGAGGACTCAGCAGGAGAGAGCACTGAAATCAAGCTGACCCAACTAACACCACCAACACCAGCACTTGTGCCCAGGTCCTTTAGAGCAGTGGAGAACCACTTGTCACCTGTGGACACTGCACAGCAGCAGCTTCTAGAATTGTAAGCAATGCAAAGTCCCAATACTGCTCTGAGCCAATGGGTGAGGGCAGACACCCCCTGAGCCTCTGTGGGCTCCATCTCTGAACCAGAGCTCCTTCAATTCCTTGGTGCACAGCGCAGCACCCAGCACCACACAACCAACATGCAACAGCCAGATGCCAAAAGGACAGAGAGGATCTGAACAGCAACTCATCATCAGCAGAGCTTGGCATAAGACAGCAGTAAAGCCTCACACCAGAGAGACCAAGTAAACAGATTAAATGGGATTTAGTAATATGGAATAAATAGGATTTAGTAATGTGACAGCAAAAATCACTGCTCTTGCAGCGGAAACAGGAAAAAAATCACCGGGGGTTAGAGGAAGAAACAGACTGTGAAGAAACTCTCACAGAGAGGAAGAGACTCTCTGTGAAGAGCCTGGGGCTGGTGAGGAGAAGGGCAGCAAGCAGGCAAAGCCCAGGCTCTCTCTGAAAGGCACTGAACAGCAGCTTCAGCCTTTGGCCACTGACTGAACGACATGAGCTTCATCTGGAACAAAGGGCACAATTCCAGCTGAGAGACTTTCACAGACACCGCTGGCAGAAACAGAGACAGGGACAAACGCTGTGGCCCAGGGAGGCAAAGGTGGAGAGCTCGGGCTCAGGTGCTGCAAGGAGAGCAGCCAGGACCAGCACCTGGCTCCACGCTGCCAGTGCCACACGGTTCCAGGGCACAGGGTGTGCTGGGCACACAGCCTGCCGGGTACTGGGCCTGCAGGGCACTGGGCACACAGCCTGCCGGGCACAGGGCACACAGCTCCTGCTGGGCACTGGGCACACAGCCTGCCGGGTACTGGGCCTGCAGGGCACTGGGCACACAGCTCCTGCTGGGCACTGGGCACACAGCTCCTGCAGGGCACTGGGCACACAGCCTGCCGGGTACTGGGCCTGCAGGGCACTGGGCACACAGCTCCTGCTGGGCACTGGGCACACATCCTGCTGGGCACTGGGCACACATCCTGCTGGGCACTGGGCACACAGCTCCTGCTGGGCACTGGGCACACAGCTCCTGCTGGGCACTGGGCACACAGCCTGCTGGGCACTGGGCACACAGCTCTGCTGGGCACTGGGCACACAGCTCTGCTGGGCACTGGGCACACAGCCTGCCGGGGACAGCTCTGCTGGGCACACATCCTGACGGGCACAGGGCACACAGCCTGCCGGGCACTGGGCACACAGCCTGCAGGGCACAGCTCTGCCGGGCACTGGGCACACAGCCTGCTGGGCACTGGGCACACATCCTGCTGGGCACTGGGCACACATCCTGCTGGGCACTGGGCACACAGCTCCTGCTGGGCACTGGGCACACAGCCTGCCGGGCACAGCTCTGCTGGGCACACATCCTGACGGGCACTGGGCACACAGCCTGCTGGGCACTGGGCACACAGCCTGCCGGGCACAGCTCTGCTGGGCACACATCCTGACGGGCACAGCTCCTGCTCTGCCCATGCTGCCCAGTGAGACCCTGCACCCTGACACTGCCAGGAGAGCCAGCTGTGGCAGGGGACACAACAACCCACAGCAGCTGCCAACCCCAGCATGAGCACCAGGCGTGGCCCCACAGAGCCCAGCCGGGTCCTTCTGGCCTGGCACACATGGGGAGCAGGGAGCAGCCCCCAGCTGCAAGGGGCAGTGGCCTCCTCAGGGCCTTGAGGTCACCAGCCAGCAGAACGGCACAAGCCAGTATCCTCAACACAGAGCAGTCACCTCCAAAATGAAATTCTGAGTCAAGGTTGTTTTCCTTTCTATTTTCTTCAGATATTTTCTGGTTTAGCCAAGCTTACAAGTGTGGTTAAACTGAAAAGAAGCTGCTTTTGAAAACACATATTTACATATTCATGGATTTCACAATTGCATCACTGGTTTGATTCTCACACAATCCCAGGACTCAGTTCATATTTCCTACTTCAAAGCTTTGTTTCACAATATTTCCACTAAGGATCTGCCTCCCTCCAACACCATACGGCTAAGCACAGAAAAAGCACATACTTTATTGCAAATAAAGTGCAGTAAATTCCATTTCCAGAAACTGCTTCCAACCCTGAGCCTGCCAGTGAGCCTGCATGAAACACCCAGCACCTGGATAGCTGGTGACTGGGCTACACACAAAAACCAGGATTATGGACCAGGCCCACCCCTATTTGCACAATCAAATCAGTGGCTGAATTCAAGACCCTTCAAAAAATCAAGGGGTTTGACTCCTTCCTAGTCCCCAGTTCCTATTTTATTGTGTTGCTCAGGAAGTGCTCAGTAAGTGCAATTCAGGCAGCACAGGTCAGCGATGCTGTGGTGCAAGTCCTGGACAGACAAATGTCCAGTTCCTTCTGTGAGCCACGCAGGGATGAGACAGTGGAGGCTGACGTGACTTCACTCTGCTTTAGGAGCACGAGGCCGCAGGCCAACCCCCAGTGCCCCTTGCTCTGCACCAGTCTGCCCTGGGAACAGCCACTCACTTGAACTGGTGCTCCCTGGAGCTGCGGATCTTGGAGGAGAAGCGCTCGGCCAGCTTCTCCAGGCTGCGGGAGTACTCCAGCTCGATCTCGGCCTTCCTGCGGAAGAACTCCTGCAGGTCCTGCAGCAGCTGCAGCCGCGACTCCGACTGCTGCTCCAGGCATTTGAACTGCTCCACCAGCTGCGTTCGGATCTCTGCAGGCACAGGACAGGAGAGGAACAAAGACATCAGCTACAGACACTTCTCCTCCCTTGTCCCAGAGCAAACAGCACAGCTCTGCCGGAGCTCCCTCCAGGCCCTGGGTGAATTCTGGGCTCAATAACCACAGGATCTGCTTCCCAAGAGACAGCAGAACAGTGCCATCGACCAGCCTCACATTAAACCTTATTCTTTGTCAAAATAAACAGTCTTACAACACTGAGACCAACCTCAGAGCTTTCAATTGCCTTTTGAAACCAGAAAACCATACTTCTATCTATCTGGTACTACCTGAAATCACACACTATTCTCATATAAACTAAGGTTTTATTTCTTGATAAATGTCAATGTGAATACCTTCAATATAGCCAGCACTGACCTTAAGGAAGCTGGCACTGCCATGCACCCGTCTCTCACCCCATCCCCCTGCACTGCCAGGTTTAACAACAAATACAACCCAGCTTTGGCTCAAAGGCTTAAAAAGTCTTTCACACCCTCCAAATCCCAGTTCAAACCACCAAAGGTTTCATCTGTTCCGTGTTTATTTGCTTTCCCCAGAGGACCTTCAGACACCGGGACAGACGCACTGCAGTCCCCTGCGACCTTCCCCAAGTGGGCTCAGCAGCACTGGAGGTGCCTGTGGAGCGTGGGACAGGCTCCTTGGGCAGCTGGTGTGCCCTGCAGCACCTGGGTCCCTGCTGCATCCTGTAGGAACAGGCACTGCAGGAACAGCTGGGCTCCAGTGCTGGCCCTGCCTGGCGCTGCCAGAACCCAGCCCCTCGGCTGCAAATCCCCCACTCGGGGGACGCTGATCCCAGCAAGGCAGGCAGGGAAGGGAGAGCTGCTCACGGGCACAGCCAGACCCCTGGCCCTGTCTGCAAGAGAAGCAACACAGCACCTGTGGCACAGGATGCGATGGCAATATACCTCCCCAACTCTTCCCAACCCCGGGCAGGGTTTCTGCAGCTCTGTGAAGTGCACCTGGCCAGGAGCCCGTGCAGGAGCTGCTCACTCTCTCTGGAGCAGCAGCTGAGCTCTGCCTGGAGGGCGTGTGCAGAACTGAAGGGAGAGGGCAAAACGAGACTAGACCATAGGAAAATCTATTCAAACTGAGAACAATTGGGCTGAGCTGGCTGAAGGGGGCAGCTGCACGGCAGAGGGATCAGAGGAGCTGGAATGGCAGGGGTCAGCTGATGGAAGGGGTCCTTGTGCTGCCTCCCTGTTCCCAGAGCCCTCGGGGACAGGGGAGAGCAGCCCCAGCTCCCCAGCACCACTCAGCCCTGGC